>NW_011494601.1:4054128-4058882 GCF_000754665.1 Bison bison bison
GTGTCCACTCCTGCTGGTTCACTGGGCTCCAGTCCCACTGCCCTGCCCTTCTGTCCGTGCGTGGACGTGGCTGGTGACTCCTGCCTCAGGGCCTTTGAGCCTGCTCGCTCGTCTGCCAGGTGTGCTCCTGGCTGCTGTTCTTCATTTGCACCTGAGCTTAGAAGTCACCTTCTTAGAGACTCCTCTTCAGGCTTTAGCCTCTGTCCTGACCTACTCTGTGGCTCAAAAATCTCTCTCCAGCTCATTACTCTATTTTATTTTTTATTTCTTTGACAGCCCTTCTTACACTCTTAGGTTATTTTATTTGGTCTGTTTTTCTAACTATCTACCTATCTCTGTCCCTGTGTGTGTGTGTGTCTGTATCGTCCCATCAGGTTAAGAGGGCCTGAGACCACAGTCATTGTGTCTGAGCAGCATCACCAGCATCTGAGACAGGACTAGAACATGTTAGGTACTTGTGTTGGGGTACTCAGCATCACCCCCAAGTTTGGTGATTTGCTAAAAGGATTTGTACAATTTAGCATATAATTGTATTCATGGATAAAATTTATTTCAGTAAAAGGACACAAAATCAGCCATGGAAAGGGGTTAGTTCAGTTCAGTTGCTCAGTTGTATCCGACTCTGCAACCCCATGGACTGCACCATGCCAGGCCTCCCTGCTCATCACCAGCTCCTGGAGTTTACCCAAACCCATGTCCATTGAGTTGGCGATGCCATCCAACCATCTCATCCTTGGTCATCCCCTTCTTCTCCTGCCTTAAATCTTTCCCAGCATCAGGGTCTTTTAAATGAGTCAGCTCTTTGCATCAGGTGGCCCAAGTATTGGAGTTTCAGCTTCAGCATCAGTTCTTCCAATGAACACTCAGGACTGACCTCCTGTAGGATGGACTGGTTGGATCTCCTTGCAGTCCAAGGGACTCTCAAGAGTCTTCTCCAACACCACAGTTCAAAAGTATCAATTCTTTCTCACTCAGCTTTCTTTATAGTCCAACTCTCACATCCATACATGACCACTGGAAAAATCATAGCCTTGACTAGATGGACCTTTGTTGGCAAAGTAACGTCTCTGCTTTTTAATATGCTATCTAGGTTGGTCATAACTTTCCTGCTAAGGAGTAAGCGTCTTTTAATTTCATGGCTGCAGTCACCATCTGCAGTGATTTTGGAGCCCCCAAAAATAAAGTCTGACACTGTTTCCACTGTTTCCCCATCTCTTTGCCATGAAGTGATGGAACCAGAAGCCATGATCTTAGTTTTTTGAATGTTGAGCTCTAAGCCAACTATTTCACTCTCCTCTTTCACTTTCATCAGAGGCTGTTTAGTTCTTCACTTTCTGCTATAAGGGTGGTGTCATCTGCATATCCGACGTTATTGATATTTTTCCCGGCAATCTTGATTCCAGCTTGTGCTTCCTCCAGCCCAGTGTTTCTCATGATTACTCTGAATATAAGTTAAATAAGCAGGGTGACAATATACAGCCTTGACGTACTCCTTTTCCTATTTGGAACCAGTCTGTTGCTCCATGTCCAGTTCTTACTGTTGCTTCCTACCTGCATACAGATTTCTTAAGAGGCAGGTCAGGTGGTCTGGTATTCCCATCTTCTGAAGAATTTTCCACAGTTTGTGGTGATCCACACAGTCAAAGGCTTTGGCACAGTCAATAAAACAGCATTAAATGTTTTTCTGCAGCTCTCTTGCTTTTTTGATAATCCAGCAGTTGTTGGCAATTCGATTTCTTGTTCCTCTGCCTTTTCTAAATCCAGCTTGAACATCTGAAAGTTCACGGTTCATGTACTGTTGAAGCCTGGCTTGGAGAATTTTGAGCATTACTTTGCGAGCATGTGAGATGAGTGTAATTGTGCAGTAGTTTGAACATTCTTTAGCATTGCCTTTCTTTGGGATTGGAATGAAAACTGACCTTTTCCAGTCCTGTGGCCACTGCTGAGTTTTCCAAATTTGCTGGCATATTGAGTGTAGCACTTTCACAGCATCATCTTTCAGGATTTGAAATAGCTCAACTGGAATTCTGTTACCTCCACTAGCTTTGTTCTTAGTAATTGTTCTGGGTCCTAAGGCCCACTTGACTTCGCATTCCAGGATGTCTGGCTCTAGGTGAGTGATCATGCCATAGTGATTATCTGGATTGCGAAGATCTTTTCTGTATAGTTCTTTAGTGTATTCTTGCCACCTCTTCCTGATGCCGTCTGCTTTCAGTTAGGTCCATACCATTTCTGTCCTTTATTGTGCTCATATTTGCATGAAATGTTCCCTTGGTACCTCTCGTTTTCTTGAAGACATCTCTAGTCTTTCCCATTCTATTGTTTTCCTCTATTTCTTTGCACTGATCACTGAGGAAGGCTTTCTTATCTCTCCTTGCTATTCTTTTGAACTCTGCATTCAAATGCATATATCTTTCCTTTTCTCCTTTGCTTTTTGCTTCTCTTATTTTCACAGCTATTTGTAAAGCCTCCACAGACAACCATTTAGCTTTTTTGCATTTCTTTTTCCCGGGGATGGTCTTGATCCCTGTCTCCTGTACAATGTCATGAACCTCCGTCCATAGTTCATCAGGCACTCTGTCTATCAGATCTAATCCCTTGAATCTATTTGTAACTTCCACTGTATAATCGTAAGGGATTTGATTTAGGTCATACCTGAATGGTCTAGTGGTTTTCCCTACTTTCTTCAATTTAAGTCTGAATTTGGCAATAAGGAGTTCATGGTCTGAGCCACAGTCAGCTGCTGGTCTTGTTTTTGCTGACTGTATAAAGCTTCTCCATTTTTGGTTGCAAAGAATATAATCAGTCTGATTTCGGTATTGACCATCTGGTGATGCCCATGTGTAGAGTCTTCTCTTGTGTTGTTGGAAGAGGGTGTTTGCTATGACCAGTGCATTCTCTTGGCAAAACCCTATTAGGCTTTGCCCTTGTTCGTTCTGTACTCCAGGGCCAAATTTGCCTGTTATTCCAAGTGTTTCTTGACTTCCTACTTTTGCATTCTAGTCCCCTATAATGAAAAGGACATCTTTTTTGGGTGTTAGTTCTAGAAGGTCTTATAGGTCTTCATAGAACTGTTCCACTTCAGCTTCTTCAGCATTATTTACTGGTCAGGGCATAGACTTGGACAACTGTGATATTGAATGGTTTGCCTTGGAAACAAACAGAGATCATTCTGTCCTTTTTGAGATTGCGTCCAAGTACTCCATTATGGACTCTCTTGTTGACTATAATGGCTACTATATTTCTTATAAGGGATTCTTGCTCACAGTAGTAGATATAATGGTCATCTGAGTTAAATTCACCCATTCCAGTCCATTTTAGTTCGCTGATTCCTAAAATGTCGACATTCACTGTTGTCATCTGTTTGACCACTTCCAGTTTTCCTTGATTCATGGACCTAACATTCCAGGTTCCTATGCAATATTGCTCTTTATAGCATTGGACTTTGGAGAAGGCAATGGCACCCCACTCCAGTACTCTCGCCTGGAAAACCCCATGGACAGAGGAGCCTGGTAGGCTGCAGTCCATGGGGTCGCTAAGAGTCTGACACGACTGAGCGACTTCAAGTTCACTTTTCACTTTTATGCATTGGAGAAGGAAATGGCAACCCACTCCAGTGTTTTTGCCTGGAGGATCCCAGGGACAAGGGAGCCTGATGGGCTGCTGTCTATGGGGTCACACAGAGTTGGACACGACTGAAGTGACTTAGCAGCAGCATCTGACTTTGCTTCTGTTGCCAGTCACATCCACAACTTGGTGGTGTTTTTGCTTTGGTTCTGTCTCTTCATTCTTTCCGGAGTTATTTCTCCACTGGTCTCCAGTAGCATATTAGGCACCTACTGACCTGGAGAGTTCATCTTCCAGTGTCCTATCATTTTGCCTTTTCATCCTGTTCATGGGGTTCTCAGGGCAAGAATACTGAAGTGGTTTGCCATTCCCTTGTCCAGTGGACCACAGTTTGTCAGAACTCTCCACCATGACCTGTCCATCTTGGGTGGCCTTACATGGCATGGCTCATAGTTTCACTGAGTTAGACAAGTCTGTGGTCCATGTGATCAGATTGATTAGTTTTCTGTGATTATGGTTTTCAGTCTGTCTATCCTCTGATGGAGAAAGATAAGAGGTTCATGGAAGCTTCTGATTGGAGAGACTGACTGAAGGGGAAACTGGGTCTTATTCTGATGGGTGGGGCCATGCTCCTCAAATCTTTAATTCAATTTTCTGTTGATGGGTGGGGCTGTGTTCCCTCCCTGATATTTTCCTGGGGCCGAAACTATGTTGGAGGTAATGAAGATAATGGTGACCTCCTTCAAAAGATCCCATGCATGCACTGCTACACTCACTGCCCCCAAGCCTGCAGCAGGCCACCACCAACCCCCGCCTCTGCTGAAGACTCCTGGACACTCCTGGGCAAGTCTGGGTCAGTCTCTTGTGGGGTCACTGGTCCTTTCTCCTGGAAAGGGGTGCATGGGGCAAAGTCCAGAGGAAACTGGTTGATGGGTTCTGAGAACCCTGCTGTGGAGTCGCACAGGACAGGCTTAGTTCCCCCAGCACTGAATCATGACAACACGTGAGACTGTAACCAGGGAAGCTCACGAGTTCTCCCTGCCCAGGGAGTTTTTACTGGGAGTGGCCGTATACGTAGCCCCTTGCTTAGCATGCTCTGAAATTCAAGACTCCCAGAAGAAAGGTGGTGCTGAGCCCAAGACACACTGTCCATCCACTCCAGTCATGGAAAACCCTTCCTATCACTT
>NW_011494601.1:4058982-4076484 GCF_000754665.1 Bison bison bison
AGAATCATGCTTACCAAAGATCAGAGGCCAGTTTGTCCTTCTTCCTGCCCTCTGACCTTTGGTAAGCATGATTCTCTGGTCCCCAGGTGTTGAAGCACAACGGGTCATCAGAAATTCTCAACAAGCTGTACGACACAGCCATGGACAAGCTGGAGGTGGTGAAGAAGGACTACGACGCCCTGCGGAAGCGGTACAGTGAGAAAGTTGCCATCCACAACTCGGACCTGAGCCGCCTGGAGCAGATGGAGGAGGAGAACCAGCGCCTGCTGAAGCAGACGGAGATGCTGACCCAGCAGAGGGACACGGCCATCCAGCTGCAGCACCAGTGCGCCCTCTCCCTGAGGAGGTAGGAACCTGGGCCACTACGGGAGGCAGAGCCTGCCTGTCTTTTGTTCTTGGAGAACGGCCAGAGGGCCAAGTGCTGCCTTCCCTGCCAGGGACCATTCTCTCCTCTGTGGGCTCTTGGTTATCTGCAAGGCTCCCTGCTACTTTCTGGAAGGAAAAAGAGCACCTTGAGCTCTTTCAATAAAAAGTTACGTTATCTCCAGAAATCATTTTCCTGACCCTCAGCATGTCATGGTTATTGTGCTCTTTTCTCCCGTCTGAATGGCTCGGGTGATCTGACCATCCTGATTCTGAGGTTGCCTCACAAGCCTCTCCCTGTCACTCACCCACCTAACAGATAGGGAAGTTAATTGTGCTAGGCACTATTTCTTCCAAAAGTTCTACTTTTTATTAAGGTAGATAATCTGTAGGGCTGTGACCCCAGCCCTCAGACAGTGTTTCTTAAGTACATTTCTGCAGCATACCTGTCCTCTGAGCTGCCTATTAGCTTTATATGAAAGGTAGCCTCCAGCTGTAAGAGAGTTTGGGAGTTGCCAGGTGGCACATAAACAGGTGTCTGCCCTGCAGGACTTCTCAGAGCCTTTACTCTGGTACCGTGCACTAGATTCTCCCAAGAGGGGGCAGAGTGCAGTGTCTCCTAAACATCGGTCAGTAAAGGGCACACTTTCTTTAATGGAGCTCCACGCAGGGTTGGTGCTCCAAGGAACCCATATTCAGAAACACTGCTCTGGAGCTGCAGGCTTTAATTTGCAGGGCTACCTTCATGGCAGGGTCTTCCTTGCCTGGAAGGACTGAGCTGTGCCCTGATGCCAACCTGATGACCTTGGACCAGTCACCTGTATCTCGAAGCCTTATCATCTATATCTGTGAAATGAGGTGGCCAGACTCAGTGATCATTCAGGCCACTTTTATCTTTCATAGGCTGTGATTCTAGTTTTTTTTTTTTTTATTTTTAAAAATAATGTAGCTTGACCATGGAAGAAAGAAAGAATTCTTTTTTCTGGTAGAGCAGAGGGAGTGAAGTCCTCTGTGCGACTTCGAATATTTGTAAAAGGTTGAGAAAAAGTCTGGGTCCAAGGGCACTGGTCCTTCACGACTTTTCTCTCCTGGGGTGTGGAGAGTGACCTCTCTCAAATCTGTCCAGCACAGCAGAGCTGGCCGGGCAGGTCCCCATCCCCCACGTCCTGGCTGCCCCTCTCCCCCAGGTTCGAGGCCATTCACCATGAGCTGAACAAAGCCACGGCCCAGAACAAGGACCTGCAGTGGGAGATGGAGTTGCTGCAGTCAGAGCTGACGGAGCTGAGGACCACACAGGCGAAAACCGCCAAGGAGTCGGAGAAGTACAAGGAGGAGCGGGACGCGGTGTACAGCGAATACAAGCTCATCATGAGCGAGCGCGACCAGGTCATCTCCGAGCTGGACAAGCTGCAGACCGAGGTAGAGCTGGCCGAGTCCAAGCTCAAGAGCAGCACGTCTGAGAAGAAGGCGGCCAGCGAGGAGATGGAGGCGCTGCGACAGGTAGGAAGGCGGTGAGGGAGGAAGGGCTGTGGCGCATAGGTGCTCAGAGTAGCTGGGAGCTGACGGCTTCTCACCTTTGGCTGCTGCTGGCTGGGCTGTCGCAGGTTGCCTGGGTAACTGCTGAGCTCATGCTTGGTGCCAGGATCTGGTCAGGCTGCATGGGACACAGGTGGCCTGCTGCTGGCTGGGCTGTCGCAGGTTGCCTGGGTAACTGCTGAGCTCATGCTTGGTGCCAGGATCTGGTCAGGCTGCATGGGACACAGGTGGCCTGCTGCTGGCTGGGCTGTCGCAGGTTGCCTGGGTAACTGCTGAGCTCATGCTTGGTGCCAGGATCTGGTCAGGCTGCATGGGACACAGGTGGCCTGCTGCTGGCTGGGCTGTCGCAGGTTGCCTGGGTAACTGCTGAGCTCATGCTTGGTGCCAGGATCTGGTCAGGCTGCATGGGACACAGGTGGCCTGCTGCTGGCTGGGCTGTCGCAGGTTGCCTGGGTAACTGCTGAGCTCATGCTTGGTGCCAGGATCTGGTCAGGCTGCATGGGACACAGGTGGCCTGCTGCTGGCTGGGCTGTCGCAGGTTGCCTGGGTAACTGCTGAGCTCATGCTTGGTGCCAGGATCTGGTCAGGCTGCATGGGACGCAGGTGAGGTCCAGCTGTGGGCCCGGGTATCTGGAGCTGACAGCATAGGAAGAAGGTTGGATGACACATGCGATGTTCACCCATGCCCTCGGTGATGTGACGGTTGATTAGTCTCCAGCTGGAAGTCAGCTCAAGGACTTGCTCATTAAGAAGATATCCCAAGGCCAGCATAGGTGCTTGGAGTACCAGGGTCCAAGAGCCATAGATACGTTTGGCCTTGTGAGTCTGGAAGAGCACACTCGGCATTCCTTTCCCCCAGCATCTGAGGAATCTGCTCTGTGGAGGGGTGGTTGGGCTCCTGATGGGAAGATGGTCTACTAGGCTGAGCCCAAGGACCCTTTCAAGCTTTGCTTCCTGGGGGATAAATCTGCAGGGAAGGGGGCTCAGGAGCATCCAAATTGAGCTGCTGAGCTTGACTGCTGAGTGACTAGTGGGGCATCTCTGCATCTTTCCTGCCTGACCACCCAGACCTCATTGCTGACACTGCTTACTCCTATGACCACGTGTGTTCCGCTGAGGCAGAGCACAGGGCTGTGGACATAGGCCCGTGGACTCTCCCTGTTTGAGATTGCTTTTGCATTCTGTTGCTTCACGTGTGACTCTGTTTGGAGCTGCTGAACTTGATCAGAGCAGATTTTCTTTCCATTGGAGTAGTTCTCCATTCATTCTCAATTCTACTTTGCTCTGCAGGTCCATTAGAATAAAGGCTTGAAAACTGGCCTGTGAAAAGTGAAAGCTAAGCTAAGCTAAGTCACTTCAGTCGTGTCCAACTCTGTGTGACCCCATAGACGGCAGCCCACCAGGCTCCCCTGTCCCTGGGATTCTCCAGGCAAGAACACTGGAGTGGGTTGCCATTTCCTTCTCCAATGCATGAAAGTGAAAAGTGAAAGTAAAGTTGCTCAGTCGTGTCTGACTCTTAGTGACCCCATGGACTGCAGCCTACCAGGCTCCTCTGTCCATGGAATTTTCCAGGCAAGAGTACTGGAGTGGGGTGCCATCGCCTTCTCCAGTGAAAAGTGAAAAGAAGGTGTTAAAGGTTGGGCAGTTTGGGAAGGGACAGTGTGTGCCTGGATTGTTGCAGCCAGAGCCCCCTGGACTGAGCCTGAGGCAGGGCTGATAGCCGAGGGGTGGCCAGGGCTCGAGAGCCCCTCTCTGGACAGTGATGCTGCCTCATGCCCTGGCAGTGCTGGGAGCAGTGCTTGGAGGGTGGACCTCCTCAACCACATGACCTCTCACCTCTCCTAGAGCTCTGGGCCTCTCAGTTGCCTCATCTACAAACTGAAAATGATGACAGCATCTGCTTCGCAGGGTGGTTGCGACCATCAGCTGAATTAACATTGAAAACACACTTAGAATGGTATCTGCGTAAAGTGGGAATGATTTAAGTCTTTATTATCAGGGTTATTTTTATGCCCGTCTGAACTTTACCACCCTGTTAGGATTAGGGTGCATCCTATGAGATTGTTTTTATAGGCAAAAATGGGCCAAATAACGACAGTTTCATGCAGAGGGAGTGAGACTTCTCCGGACCATCAAGGTGAAAGCCATCGTGAAAAGGAATATTTTTTCTTTGATGAAATTTTTAAAAGACCATAATGAAGAGATTCATTTTTTTTTATTGCTGTAAAAGTCACATAATATAAAACATACTATTTTAACCGTATTTGACTGCACAGTTCAGTGGCACTAAGTAGATTCACATTGTCGTGCAGCTCTTACCATCATCCATCTCTCGATTTTTCACCTTTCTAAATGGAAACTCTGTCCCAACTAGACACTAAGTCCCCATCCCTCTGCCACCCCCACCCATGGCTCCTGACATCTATCTACCAACATAGTGTCTGACTCTCTGAATTGGACTATTATTCTAGGTAATTGAAGAGATTCTTAATAAGCAAATACAATGTGTTAGGGCTTGGTGATTGCCGTGGAGAAAACATCAACCTCAATTTCATATTCTGGTATGAGAGCTTAATTGTTGGGGAAAATGTTGCTACCAAATAAGGGAAACAAAATGATGAAGAGTAGAAACATCAGAAATGCCTGAGTCAGTCTCTGAACTACAGCGTCAAGGACAGTGTGTTAAAGCCATTGAAGGTGAGCCTGTGATAGGCCAGCGGCCACCTGGTTGAGATGTTAGAGGTTAATTGTGCTCTTGGCAGGATTGCAGAAGCACAGGGCCGGAGGAAGACCCCCGGCTGCCCCTCAGTGCTCGGTCTGGTGGCCCGAGTCGCCCACTCCTCCCAGGGTTCCCGTGTTCCTCCAGCCTGGAGCCCTGAACCTTCACAGGGGCACTGGCCACACATGAGGCCTGCTGTCAGCTGAGACAGAAATCTTTTCTGGGCACCCATCCCAGTCAGGAGGCGAGGACAGCCCAGCCCCCGCCCCTGTAGCTTCCACAGCTGAAACCCTCGGCTCCCTCTGGAATCTGTCTGGCTTCTGGGACAAGACCGTTCTCCGTCTGGACAGAAGAGGCTAAGTCTGTGGCCTGGGCCGTCCTGGCTCTGAGGTGTGGGCTTGGAGGGTCTTATCGCCCCATGGCCTGCGAGGTCCCTGAGGATTGCTCCCACCCCTCTCCAGCAGCCGCTTCTCGTGGGGTCACCTGAGATGGACCTTGAGCCAGGCCAGGGCCCAGGTCTCAGAACTGTTTTTGTTCTGCTCACCAGGGCTGGTGGTTCTTTTTCCTTCTGACGCCTGTGCCTTCCTATGCTCCCCCCTCTCCTCTCTGTACCTCCTGTTTATTTACCCTCTTTTCTCTTTCATTGCCTCCCACCCACCCCATTGTCTTCTCCAGAGTGGGTTGTGCAAAGAAAGGGCAGGTGGGGGCCCTGTCAGGGTTTTTGCCTCACTCTGGACACCCGGTCAGCTCTGCCACCTCTCTCACTTGCTTCCCACCTCTGAGAGTGGGCACATCCAGGGATTTCCTTCACCCGGGCCGGGGTCCAACCTCCAGCCATGGGCTTCCAGGTTCCTGAAAGCTCGCCAGCCTCAGGAGGACGTGGAAACTGGTCGCTGCCCCAGGGAAGCCGTGGGGCGCTGCTGCCTTTCACAGAGGTCCTTCTGGAGACTGGATCACTTCCTAAGACAGGCCCCTCTGACAGAGCCACTGTCCCCTTGAAAGACAAGCTTGGTCACTTGGAATGGTAGTGCTTTCTACTGCCCCTTGAATGCAGTTGCGTCTCTGATGTCCAGTCCTGCCTGGGGATTGAATTTGGTAGAAAGTTGGGGAACATTGTGTGAGGGGGGAGGTACTGCGTAAAGTGAGGAGGGAGCCTTGGGGAGCAGAGGGGTAGGAGGGGAGGCACCGGGGGAGGTGGATGATGACCAGAGGAGCGTTCTGTCTCGTGTGTATTTTACTTCTTCAGAACGCGTTTGAGCTGGACTAGGAGTTACTCTAGCAGTAGGCACTCACTTCGTCGTCTGTCGTATTCTTCATGTTTTCTGAGGATTGCAGAAGCCCAGAGGGAGCTTTCTGTATGAGGGCTTCAAAGAGTTTGATTTGAGATTTTAACGGAGCATGTCGTGCTTTGGAAAGAGGTCTAGAAGCAGATCCTTTAGATTTCAGCTTTTTAAAGGAGCTGAGACACCCAGGACTTCCCCAGCAAAGAGCAGCCAGTAAATTTTCAGATTTAGCGGTAACTGCATGCCAGAGTATATCAGCTGTGCTGTAGACACAGCGGGTGGGGAAGCGTCATGACCAGTGCTGCAGCCTTCACTGCAGTGGGGCCTCGTGTCACGATTTGTCACAAGCACTCTCTAGAGAGATGCAGAGGGCTCTCTGCAAGACACACATCCCGTAAATGGCAGGTGGGGTTTAGGAGGAGCCCTCTGGGGGTCATTTCCCCTGGGCCCCTGAGACCAGGACAGAGGAGCGGCCGGGCTTCCAGTCCTGGCTCTGTGAGGGGCTGAGCGAGTTTGGGTGAACACAAATACAGCATCACTAGGGGTCTGAGCATGGCTGTGGAGCATGTTGTCATGGTTTGGGGTGTGTCAGAATGGGCTCTTCCTGGGATCTCAGCACTTCCCTCCATCCAGCTCCGGAGAGTGCAGCCCCAGCTCCTGCACCAGTTGGAGGGCACTTCCGGACCAGAAGGCCCAGTAACTTCCCCCTCTGCTCGCTTGTTGTCCTCCTGCAGATCAAAGACACAGTGACGATGGACGCCGGGAGAGCCAACAAGGAGGCTGAAATCCTTCGAAAGCAGTGCAAGGCTCTGTGCCAGGAGCTGAAGGAAGCCCTCCAAGAGGCGGACGTGGCCAAGTGCCGGCGGGACTGGGCATTCCAGGAGCGGGACAAGATCGTGGCTGAGCGCGACAGCATCCGGTATGGGCGCTGGGGCCCCCACAGGCTTGGGTCTCCCCATGACACAGTGGGTCTGTGGGAGGGTCAGAGTCTTTACCACTTACTTCCAGGTCTGGTGGGAGTGACCTGGGTCGTCGTTCTCACTCTAGATGATGCCCCAGTCTCGCCTCATAGTGAAAATTTGGAATTTTCCATTGCATCTCAACTTCCTATTTCCCTTCACCCTAGAGGTCCAAGTGCCTGCTGTGTCCAGAGCATAGACCCTCATGAAGTGGCACAAGGCCAGGCTTGGGGGGCTTCTGGTGCAACTGACGTTTCAGAAATGCATTCTTTTCTTTTAAACTTTGTATTTTGTGTTGGGGTGTAGCTGCTTAACAAACAACGTGGTGGTAGTTTCAGGTGAACAGCGAAGGGACTCAGCCGTCCGTACACACGCCTCCACTCTCTCCCAGACTCGCCTCCCATCCAGGCTGGCACAGCACACTGAGCACAGCTCCCTGTGCCACACAGTCAGTCCCTGATGGTTATCCATTTTAAATATGGCGTTGTGTACATGTCCATCCCAAACTGTCTAACTTTCCCTTCCGCTCGTCCTTCCCCTCCCCACCCAGCAACCATAGGTTCATTCTGTAACTCTGTAAGTTTCTCTCTCTTTCTATTGGGTAAGTAAATTCATTTGTATCACAGAACTGCATTCTTACAGCCAGTATTCATTGCTTCCTGACAACCAATGGTCCCTTGAGCTTTAAGGAGACCCTGGGAGAGAAATAGCCTTTGAGGCTCCTGGGCACGTGTGATGCCTGTGAGGGGGCCGAGCAGTGTCATGGGACAGGGCAATGGTGGGAGGGAGATGCATGGACAGTAAACCCGTGGGGGTGTGCAGGGAACTGGGGGGCAGGTAGGGAGGTCTCCCCAGGAAGCATGGCATTCAAGCTAGAACTTAAGCTCGGGTGGCGTCTTTTCTAAATGGGGAAGGGGGATGGGTGCTGCAGCCTGAGGGACCATCGTGAACAAAGGTGGTTGGTGAACTCACGGCAGGCCTGGGACTGGGTGTGGCGTGAGTGGGGTGCACACTTACAGAGTCAGTAGGAGAAGCGGCTGACAGGGCTCCTGAGGGCAGGTGGTGAGGACCTCTGAAGGGAAGCCCTTGAGTGTAGACTTGGACCTTGGCCTGGAGGAAAGCCAGGAGAGGCCCTAGTGGCGTGGTGTTGCTGGTGATGACTGAGAACCTGGTCATTGAGACTTTTGGTAACTTGTGGCCGTTTGGAGAGACAGATGTACTCTGGGCTGATCGGGAGATGAAGGTTCAGGGTTGGAGGGGACTTGGGGCCATTGAGAGGTAGGGACCTGCTGCCCACTCAGGGTCCATCCGGTGGCAGGATGCAGTTCTGGAGGTGGCACAGAGCACAGACTCCCCTGCTGCTGGGTCACCTGTCCCCACCTCCTATCTGACAAAGCTGATCCTGGGATCCCAGAGGCCACACGTTTGTTAGTAGAGACTTTTAAAGCCTACACTTTCTACCTGTACAGGGCTCGGGGCTGCAGAGATGCATAAGACATGATTTCTGTCCAAATGGGGGCTCCATCTACTTGTAGGGTGGAGGGCAACTCTAGAAAAACTTGCATGAAGCATGTGGTCGGTGCTGGAGCACCGGGGCTTGCCAGATGGGCTGGGAGCGGGAGCGTGGTGTTTGACCTCTGGTACACTGAGAGTGAAACTGTGGGACGAACGCTGGACTGCAGAGTGAGATGCTTGTTGCCTGGTAACCATGGGGTTGTCCCCTCTGCCAGGTCCAAGGTGCCCCTCTGACCCTGTGTGGGATTGGCCCGGGAGGTCTTGTCTCCAGACTCTCACGCACTCCTCTCGTGCATCAGGCATCCGGGGTGTTCAGGAGCATGGGCTGCAAGCTTCACTGCAGGCCGTAAGTCCTCCGCCCCCTGCTCCTCACAGTGACCTTGCCCTTTGCCCCCTCTGTCAGGACGCTCTGTGACAACCTGAGGCGGGAGCGGGACCGGGCAGTGAGTGAGCTGGCTGAGGCCCTGCGCAGCCTGGACGACACTCGCAAACAGAAGAACGACGTCAGCCGGGAGCTGAAGGAGCTCAAGTATGCTGGGGTGGGCGCTGCTGGGATGAGCTGGCACCCGGGGAGCACAGGGCCCCCTACCCTCAGGGCACAGCAGCCCCATGGGCAGGCCTGGCCGCCGGTCCCCTTTCTCGGTCAGTCCATAAAATGTGTCCCAGGGTTGCCTCTACGTTGAGAGTTGATTAGAAATCCTCAGCCCAGCACCGAAGTAGCAGTGGCCCTTTGGTGAGCCTGTGGGGGTGGATGGGCACCGTGTGCACAGGGGCATCGGAAGGAAGGCCCTGCCCCGGGCGGTCCACTGGGGGACAAGCAAGCATGTGTTGTCCATTCATTCCCTCCCTCCCTCGTTCACTCGCCAACTCAGCAAGGATTTGCAAGGTACGTGTTCTTTGTGGACCAGGCCCTGGGGGAGGCACAAGCCATTGGTCCCTGTGGGGCTCGCAGCACACGGAGACGGACCCAAGGCAGGGCCATCTGAGAGACCAGTATGCTATGGGACAGAAAGATGACAGATTGTGAAGCAGCGTTTGAAGGTGGTTGTTACTACCACTCCAGTCTACTCTGCCTGTGCTATGTGGGGCGTCAGATAACTTGATTACAGCGCTGCTTCAGGGACGTCACTTCAGACTTGGTGGCCCCTCCCAGTGTATAGAAAATACAAAGATGCAAGCTGAAAAAGAGAAACTGGCAGATCCCAACAGCCATCATTGTAGTTCAGAACAGGAACCAGACTCTGTAGTTGAGAAGCAGGGGCTCTCTCTCTGTTCGTGAGACCTCCCAATCTGATAGGGTGGTGAGAAGCTAGCGAGTGTGCAAGCCTCACACACTCAAGCGAAGCCTTCCACAAGTGGGTGACTGCTTCCCCTTCCTCCCTGTTCAACAGCACCTCTTAACATGAGACAAACAGCTTCATTTGCTTAATGAAAACCCAGAAGCCCTGGGGCTTAAGCAGTCTAAGAAAATCCCAGAGGTTAAGAGGCAAACAGGCAGGCTCTCCAGGGACCCAGTCTGGATCTAGCAAGCGGTAGCATCAAATTAGGGCAAAGCCTGGAGCTCTGGATGCTTGAGCACGGGAAGAGGTTTTGTACAGTAATTGAGCCAGAATTGCCTGGAGCTTCTGAGGAATGTCAGGTTCCGTTTGTTTGTTTGTTCAGCACATTTGTATTTGCGCCTTCTCTGTGCTAAGTTCTCTTAACTGGTGGGATGCAGGCAAGGGACTTGCTGCTGCTGCCCAGGAAGCCCCCTGTCTGCAGAAGCAGCAGCCTTGCATAGTGGGTGAGAGCTGAGCCACGTGCAGTGAACGCGCAGCAGGAGTGTGTCAGGGCAGTAATGGTGAATTCGGAAGGTCATCTGGGCCCAGGTTTTAGGAAGGAGGATGTTACTGGGGAAGATTACAAGGTTTTGAGTCTTTTTTCGTCCTCTTCCCTGGGTCTTTCTGAGAGCTAAAGCTTTTTATTTTGATCAAATCCAATGTATTGATTTTTTAAAAACTTTTAATGGATTATGTTATGTCTGAAAAACCCTTAATCTATTTTAGATCTCAAAGATTTTCTCCTATACTTTCCTTCTGGAAGTTTTATAGTTTTACATTCAAGTCTGTGATAGAGCGCGAGTTAACCTTTACGTAAGGTATGGGGTTCAGGCTGAGAGTCTGTTGCCGTGATGCCCACCTGCTCCAGCGCCCTCAGTTGAAGACGCTGCTTTCTTTGCGGAACTGCTTCTGTACCTTTTGTACTTTGTGGAGCTGATTCTGGGTCTTCTGTTCTGTTCTGCTGATCCTGGTCTCTGTCTTCCTGGCAGTTCCACACAGCCTTGATTTATGTAGCTGTATAAGTCTTGAAATCAAGTAGAAGGATCCCTCCCATTTTATTCTTCATTTAAAAAATCGGTTTAGTCATTCTAATTCCTTGCCTTTCCATATACATTTTAGAATAGTCTTGGCTACAGAAAGTCTTACTGGCATTTCTATCAGAATTGCAGTAAGCCCCTACTTAAATAAATTTGGGGCAAATTTCTGAGACTTAAAAACTATGAAAACCCACCGATTCAGGAAGCCTTGACCTGACCTGACCCTCAGATTTATTAGGAAGCTGGTGTGTAGTGTGAGGGAGATGGGCATGGTCCACCTCGTTTCCCAGTGGACTCAGCTGGGATGCTTTGCCTCCCAGAGGGCCGTTGCCATGACTCCCTCTTCGTCCACAGGGAGCAGATGGAATCCCAGTTGGAAAAGGAGGCCCGGTTCCGGCAGCTGATGGCCCACAGCTCGCACGACTCAGCCATCGACACAGACTCTATGGAGTGGGAGACAGAAGTTGTGGAGTTTGAAAGGGAGACGGTAAACTGCCCGCAGGTCTTTTTCTCCCCAGCTGTCCTCAACATGCAGGTTTGGGACGGAGGTGAGAGGGTGGCCGGCCCTCCTGCAGTGCCCTCCAGTTTCACGGCTGCTAGTTGGGAGGTCAGCTTTTCCTCCCAGAGTGCAGATGCATCCTTTGCCGGCACTTGTCCAAGCCAGGTAGCAGCTGCAGCTTGGCCTCCTGTGTCCCCCAGCAGATGCTGGCAGTGCGTGGAGAGCAGAGCTCGAGGGGCTGTGTGTCTGCAGTGGCAGAGAGGGGTGGATCACAGCTGCTCAGAGCTTTCATCCTGGGGACCAAGTGCCCCATCAGAGTGAAGGTTCAACCCCCGCATTGGAGTGAGTGGCCAGAGGTGTAAGAGCCAAGTGTTTCTCATCACTGCTTCAAGTGAGCTGTTGCTGCTGTTCTTGACAGGAGGATATTGACTTGAAAGCACTTGGGTTCGATATGGCAGAGGGTGTGAATGAGCCTTGTTTGCCGGGGGACTGTGGCATATTTGTCACTAAAGTGGACAAAGGAAGCATTGCTGATGGCCGCTTACGGTAAGTGTCAGGACCCCGGCTCTGGCGGGGAGGGGGAAGTTTCCCTTTGACCTAATGCAGAGGACCTGGAGGAGAGCCAGGTGACATTGATAAGATACTTCTTTTTTAAGAAAATTGTTTTTGGCTGTGCTGGCTCTTCATTGCTGCACAGCCTTTCTCTAGTTGCAGCGAGCAGGGGATACGCTCTGATTGTGGTGTGGAGGCCTCTCATTGCAGTGGCTTCTCTCATTGCCGGGCACAGGCTGCGGGGCACGTGGGCTCGGTAGGTGTAGTTCCCGGGCTCTAGAGCACAGGCCCAATAGTTGTGGCTCGCAGGCTTGGTGATTGCACGGCATGTGGATCTTCACGGATCAGGGATCGAACATTTTGTCTCCTGCATTGACGGGTGGGTTCTTTGCCACTGAGCCACCAGGGAGACCACCAGCTGGCATTTAAATGAACGCATCCCAGGATCTGGGGGGCTCTTAGAAGCAACCTGAAGCTTGCAGGTTCAACTGTTAACCCTGTTCTTAAAGGACATACTGCCTCCAAATTGCCTCTGAATCTGATCTTTCTCCTTTTGCTTCTGTGTGTTAAAGGGGGCTCAGGTGGTGTGTGTGAGAGTCTAGAATATGCTTTGCTTGCTCATCCCATGACATAGTAATGATAATAACTAGCACCTACATAGTGCTTGGTGACTGCTAAGTTCAGTCACTTTATAGAATTCATTAACCTTTACAATTCCACGAGGTAGGTGCTTGTAGCCCCCATTTTACAAATGAGAACCCTGAGGCCTAGAGGGGCTACGTCACATTGCCCCTAAGTTGTAGCGCTTGGATTTGAACCCAGGCTGCAACATCCACAAGGTTAACTACTCTACTCTCTTAGAAGAGGAAATCTTTCTGAATGTGTTTGTGGGGTACCTGCTTTCTGGTGTTCTGCTCCCGAGAAGGAGCAACAGGCATTCCCCTGGTCCCAAGGCTTTCTCAGGCAGTGACCTGGCTGTGCCCCTCCTCAGGGTCAATGACTGGCTGCTGAGAATCAACGACGTGGACCTCATCAACAAGGACAAGAAGCAGGCCATCAAGGCACTTCTCAATGGGGAGGGGGCCATCAACATGGTCGTGCGTCGGAGGAAGTCCCTGGGTGGGAAGGTGGTCACACCACTGCACATCAACCTGAGCGGGCATAAAGGTAGGGGCCGTGGAGATGGATAGGGTACCCTTTCTTGTGTAGAGAGGGTACGTGTGTTTTCAAGCGTACCTTATTCCCAGAACGAGGTATTGCAGTGTGTGCGCTTCCCGCCAGGGGACCATCTGGGCCTTGCGTCTTGCTGTGACTGACTGACTGATTCACTAGACCAGACATGATCAGGCCCCTGGATGGTCTGACCTGGTTGGGGTGCTGAGATGGATAGTTCATAGTCTGCCAACATCCCTTTTATAAGTTGATCTCACAAAGATGAGGGGAGACAGCCAGAGGGCCGTTTGACCCTGGCGGGGGTTAACTGTGGGCCTCTGTGGTTTGCAGACAGTGGCATCAGTCTCGAGAATGGAGTGTATGCTGCCGCCGTGGTGCCCGGAAGCCCGGCTGCCAAGGAGGGGTCCCTTGCTGTGGGAGACAGGATCGTGGCCGTAAGTCTTGGGAACTCTTTCCCCAGTTCTAGACTCCCTGTCTCCCAGTTCCCACCCTGATGGCAACAACTTTTAACAATTCATTGTGTTTTTCTCTCCAAAACACTCAAAACTTATATCTCCCACTTTATTTTTTTGAAGCAACAAATGTTTATTATCTTACAGTTTAAGCTCCCACTTTTTTTTTTAAACTTCAGATGTGGTCATAATATAGTGTGCTGCTGCTAACCTTGCTCTTTATTTTTAACAGCATGCCTTGAGGTTCTTCCAGATTTACATCTTTAAATCTGGTCTTTTCAATAAACTGCATGTTCCGTAGTGGCTGTTGAGCCAGTCCCCTGATGCACGGTCAGGACATTTTGCTTTTATAGCAGTGCTGCGTGGCCACTGCTGTGTCTTGCCATGGGGTATAGTTCCAGGGGGCGGAATTGCTGGCTCATAGGCTGTAAGCATTTATCCTGTGACCTGACCTTTCTTCATGTGCTCCAAGGAAGCTGTGGCCGTCTCAGTCTCATCTTCAGTGTTTGGGGTAGCTTGTTGTGTCACATCTTTGCCAGTGTTTTTTCAGATTTGGGGGCAAGCTGGAGTTTAAAAGCAATATGGGCGTTGTGAAAATTTTTAAGATGTAAGAAAGTTATAAAGAAAAACAAAACCAACCAAATTAATCTACCCTCCCAAGATAAAAACCAAAAAAATTAATCCACCAGTCCAAGATAATCACTCTGAATATATATTTTTAAGTTTTGATTTTCAGATAATTGCTGAGATAATTCAGTTGTGATATTAAGCAATATTTTAAAAGTTGCGAAGATAATACAGAAAGGTCCTGTATCCGCATCCTCTAGTTATGTCAGTTGGCTGCGTCTTATGTAACTGTGGCATCAAAACCATACAGTAGATGCGGGCACAGGGTCTAGGTATAGATTTCTGTTGTTTTATCACATTTTAGATTAAGAAAAAAAAACCAAGATATAGAACTGTCCAATACTGCAAAGATCTCCCTCATGTTAACATTTATTTGTTTGTTTTTATAATTCTCTTTACTTTTAATTGATTGATGATTGCTTTACAATATTGGTTTGATTTCTGTCATACTTCAAAA
Source organism: Bison bison bison (assembly GCF_000754665.1). NCBI lineage: Eukaryota > Metazoa > Chordata > Mammalia > Artiodactyla > Bovidae > Bison > Bison bison. The sequence goes on from NW_011494601.1 coordinate 4,073,474, forward strand.
TGAATTACCCTTTATATTAACCTCCACAATCCTCAGCATGTTCCACCCCCCACCCCCTGTCATAACTCTGGCAACTAATTTGTTCTCCAGCTCCATAATTCTGTCATTTGGAGGACATTGTATAAGTAGAATTTAGAGTATGTGCCCATTTGAGATAGCCTTTTTCACTTGGCTTTATGCTGTGAGCCCTGTCACGTGGTTGGCTGTGCTGATGGAATGGCCCGTGATGCCGAGCAGTGCTCCATCAAGAGCACTGCCCCAGCATCGCCAGTCATCTACTGCATATACACTTTTAAAAAGGATTGGAACGAGTCTGAGAGGGATGTGGCCAGAGACTCAGGCATATGGGTTGTGGGAGTCTTTGTGATGATACTTGGTGTCACGTGGTTCCTCTGTGGTCTCCCACACCGGGATCTCATTTTCAGTCTCCTCCCACTCCTGGGGGGTCAAACATGTTTTTCTTCCTTTCTGCGTGTGAAGGAGTTCTGAGCCACGGTCCAGCATCACACAGCAGGAAGCAGCAGGGTGGGATGCTCCCTGGGACCCCTGGAATTCTGGTCCCAGCCAGACAAGTCCCGTCCCCAGAGCGCTCTTAAGGCTGTGTATTTCGTTTGCTTCAGAAGCCCCGTAACTGGACTTTGAGGGCCTTACTGGCGAGGGGCTTTCTCTCCTTTGCCAGCTCCAGACACGGGCACCTTACATAACCAGGCCCACTGTCCAGCATGGGTCAACAGCTGGGCAGAACCCCTGGCCTGGCATGAGCCTGATGGGCTCTTTGTTGGCTCTAGATCAATGGCATTGCACTGGACAACAAGTCTCTGAATGAGTGTGAGTCTCTGCTGCGGAGCTGCCAGGACTCCCTGACCCTGTCCCTCCTGAAGGTAAGGACCCCACCCTGCATTGGCTCTGCTCTCGCTATCTGTGGGGCGGGCAGAGCCTCAGCTCTGTGTACCCGAGCTGCTTTTCCACATCACTGGGATCCTTGGGGAAAAAGTCTTGATTTCTAAGTCTAGGGTGTGCACTAACCCTGACTGGATCCTGGTTTAAAAACCAAAAACAAACAAACAACCCAGCTATGAAGGATGTTTGGATCGGGACTGGATAATTAGGTGATCTTAGGAAATTTTTACTTTTCCTGGGTATGATAATGGTGTTGAGATTATATAGGAGAATGGCTTCATTTGAGGGAAAGGCATGTTGAAGCTGTTAGGGTGAAATGTCATAATATTTGTAACTTATTTGCAAATGTTCTGCAGGGTAAATAGGTATAGACAATTTGGCAAAATATTGTTGAATGTAAATGGATTTAAGGGCATTTGTTGTGCTTTCCTGTCAGCTTTTCTAAGAAGGCTGGAAACAGGCTCATCTACTTTATTAAGAGATATTTTAAAGTATTATTTAAAAATTCATAGGCTTTTAGGGGAGCAGTTTCGGGTTTATAGAGAAGTTATGTTAGTACAGAGAGTCCTCATATTAGCCACTCTGTTTCTCCTGTTCATTTAGCGTCAGTGGGGGTGCATTTGTTGCCACTCTTGAGCCGGTATTCATACATTAGCATTAACTGAAGTGTTCAGGTGACATGAGGATTCGCTTTTGGAGTACATTCTATGGGTTGGGACAAGTGTATAAGGACATGTATCCACCAGCACACTACCGTAGAGAATAATTTTACTGCTCTAAAGATCTTTGGGGCTTCACCTATCCATCCCCCTCCTCCCCTTGGCAGCCTCTGATCTTTTTACTATCTTCGTAGTTTTCTGTTTTCCAAAATGTCATATAGCTAGCCTCTGTAGCATTTTCAGATTGGCTTCTTTCACTCTGTAATATGCATTTAAGGTTCCCTGAGTGTCTTCTCGTGGCCTGATAGGTTGTTTCTTTTTATCGCTGAATAATATGCCATTGCCTTGGCATACTATAAGAAATATCTTTAAGAATGAAGCTTTTACATTTTGTTTAATCATTTAAAAAACTAGGCAGAACACAATACAAGTAATTTCAGAAAACGCTCAAACCAGGGAACTTTGTGTCTCTCCTGTGGGTTCATAGCGGCCAGGCTGTAAACAAGCCTCACCCACAGGCGAGGCGTGCACCTGTACGCCTGTCCGTCTGTCCAACTTTGGGGTGTGTGTGGCCCATTCCCTCCCATGGCTTTACCTCCAGGGATGTTTTTTGTTGACAGCTCCAGGTCCTGTTGTCTCACCCGCTCTCTTCCTCACTCTTTTGCAACCCCTACTTAGGTGTTCCCTCAGAGCGCCTCATGGAGCGGCCAGAATATCTTTGAAAACATCAAGGATTCTGATAAGATGCTGAGCTACCGAGCCCATGGCCCAGAGGTCCAGGCTCAGAATAAACGGAATTTGATGCAGCACAACAACTCCACACAGACAGACATCTTCTGTGCGGACAGGCTGGAAGACAGGAAGGAGTTGGGCCCCCCCGGAGGCAGCAGCTCCTTCCTGCACAAGCCGTTCCCCGGGGGACCCTTCTCCGTCTCCCCCCAGGCTTGTCCCAGCGCGTCCGAGCGCAGCCTGAGCTCCTTCCGCTCGGATGCCTCGGGGGAGCGTGGCTACGGGCCGGCAGACATGCGCAGCCGGCGGCCGCTGCTGCCCTTCGAGACTGAGGTGGGCCCCTGTGGGGCGGCGGAGGCCCCCCTGGACAAGGCAGAGCCTGACAACGCCCACAGCGGTGGGACCTGGCCCAAGGCTGTGCTCAGCTCCGTGGCGGGGCCCGAGAAGCTCTCTGTTTACAGGAAGCCAAAGCAAAGAAAATCTATCTTTGACCCAAACACTTTCAAACGCCCCCAGACACCCCCCAAAATAGACTACTTGCTCCCAGGCTCTGGGCCTGCCCATTCCCCCTTGCCCTCCAAGAGGGTGGGACCTCTGACGCCCCCAAAGCCTCCCAGGAGGGGTGACTCCATTAAGTTCCAGCACAAGCTGGAAACCAGTTCTGAGTCAGAGGCCACTCTGGTGGGCAGCTCCCCGTCCACCAGCCCCCCGAGCGCCCTGCCC
>NW_011494601.1:4076584-4078678 GCF_000754665.1 Bison bison bison
GCCTCGCCCCCTCGCAAGGCCAGGGTCCGCATCGCTTCAAGTTACTGCCCTGAAGGGGACAGGGACTCTTCCTACCTGCCAGCCAAGAAGTCCTGTGACGAGGACCTCACCTCCCAGAAGGTAGAGGAGCTGGGGCAGAAGCGCCGCCGGCCCAAGTCCGCGCCCATCATTCGGCCTAAGCTCGCTCCAGTCGTGATCCCTGCTCAATTCCTGGAGGTGGTGCTTGACCCGGGGTGGATTAGGGCCAGCTGGAGGAGGGTGGGGCAGTGGGCTGTGAGCACTCCATGAAGAGGCCTGTGCTCGCCTGTACCGGCGTCCCCCAGCTCAGGCTTAGCCCTGGCTCTTCTGTTTTAGCTCTCAGCACCTGCTTGGGGGCGGGGGTAGTGGGTAGATGCCAACAGGAAGCAGACTCCCTTAGGAGACTGGAATGTCCCCTGAGGCGTGCATGATGGTGGTAACATGATGCCAGGAGAGGAGCATCATCTTGGGTGTGGGCTGTGGTTTGCTTATCTAGCAAGAAGCTTTTGAACTTTTACAATGGAACCGGGTGGTAGGGACCTACCTTGAAGAGCCTAGGGAGACAATATAGCACATGTGAATCTGTTAGCTGGCAGCAGGACAGGTGAGTTTTTGCAGGTGCTGTGGTCATTTCTAGGAGGGAAAGATGGCTATAAGCAGGAGAACAAATCTATGCTTCTCTCGGCAGACACAGAGCTTCACGTGGCTGGGCAAATCATGTGGAGTTGTTATAGACATGTGCCTGAGGCATACATGTGTTCTACTTTCTACACCAAAATCTGTTTCTTTGAAAGAACAGATTCTTTCTCTGTGGTTTTCTTCCAAAGTATTTTTGAAGGAAGTTCTACTCTTTCAGATGTGTTAAGACAACATGAATGAATAGCGAGCTATGAACTCTCCCAGGTGTCACTGCATGTGTCCAAGTGGGAGAAGCTAGGTCATAGAGGACAGAAATTGCTTGCTGGTGCCCGTGTGTTTCCCTGTTTCCAGCCACTGCCTCTTGCCTTTGGTTCTGCAGGAGCAGAAGTGCACCCCGGCCAGTGGAGAGCTCTCCCCAGATCTCCAGGAGTGGGCCCCTTACTCTCCTGGACATTCCAGCCGGCACAGCAACCCTCCGTTCTACCCCAGCAGGGCATCTGTGGGTGAGCTGGCAGGGCAGGGCTGGGGAGGAGGGTCGACGTGGGCTCACAAGGCCACCCGGCCTCAGGGAGAGTGGAGACGGTCGTTTCAGGGAGCTGCTGCATGTCCTCAACAGAGCAGTCCAAAAGGTTTAGCAGTTGCTGACCTACCTGGAGTGTTTCGTCTTGTATCAGTGACATTTTTTAGCTTTTCAGAGCGTTTTCTGCCCATGGCAGTCTGGGAAATAGGCAGCACTGAAGAGAGTTCTCCTGCTTTATGATGGAGAAGGGCCAGATGCTTGCATAGGTCCGGGGCTAGCTGGGTATTGCAGGGCAGATGTCTCACCCTACCCGTTTCCAGGCACGGTGCCCCGGAGTCTGGCCCCGAGCACTGTGAGCTCCGTCCTGAGGAACCCCATCTACACCGTGCGCAGCCACAGGGTCGGCCCTTGCAGCTCTCCACCCATCCCCAGAGAGGCTGGCCCCCACGGGCTGCACCCCAGGTATGTGAGGCCGCCCACGCCTCCCTGAACCCCAGCCATCCCAGCCTACCTGGGCGTAAAGCCACTGTACACAGAGGGGCTCTGTATGGGGAAGGGACTTGGTAGAGTAGCACTGGGACCCCAGGGAAAGTAAACTTTAAGGTCACTCTCTTCATTTACCAACATGGAGCTTGAAAAGGTATTTATAGGAAGATGGTAGTGATGGCAGGTGATACCTGAGTGCCAGGCAGTATGCTCGGACGTCTATAAGCATCATCTCACTTGATTGCTATAGCAACCTTGCTCTTAACTGTCTTTGGTTGATAGATGAGAATGGAGCCTTAAAAACTGAATAGATTGATGCAAGATCACTCATTGCTTCAGTTTTTAAGATTTTAATTGATCATCTACTACATGCCACGGACTGCGATAGTTCTTTATAGTGGAAAATTAAGCAGATAAACTTCCTCTCCTAT
>NW_011494601.1:4078778-4096851 GCF_000754665.1 Bison bison bison
TGTGTAAAAAAAAAAAAAGAGAGAGAACAGAACCACTCAGATCAGATGGTGCTCAGTGACCTTGAAGACCCTAAAATGTCAACAGATTAGGCTGTGAGAAGTTAGATTGGGCCATGGGGAGGACCCCATGCAGGGGGATGCTGCCATGACCAGAGGGGCAAGAGGAGGCCAGTCGCACAGGACTTGGGGAGGAGCTTCTGGGAAGGAGAGCCGTGGGTGCTGCGGCCCAGGTGTCTGAGACAGAGGTGATGGGCTCAAGGGACAGAGTAGGAGAGCCCGGGAAAGAGATGGTGAGTCAGGAGGAAGGCACAAACCCTGTAGGGCCTGTGGCCATGATGCAGAGTTTGGGTTTTATCCTGAGTGCAGTGAAGACCACTGGAAGGCTGCAAGCACTGACGAGATGGAGTCTCACAGCTAGAGGAGGTCACTGTTGGGCAGGCCAGCCCTGACCTGGGCTATGTCGTCTCCCCGCCCTCCACTCTCCAGTCTCCTGGGCAGGCTTTCCTGAGGGAGGTGCAGGACTCTGTCCTCGGTGCCGTCCAGCTTCGCCCTGCCCACCTTCTGCAGGATTCAGGCCTTCTGCAGTCCCTTCTGCCTGGTCCTGGCCCGGGGCTTGCAGGGCCCTCTGTGCGCGGCTGTGGGTGGTCAGTGTCCTCAGCTGCCCGGGAGCGGCTTCTGGGTTGCTTTGAGCTGGCAGAGGGCCTCGGGAAAGCCAGTCACTTGGTCCCATCCTGGTCTTCCTCCCGAGCTCCTCACCTGTCTGCTTCTCACACAGTGTCCAGCACCAGGGCCGCCTCAGCCTGGACCTGAGCCCCAGGGCCTGCAGCGACTGCTCTGACATGAGAGCCTCCCATGGGTCCAACTCCCTGCCCTCCAGTGCCCGCCTTGGTAAGTACGCTACTGGAGCCTTCTCGCCGGAGCAGGCACCAGCCTTCCTTTGCATCCACACCCTCATGCCCAGACCTCCCGGTGGCCCCTCTCCTGACCTGGGGCCGAGGCTGACTCCATTCTGCACCCAGAGCCCTTTCCTGTGGCCTTCCTGCAGCTTCCCACGGTGGCCATGCAGTTGCTCTGATGATCTCTAGCCCAGGAGCCCTGCTCCTACCCTGAGGTCATTCTGGGGGATGTTGCGTTGCTGTTCAGAGAATGCCACCTGGAGTCGAGCCTGACAGTTATCCCAGGACACTCATGTGGGGCTGCTTCCAGCCTTGTGGAGACAAGGCCACAGTGACTTTTGTCACCTGGGTTACCGTCTGCTCGGGGCTGGAGCCAGACTTGATACCATTCTGCGGCAGCCTCCCCCTGCACAGATTATTCACATGCTGGGGACTGAGCGTCTGCTTTCCCTGACGGTCCCACGTTGAGACACCCCCAGGGACAAATGGCCGGGCCCGCTTACTTCTGTGTAACCGTGTGTCTTTCCTGACTCCTAGGGTGGTGGGGAGGGAGTGAGGGGCACTGTTCAGTCACAAGCCTAAGCTTTTGTCTTCTTGTGGAGCCACAGGGTCTTCCAGCAATTTGCAGTTCAAGGCAGAACGCATTAAAATCCCATCGACGCCGAGATACCCGCGGTCTGTCGTGGGCTCTGACAGAGGTGAGGTCTTCCTCAGTGCTTCCCTCCCCTGCTGGCCCCTCCGTCCTCAAGGTGGGGGCTCTGGGCACCGCTCACAGCTCCCCAACTACCTCCGCCATCAGTAATGGCCGGCAGGGCAGGCCTCAGGCACCTGCGCTCACGGCCGTGTGTCTGGGCCGTCTGGCCCGCACCCGCCCGCCCCGCAGGCTCGCTGTCGCACTCGGAGTGCAGCACGCCCCCACAGTCTCCCCTCAGCGTAGAAGGCCTGTCCTCCTGTAGCCAGTCCCAGACCTCAGCCGCCACGTTGCCCAGGATTGCTGTCAACCCTGCTGCCCCCGGGGAGCGCAGGAAGGACAGGTGAGCAGGCCCGGGGGACGGGCGCCCCTGTGGTGGGCCAGCGCTGAGTCCTGGGAGGTGCTGGGGGTTGGGGAGGGTCCACAGAGTTGACCTCCAGCGAGGCCGCTGCAGCTTGGGTGGCCTCGCATTCGCTGGTGTCTTGCTGCAGGACGTCATGAGGGAGTCCTGTGCGCTCCTGATGCAGGAGGAGGGGTGCACCTGGCTGGCTGGGAAGGCAGGGTGAGCTCTTACACTGAGTGCCCGCAGGCGGAGGTGGGGGGCTCCAGCAAGTGATGCTGGCGTCGACCTGACATTGTGATGGAGTGATGCCATTCACTACCTCCCAGGCCCTTGTTTAAGCACTGTCCACATAGTAAGTTGTGCAATCCTCGTGCAACCCCGTGATCAGCAGTGTCAGCACTGACCCCATTTAAGGGGAGGAGGCTGAAGTTGGGAATTTGGAGTAGTCTGTCTGTGCTCACTTGGTTAGCGATCAGCCAACCTTAATCAGAATCAGACTCGTTCTTATCCTTTGCTTTTTGACCCCAGAACGTAGCTGCATTGCTTGACCTCTGCCCCCAAGCTTATTGTGAGATAAAACACACGTAGGAAAAAAAGTGTATGAGGCATACACGTACAACTTAGCCATTTATTGGTTCATTTTGAAAAGCAGCTGTCCCTCCAGACGTGCCTCTTCTCAGGGCCATCCCTCCCTGCACAAACTCTGTGGGCTCCTCATCCGCTTCAGTTGTTCTTTAGAGTGGGATTCACCAGATCGGATTTCTATTTAAAGGGTTCTCTCTAGATGGTAGTGGGAGATAGGATTAAGCTCAAACTTACCTTTATTTAATTACTTGCAAGGACTGCAGCTCCCCTGGTGGCTCACATAGTAAAGAATCTGCCTTCAGTGCAGGAGACGCAGGTTCAATCCCTGGGTCGAGAAGATGCCCTGCAGAAGGCAACGGCAACACACTCCAGTATTCTTGCCTGGGAAATACCATGGACAGAGGAGCCTTGTGGGCTACAGTCCACAGGGTCCTAAAGAGTCAGGCACAACTGAATGACCAAGGACTAGAGCTACTTTCCTCTACTTCAGTCCAAAAAGCCGAGGGCCCTTGTAGCTATGAGCCATAGAAACGATGCTGCTGGCTGGGCCCGTCATTAAGAAAACCTCATCTGACTTGACAGTCTGAACTTGTGAGACAGCACACCAAGCAAGTGTGAACTGGAGCGCAGCTTGTGCCTGTAACTGCCAGCAGGCCCCCGGGGGGTCAGGCGCAGTTTGTATGGATGTGTTCATGAGAGCCTCACCTGCATTGTGCAGACGGGAGCACACACTGGCCCTGAAGGGGTGTGGTTTTACTGAACCCCAGCTCAGGTCTTTGAGGGAACAAGATCTTCCCCCCAGTATGGTGGGTTCCTCAGAATCAGAAGGGGCCTTGTCTTATGCAATTGGACATCCCCTTAGCTTCCTCTACAGAGCACAGAGAACCGATGTGTGTGAGCGTGTGTGTGTCAATGACACCTGCCTTCATGGTGCTTAAATGACATCAAGTTTAACATGTGTGTGACCTGGCTGAAGGACGGATTACTCATTAAAAATAGTCCCTCTTTTCTTCAGTCTAAAATACACTATCATTATTGAAAACCGGGTAAACAATTGAATCTCTGATGATCAGCGGTCCCCAGCCTCTTCAGCACCAGAGATATATTTCATGGAAGACAATTTTTCCATGGACCAGGGTTGGGGGAGATGGTTTCAGGAGGATTTAGAAAGAAAAAAGGTTGCATAATTCAGGGGTCCCCAACATCTGGGCCTCAGACCAGTACCTCCTGTCAGATCAGTGGTGGCAGTAGATAAGAAATAATGTGCATAATAAATGTAATGCATTTGAATCATTCCAAAACCATCTTCTCCAACCCTGGTTCGTGGATAAATTGTCTTCCATGAAATTGATCCCTGGTGCTGAAAAGGTTGGGGACCACTGATCATCAACCAAAGATTCAATTGCTGTTATTTAACCTTTTGGGGGGGGGGGGGTGGTGCGCGTGTACAAGCGGGGGTGTGTGTGTGTACATGCGCACACACGCAAGTATTACATTTACAGTGTAAATGCATTTTATCTTATTTTATATACGTAAAGATTTCCTCCTTAATGTTATGTTTCAAGCTATTTGTAATACTAAGTATATTTTATGAACCTCTTTTACAAAGAAGCTTTATTGTTTTGACAAAACTCTGCATATTATAAAAGTTTAAATTATTCAGGAGGTTAAAAAGGAAGGATTACCTCAAAAAGGGCTCCCCGCTGCCCACCTGCCCTTCTACACGTGGATTCACACCCACCCACGTGCTCTGGAGGAGGGGACCTGGGGGCGGTGCTCTGCTTGGAGCCCAGGCTGCGTGCAGCGCAGCCCTGGTGGCTCAGTGTCATGCAGCTGTCTGTCTGTTACATTCCAGGCCTCCGTGGTTGTCTTTCTCCTCCAATCACCCCTCTCTTCTTTCTAACCCTTTGCACCTTCCAGATGCCTCCACCACCACAGATCCCTCCTGAGATTGCCTGCGGCTGCCAGGCCCAGGTCCTCCTCGCTGAGGAGTCTGAGGTTGGCCCGACAGCAGGGCCCCACCCCAGCCCCCATGCCCCTCATTCCCTCAGGGCGGTGGGTGGCAGCCTGGGGCCAGCAACTGCATGGTGTCACCTTGCTCCCAGCCTCCCCGACCCCTTTTAAATGCCTCGGGTTTGCAGCAGCTTAATTTCATGATCAGTTTACATCACCCTGTGTACTGGTAAATATAAAAACTGGTATTTCACATTGTCCCTTTGGGGGTAAACATCATCCCAGAAAGCACTTCTTTTCCTCCGAGGGCATCTGAGACCCCACTGGAGGTTTGTAAATTGCACATCGTGAGGCCATTCCTCTCCAGTCGTGGAAGCCTGCGTGCCCTTTCCCTGCGTATATCAGTGCTTATAGTTCACACGGACCACTCTGTGACTTTGGGACTGATGCCTCTGTGTCCACCGTGGGGGTCGTGTTTGTATTGCATGGGTTGTGTGGTGCATGGGTTGTGCATCACCACTGTGTGAGGGTGGACTTCATCATGTGCCCATCCAGCTGTGTCGTCATAGGAGCGTCCACGTTCCCTGGCCCTCTCTGCATAGCGAATGCATGCCTGACCTCAGACCCTCCCCAGACCTTCCCTTTGAGTCTAAGTCCCCAAAACCATTGGCTCTCTTCCAAGGCCCTATGTGGAGGAGCCACGCCATGTGAAGCTGCAGAAGGGCTCGGAGCCGCTGGGCATCTCCATCGTGAGTGGGGAGAAGGGTGGCGTCTACGTCTCCAAGGTGACCGGGGGGAGCATCGCTCACCAGGCTGGCCTTGAGTATGGGGACCAGTTACTTGAGGTGAGCGGGAAGCCGCCCTTCTCCCCCTCCCCTCATCCCTTTCTGAGTCCCAGGACCTCCTCCGTGCCCTCTTCTCTCCTTGCTGAGCCCGTTCTCCGTGTTTCCTAGTTCAATGGCATCAACCTGCGGAGCGCCACAGAGCAGCAGGCCCGGCTCATCATCGGGCAGCAGTGCGACACCATCACCATTCTGGCCCAGTACAACCCGCACATGCACCAGCTTAGCAGCCACTCCCGGTCCAGGTGAGGTCCTGGGCCTCCGAGGGGCATCTGGGCTGCGGGAGGAGAAGTGGAGGCCACAGGTGTGTGGCTTGCTCTGAGGAAACCATGTGCAGCTGCAAGCTCTGGGGATTCTGCTGCCATGAGAGGAGAGTTGAGCAGCCTTGGGCTCTGGAGAAGAGACATATCAAGGGAGGGTTTCCCCTCCAGAAATGGGGTGTGGAAACAGGTGGCCAGGCATCCTGTGAAGCAGGATGCCCCGGCACACGTGTGTGGTAGCCAGGCACTGAGGCCTGAGGTGGATCCTCACATTGAGCGGTCCGACCCCTGTCCGTGGGCAGACGCCGGACACCTGCCTTTGTGCTGCAGGTTGCAGGACAGGTAAGCAGAGAGAGAGAAGTGCCCCTGTGGTGCAGGGGTGGGGCTGAGATGCTCAGACACAGGAAAGGGGAGCAGCGGATTCATGTGTCCTCAGGCTCACTGTTTGCCCTCAAGTTGAGGATAGGCAGATCATGCAGGTGGACAACTGAGTCCAAGCTGCCAAGGCACTTGCTCTTTTCAGGGCTCAGATCATAGAGCTGTGTGACCTGGTCTTCGTTCACATCCCAGAGCCCAGCACCACCACAGCGGGATGGCTCTGGGCAGCTGCCTGCCATTCCTTATTCTTCCTGTCCTCTGTCCCCAGCTCCCACCTGGACCCCGTTGGTATTCACTCCACTCTCCAGGGCAGCGGGGCCACCACCCCAGAGCATCCCTCTGTCATTGACCCGCTGATGGAGCAGGACGAGGGCCCTGGCACACCCCCAGCCAAGCAGAGCACCCCCAGCTCCAGGTCAGTAACTGCTTGCCAAGAGCCTTCCGTCAGTGCACCTGGGTTGAGCGGGGCGGCCAGGAAGGTCATTTTTATAGCCCCTGTGCATCCTCTGAGGGATGTGGTCCCAGCGCTGCCCTGCATTGCAGATGGCACACCAGCTTGTCAGGATTTGGTGTGGGGAGCATGCCAGTCCTTTTCCCTCTCTCTCTCCTGCCCTCTCTTTTTTCTCTAGTTTTTCCACTGACTCAATCCTGGCTCTACTTTTTTTCTTTTTCTCCTCCTTTTCTCACTTCACTTGTTCTCAGATGCTGAATCCCACAGTCCTCACCCATCCAGGCTGGGGCTCTGGCCATCCACAGCAGTGTTGCCCCCAAGGAGCTCCTGGTTTGAGGGTGGTAGATCAGTGAACAGGCGTGTACAGCACAGCTGAAGTGCTGGGAGGGGGACCGGGGGCCATGATGGAGCATGGCTGGGAGCTGAGTGACAGTGTTCAGGACGAGCAGGGGTTACCCACGCAAAGGGTGGGCATGGAGAGAAGTCAGGAGGAGGGACCAGTGGTAGTGTGGGCAGGAGGAGGCCCTGTTCTCACAGGAACTGGAGGGGAGGTGGGGCGAGGGCTGTGCAGGCTGGGTTGGGAGGTGTTCCTGCAATCCTGGACGGAGCCCTTTCTCTGGCATGGCGTTGATGGACTCCTCACGGAAGTTACAGGCTGGAGGCTGGGGCCTCTTCAGGGCTCTCCTGCTTGTGACCCTTCACTGTGCCTGTGAGGGGTGCACTTCAGTTCAGTCATGTCTGACTCTTTATGACCCTGTGGACTGCAGCACACCAGGCCTCCCTATCCATCACCAACTCCTGGAGCTTGCTCAAACTCATGTCCATCAAGTCAGTGATGCTCTCCAACCATCTCATCCTCTGTCATCCCCTTCTCCTGCCTTCAATCTTCCCAGCATCGGGGTCTTTTATGAGTCAGTTCTTCACATCAGGTGGCCCAAGTATTGGAGTTTCAGCTTCAGCATCAGTCCTCCAATGAATATTCAGGACTGAGTTCCTTTAGGATTGAGTGGTTTGATCTCCTTGCAGTCCAGGGGACTCTTGGGAGTCTTCTCCAACACACAGTTCAAAAGCATCCGCTCTTAGGCGCTCAGCTTTCTTTATGGTCCAACTCTCACATCCATACATGACTACTGGAAAAATGATAGCTTTGACTAGACGGACCTTTGTTGGCAAAATGATGTCTCTGCTTTTTAATATGCTGTCTTAAGTTTGTTATAGCTTTTCTTCCAAGGAGCAAGTGTCTCTTAATTTCATGGCTGCCATCACCATCTGCAGTGATTTTGGAGCCCAAGAAAATAGTCTGTCACCGTTTCCATTGTTTCCCCATCTATTTGCCATGAGGTGATGGGACCGGATGCCATGATCTTAGTTTTCTGAATGTTGACCTTTAAGCCAGCTTTTCACTCTCCTCTTTAACTTTCATCAAGAGGTTCTTTATTTCCTCTTCACTTTCTGCCATAAGGGTGGTGTCATCTGCGTATCTGAGGTTATTGATATTTCTCCCGACAATCTTGGCTATACTTGCCTGCAGCAAAAGTTTTGTCACTCTCTGGCTGCTCCCCTGAGGTCCCACTCATCAGGCTCCATTGCTGCCCCGTTGCCTTTGCTCAGTTTATTTGCTAGCCTTTCAGTGTCCCTGTGTTGTGAGTTCCTTGGTGGCTTTTGGTTCAGTACCCTCTGGGCCATAGACACTGCTCAGTAAACATTTGCTGAATGAGTTGTGGCCTGGAGGTTACCCCGGCTCTGACTTTCTCGGGAGAATAAAATTAGGAAAACAAGTGCAATCCAGGTGGGTGAGATGCAACCCGCGACGTGTGATGGACAGCTGGGCTGGAAATAGCGGCGTTGATGTCCACTCTGTCCCTGAGTGGCGGGGTGACCATGGCTGTGTGTTCACCTCTGCCTCATCTCAGTGCCCTGCCTATAAACCGAGCCACTACAGGTAGAGTCTGTGTCAGCCTCACTCCTGGCTCCTGGTTCTGGGGCCTCATGAGACCTGAGAGGGGAGCAGAAAATGGTCAGGGTGTCACCACCGTTTCGTCTTTGTTCGCGCCTGCCTCCCTTCCTGTGCACAATTGAAGAGCTTCGTTTTCCTTCCTGAAAGGATGGTGGGAGATGCCACCAAGAAGACCCCAGAGCCCCGAGTCGTCTTCATCAAGAAGTCGCAGTTGGAGCTTGGCGTGCACTTATGTGGAGGGAACCTGCACGGGGTGTTTGTGGCCGAGGTGGAGGACGACAGTCCTGCCAGGGGCCCCGACGGCCTCGTGCCCGGGGACCTCATCCTTGAGGTAAGTTCTGAGCTGCCGAGCAGCAGCCAGGCTGCCCTCTGCCCACGTGTCGGGCTTCCTGCCGTCCCAGGTGACATGGAGGCGGGGGAGCACAGCCTGGCATCCCCCTTGGGTGTTGAACGCTACCCAGACCCACTCTGGGTAAATATTAGGGAAGCAGGCATATTAGGCATGTTAGGACCCAGCTTGGGCACTGGCATCGGGAGGGCAGATGCTCTGCTCCTGGCAGCAGTAGGACCAAGACTCTAGTCTGATGGTGAGCACCATCTCCCTCTCACTGGGTCTCCCGTTGGATGGGGGAGGCAGGTTGTAGGTACTGAAAGCTACAAGGAGCTTTAGCAAGGGGAAGTGCCGTGTTTCCAGTAGGCCTCACTGGCTGGGAGGCTAGAACAGGGTGCTGGGAGCAGTTGAGGGCGGAGCAGGCACTCGGTAGAGGCCTCAGCCTCTGTAGACGTGCGGCAGATGGATGCCCAGTGATGGGGATGCTGAATCTTCTCCTTATCCCACTACTGGCCCCTCACGGGTGCCCAGGCCTCCCTGCTTCTGCCCTCTGACCCCCGTCTCCATCTCTGGGTAGTATGGCGGTCTGGATGTACGCAGCAAGACAGTGGAGGAGGTCTACGTGGAGATGCTGAAGCCCAAGGACAGCGTCCGCCTGAAGGTGCAGTACCGCCCTGAGGAGTTCTCCAAGATTAAGGGCCTGCCTGGCGACAGTTTCTACATCAGGTATCAGTGGCCAGGGCTGCCAGGAACTTGGGGCTTGGGGAGGGGCTTTTGATGGAGGCTGTTCCCTGTGAACGTCCCTGTGTTTCTTGCCCTTGAGGGATGGGACTATGAGCATTATTACTTGGGCCCCAAATTCTAAGCTTACTTAGAAAAACCCTTGAAAGCTCCTCGGGTGAGACAGGCTCTCTCTTTAGGGTTTTGGGCCTGGGGAAGTTTGAGGCCGCTGAGCCCCGTTTTCTTGTGGCCTGTGCCCCTCTCTGGGTCTCCCCTGACTCAGTCTGCACACCCCTCTGCAGTGTGTGTGGATGTCGCAGCATCTGGAGTGCCCTGAAGGAATACATGAAAAGGGCAGAGTAGGGGGTGGGGCACAGGCATCAGGCATTTTCTAGGAGGCATGCAGCTTTCTTCATGAGATCTGAGGCCACACAAGAATGGCAATTACTGATTTACTGTGTACCGTGAGGTACGGGGTCCCTGTGTCTAGGTACACCCTCCTCAGTCAAGGATGGCACGCTTCCATTCTGAGAAGTTTCCGCTGTGTAGGAAGCATCGACTTTGATGTGGGAGGAGTGCAAATAGGAAAGACTCTTTTGGAAGTGGAGATATGGCCTTGGTCCTTGGCAAAAAGGCTTTTATCTGATGGGCGTGAGGGGCTCGTGATGCTCCCTCCTTTGGGAACTGCTGCTAGAGTGGGGAGAGATGGGTCCTGATCGTGGTCTGGGGAGAGCTTAAGAGCAGGAGAGTGGGCCTCGGAGCTTGGCTGTAAGGGGCGGCCTGTGGCCTGACTCTTCCCCTCCATCTCCCGGTCCAGGGCCCTGTATGAGCGACTGGCAGAGGTGGAGCCTGAGCTGAGCTTTAAGAAAGACGACATCCTGTATGTGGATGACACCTTGCCCCAGGGCTCATTTGGGTCCTGGATGGCCTGGCAGCTGGATGAGAATGCCCAGAAGATGCAGCGCGGGCAGATCCCCAGCAAATACGTGTGAGTGTTCTAGAGTCGGCCTGGGGCTGGGGCGGGCGGCGCCCGTGGGGACATACCATGTGATGGCGCCTGGGCTGCTGGGCGCTTATTCTGATGTCGTCTCAGCTTCTGCTCTGTAAGTTTTGCCAAAGTCGCTTGTCCAAAAAGCTGTTCCAAGTTTAGGTCAGTGATGTATCCAAGTCAGAAGTATAGGGCAACTTAGGAGACATGCTTTTTTTAATTATGTTTGTTGAGATATAATTCATGTGCCATGCATTTACCCAAAGTATGCAATTCTTTGGCTTTTAGTGTTTTCACAGATACGTGCAACCATCACCATAGTCAATTTGAGAATATTTTCACCATCTCAGAGAGAAGCCTTGTACCCTTCAGCTACCCGCCTTGTTCTGTCTACCTGCCCCGTTGCTAACCCTGAGCCACCACTGGTCTCCTTTCTGTCTCTACAAGGTTCCCTGTCTGGACTTTCCATTAATGGAGTCATACATACAGCACATGGTCTTTTGTGACCAACTCCCTCTACTTGGCATGATTTTTTTCATGGTTCTTCCGTGTTGCAGTGCATTTCTATGCTTTCCTCCTTTTTGTGGCTGGAATTATACTTTTTAGTGTCACAAGGGAAGGCTGTCTTAGCAGCTCCCTCTGACCCTCACCTGAATATAGGAGTTGGCCTGCTCTGAGAACTGCCCAGCATTGGTGTGGGTGCCACCCCAGAGTACTGGCACCAGGGGGTCCTCGGGGGCTTGGGTGCTGAAGTGGCCAGGAAACCTACAGAGGGTTGGGGTGGGGAGCCTGGAGCCCCAGCGTTGATCCTCCTCGCCGCAGGTGGGCAGGGCGACAGGCGACGGTCCCTTGGCCCTTCCCAGCACTGCTGTGCTCTTGTCTTCAGAATGGACCAAGAATTCTCCCGGAGGCTCAGCATGTCTGAAGTCAAAGACGACAGCAGCGCTGCAAAGACGCTCTCGGCGGCTGCACGCAGATCCTTCTTTCGAAGGAAACATAAGCACAAACGCAGCGGGTCCAAAGATGGGAAAGACCTCCTTGCACTGGACACCTTTTCCAATGACTCCATTCCACTCTTTGAAGGCAAGTGACTGAGCTGGCTTCTCCAGCGGGCTCTCAGGCTGAGGTTTGCTCTTGACCACAGAAGCCTCACTGCAATGACGTGAACAAAGACAGGGGTTTGCTTTTCTCAGACATAATTGATCAAGGAGTGTGTCTGGGTTGGGATGGTGGTGCTGCAGTCCTCAGAGTCTACCACCTGTAGGATGTGTCCTCTGTCCTTAAGGTCTCCCCATCTCCTGCCATCACATCCATGTTCAGGCAGCAAGAAGAAAAGGGCATGGCAACGGTGTGCCTCTTTAAACAGCTTACCTGGAAGCCCCCTCTTCATTTTCCACTTACACCTCATTGACTGCTTGCAACTGCAAGGGAGGCTGAAATGGCAAGGTTTTCACTGGTGCCCTGCTGGCTTCAGTAAAGCAGGTTCTCCTAGTAAGGAAGAAAGGAAGATGGATATTGGGTGGGCAAAAAGCAGTTCTTGCCCGGTGCATTGCCTCTAGTTTGTTTTGAGGTTATTCCAGGTTGCTTGGTGGTAACCAGGGGCCACTGTGCAGATCTTGGCCTTTCTGGCTTTACTCCTTACAGGATCCTCCCAGGGCCAGGCACCTGCCCAGTCCTGGGGTTGCATGTCAGGGAGTGTCAGACATCCTTTGGCAGGTCGCCCTGTGGAACGGTATATTTGTCCTGTAAAGCAGGAGGCTCTGATGAATGCTGCTCCCTGGACCCCCGGGTGTGACCCCTGTCCTGGAAGGTGTGCCCTCCCTGATAGGCAGGCTGTGGGCGGGGTGAGGGGGCAGTGGGCCTCAGAAGGCAGGACAGCTGGCTTCCTCCTCCCCTGCTTCCTCACCTGTTATTTCAGGTCTTCGACACAGTGAGTTGAATGAGTCCCGCCCTTGTTCATGGCCCACGGACATGATAGTCAGGTCAGGGGTTGGCAAACCAGAGTCTATGGGCTGGATCTGGTTCACTGCCTGCTCTTAAATGGCCTTCAAGCTGAAAATAGGTTTTTACATTTTTAAATTTAAAATGCAAAAAAAAAAAAAAAGACTGTCTTTTCAGAATAATAGTTGCTTGATTCTCCCTTCTCTTTTCTTCTGTAGACAGCATCTCTGGTGTATGGTGTATATCCAGTAGATGTCTTTGGAAAATAGCCATTTGTCTAGTCTGCAGTTCTTCAGAGTTTTTTTTTCATTCTATGTTTTTAAGTTATGGGGGTGTTCCCAGGTGGCGCTGGTGGTAAAGAACCCGCCTGTCAACGCAGGGGACATAATAGGGAGCCCCCTCCCTCCCTGCCCCCAGCCCCCTCCCTGCCCGTGGTTCAATTCCTGGGTCGGAAAGATCCCCTGGAGAAGGGTATGGCGACCCCCTCCAGTATTCTTACCTGGAGAAACCCATGGACCAAGGACCCTGGCAGGCTATAGTCCACAGGGTCACAAAAAGTCGGACATGACTGAAGCGACTTAGCGTGCACACACGTATTTTGAAGTTGGCTTTAAAGTTATATCTTACTGTTAAATTGACCCTTTTATCATTATAAAATGTTTCATCTCTAGTAATGTTTCTGGCCTTAAAAAAGGCTAGAAAACTATTTCTATTTTGTTACAGTATAATTATCACACGAACTTTCTATTGGTTAAGTGTTTGCATAGTTCATCTTTTCCCATCGTTTCATACTTTTTTACAGCTTCATATTTATGTGGCTCTGTAAGCAGCATGTAGGGTTTTTTTTAACTCACTATGACACTTCATCTTTTTTCATTTTATTGAGACATGTGTATAGAAAAATGCAAATACATCTATAGAAAAGTGTACAGCCTGAGATGTTTTCACATTTGAACACACCAGTGACAGTCTTTATCCTTTAATTGGAGTAGTTAATTACTGATTAAATTATCACTGATATATTTACCATCTTACTGTTTGTTTTCTGTTATCCTGCCTGTTTTATGTTCCCTTTCTTTTCTTACTTTTTTTGGATTAATCAAGCATTTTTGTTATTCTGCCGCCTCCTCAATCTCTTAGTTTTTATTAGTTTTGTTTTATTCTTTTGGGGGTGGTGATTACAGCAGCCCTCACAATGTGTATCTGACCTACTACTAACATGAATCATGACTTTGACCACTTCCTCAGTAATTTTAAAACATCAGAACACCATGACTTCCTTACCTCCTTCCTACCTTTTGCTTGATTATCATTTTCATTTTATATGTATTTTTAAATCCAGCAGTGTTATTAATTTACACATCAGTCATTCACTTATGTTTATCCTTTCCATTATTCTTCATTCCTTCCTGTCATCCTCTTTCCCTCTCATTTTTTCTTTCTGATATATACTCGCTTCAGCATTTTTTTTTTCCAACTTGACATATAACTGACATATATTATTGTGTAAGTTTAAGGTGTACAAAACAATAATTTGATATGTGTATGAGTTGCAAAAGATTAACCACAATAAGGTTAGCTATAGTTAACATGCCCTTTGCGCGTGTGTTTGTGTGCTCAGCTGCTCACTCCTGTCTGACTCTTTGCGGCCCCATGGACTGTACCCTCACCTCATGTAATTACCATTTTCTTGTTATGATCTTTAGCATTTCTTCTGATGCAGGTTTGTTGGTGACAGTCTCAGTTTCTTAGATTTTCACTGGATATAGAATTGTAGATGGGTCGATGTTTATGCATTTTAAAGATATTATTCATTGTCCTCTAGCTTTCACTGTGTATTCATTTCCTGGGGCTTTTGCAACATATGTTACAAGCTTTGTGGTCAGCATAGTATGCATTTATTCTCTCTCAGTTCTGGAAGCCAGAAGTCCAAAATCAATACTATTGGGCCAAAATCCAGGTGTTGGCAGGTCCATGCTTCCTTGGAGGCTCTAGGGGGGAATGTTAGGTCCATGGGTTTATAATGTTGTTCAAGTGCTGTTTCCTTATTGATTTTCTGTCTGATTGTGCTGGCTTTCCCAGGTGGTGCTAGTGGTAAAGAATCCTCCTGCCAGCGCAAGAGACATTAGAGATGTGGGTTCAATTTCTGGGTCAGGAAGATCCCCTGGAGGAGAGCATGGCAAACTACTCCAGTATTCTTACCTAGAGAGTCCCATGGACAGAGGACCCTGGCGGGCTACCATCCACAGGGTCACAGAGAGTCGGACACGACTGAAGTGACTTAGCACTGCACTGGCTGTACCATCCAGAATTGAAGTCAGGGTGTTGAAGTCCTGTACGGATACTGTGTCGTCTGTGTCTCCCTTCGGTTTCATCAGTGTTCACTTTACTTATTTGGGAATTCTAGGGCTGGGTACGCATATACTTACGATTGATGTACCTGTTTGCAGAAATGATCTTTCTATCATACTATAATGTTCTTTGTCTTTGGTGACAGTTTTTGTCTTCCAGTCTATTTTGTCTGATACAATCATGGTCACTCCTGCTCTCTTTAGATTCCCCATTTGCATGAACCATTTTTTCTTGTCCTTTCATCTTTAGCCTATGTATGTCCTTAGATCTAAAGTGAGTCTCTTGTAGACAGCGTATAGTTGGATCTTTTTTATTTATGCATTCAGCCAATCTGCATCATTTAATCGGGGCATTTAATCCATTTATACTTAATTGCTCATATGAAAGAGTATGTTTTAGTTGTTTTCTATATGTCTTGTTGCTTTTTCATCTTTTCCTTCCTTGCTGCCTTCTTTTGTATTTCATTGATTTTTTTTTTTTTTTTGGTTGTAGTGACATGTTTTAATTTCTTTCTCATTTCCTTTTGTGTATATTTTATAGTTTTTTTTTGGTTACTATTGTAATTACATAAAATATCTTTAGGTTATAGCAATTCATTTTAAACTGATGATAGCTTCAATCTTATATAAAAGCTACATCTCTGTGTTCCCCTCCACCCCTTTATGTTATGGATGACACTGATTACCTCCTTTTATATTATCTGAATATTAGGTACATAATTACTTTTATGCTTTTGATTTTAATATCCGTACCAGTTTTAAAAGGAGTCTACATACCTCCATTAGGTTGCTTCCAGATTATATGTTTGTATATTTACCCTTCCCAGGGAGTTTATTTTCTCTGGGCCTCTGACTCTGGTTGGATATTGTGCTTGTGAGAGGCTTTGGAGCCCTGTGGTTCTGTTATTATGAGGACTTCTGACAAAGCAGATTATTCTGAGAGGATCAGAAAACTTCTAAATTGGTGCCCCTCAGTGTGGAATGTTAATAGTCATTACGGGAGAAGACGATTCTGTTGAGCTGAAGACATGGTCTTAATGTCCATACACAGAGAAATGGTAGGTGCAGTGCATTCACATTTTAGGATGTTACAAAGGATAAAAGGGGATCAGTGTGAGTCAACAGGGATGCTTTCAACAGAAACGTAAGACTGAGTAAAGAGGGGGTTACAGAATATTTATTGTCTGTCATTTTTGTTGGACATACGTATTTTCCAGGTTTTATGAGCACATAAAAGGGTATACTTTATAGTCATGTCCGACTCTTTGTGACCCTACGGACTGTAGCCCGCCACTCTCCTCTGTCCATGGGATATACTTTGAATCCTCATAACCAGCAATGATGCTAGTTGAGAGGAAGCTGCCAGGGACCAAGACTGGAGAAAGGGGGTTGGAGAGGATGCCTAGCTTACCTGTCACGGTCAAAGCTTTAAAAGAGGGGATGTTATTATCTCTTCTTGGAGGAAGTTCTTTGCCCTGGGTCTGTGCTATTCTTTTAAAAGTTTTTAAAAGTGTTTCTGAGTTGCCAGCACAGTGATTGGTACCCGGGAGGTGTCAGGAAGATATCTGCATGCTGGTTTTAGGCTATCTCTTTCTGTGAGCATTTTTTATTCATTTTGTGGAAGGGGAGACTTAACTACATGTATCAACTAGGATATTGGTTTGAGTGCTGTAACTGAGACCAAATAACAATGGCTGAAGCATGATAAGAAGCTTCTCTGCCACATAAAAGTCTGGGTTGGTAGGTAGTCCCTTGGAGGCAGCTCTGTCCTGGGGACCATCAGGGAGCCAAGTCCCTTTTGTCTCGTGTCCCTCTTATCATTTCCTGGGGGTGGGTTGTCATCTGCAGGGTCAGAGCTGGGTCACTGCCCCTGGTCCTGTCCGTTTCAGCTCATGGGAAGGGGGATAGTTTGCTCGCTGCATGGGGCAGGTCTGGGTCACACGACCCACCCCGCTCAGGGGAGGTGGCACCTGTAGAGAACAGAACGTCTAATGGTGAGGGGACCGTGCGTTGAATGCACATTGGAGAATTTGAGCAGAATAAAGTGCTGCAATGCCTCAGGTGTCCAAGGAGTGGGACATGGTGCAGGAGTGGCCATGCCCTGGTGCCCAGGGTGTGGGACTCTCAGTGCTAAAATTGGGCGAGTCCTAGGCAGACCGGGGTGAGCTGGGTCCCTGGCTCTGGATCTGTGGAGTGAAGGAGACAGGTCTGCCTGGGGTAAGCAAAGTCAGGGGAGCAGTGGGTCCCCAGCCCCTCCCGGCCCTCCCTCTGCTCCAGGTGGGTGCCCATCCTCTGCTGCCCTCTCTCCCCCAGATTCAGTGAGCCTGGCCTATCAGCGGGTCCAGAAGGTGGACTGCACCTCCCTGAGGCCCGTCCTGATCCTGGGGCCCTTCCTGGATGTGGTGAAGGAGATGCTGGTGAACGAGGCACCCAGCAAGTTCTGCAGATGCCCCCTTGGTAAGGGCGGCCCTCAGGCCTGCTGGGCTGTGTCTGTCCCCGTGTTTGTGTTCACCTGCTTCCGGGGTGGATCTCATAGAGTTTTCATCCTTCTGACTTGGGTCGCATCAGAGTTCAGCCTCTGGCTCTTTCTCTGGGAGTGAGGCTGGCAGGGCTGGGTTTCCGTGCAGTGCTTTCCCCGCCTGTGCAGCGATGGCTCACGGCGCCACACCTGCTGATTCCTGTGTCTGTGCTTTGCAGAGGTGATGAAGGCCTCCCAGCAGGCCATCGAGCGGGGCGTCAAAGACTGCCTGTTTGTCGATTACAAGCGGAGGAGTGGCCACTTTGACGTGACCACTGTGGCTTCCATAAAGGAGATCACAGAAAAGGTACCATGGGCTTTCTGGGTAAGGTTTCTGAGGCCAGGTGGGGTGGTGCTTTAGAATGTTCGTGTATCTGGGTAAAGGTGGGAAAGGGGTTTGGAGTTGGGTTGTCCAGACCCCACATGGCCCCCGTTCCCAGCCTTGGCCATCATCAAAGCTGACAGCCTGTGGGGAGAGGTTTCCCTGGATGAGGTTTCCCCACCGGGGGTCACACGCCCTCTTCATGTCAGAATGGTTTTGCTGCCTTGTTCCTCAGTAGCACCTCATGTATTCACTTAGAGGGTGAGGCCGGGCAGTGTCAGGTGAGGAGTGGGGCCCCTCCATGGCAGACAGAGGCTGAGTTCCTGAGGCTCAGCCCTGCCTCTGCCCGGGTGTTCACCTCTCCCTCCCTGCAGAACCGGCACTGTCTCCTGGACGTCGCCCCGCACGCCATCGAGCGACTGCACCACATGCACATCTACCCCATCGTCATCTTCATCCACTACAAGAGCGCCAAGCACATCAAGTGGGTGCCCGGCTCCTCGGGGGCTTGGCCCGGCCTTGCTGGGCGTGGGGGGTGGTGGGGCA
>NW_011494601.1:4097001-4111967 GCF_000754665.1 Bison bison bison
CCACCCCCCCCCACCATGTGCCCATCTCACACCCAGCCAGTCGTGTTAACCCAGCACAGCCCTCCCCAACGCTTTCTGTCCTGTGTGGGGGCTGCCACAGCGCCTCGAGTCTGCACCACTTAGTCTGCGTATCTCCCTCCTGACCCCCATGCCCTCTCGCCCTCGCCTGCCTTTCGTCTTGGTGCTCACGACGACACAGGAACTGGGCAGCCCAGGTCCACCAGGAGCTGACTTGTGATGTGCATGGGCCTTTGCTCTTACTGAGCTTCAGTTTTTGTGGTTAGGCTAACGACTTGCCAAGCCCCCATATGCTCCCCCCTCACCTTTGCCTTTCGGTGCTCCCAGGCTTCTGGTACCTGCACTCGGGGGCCAGCTGGGGCGTCTGAGTTCTTCCCTGTCTCTGCCCAGAGCTCCCTGTGGGGCTAGCAGGCTGCGCTGTGCTCCCCCAGGGGCGCACGTGCGGTTGGGGGTAGCCCTGTTATTCTGGACAGAGAAGTTGAGAGGAGGGCATGGGGAAGGTGAGAAGGCTCAGCCAGGTTCCTGGATGTCCCGATAGGGAGCAGAGAGACCCCATCTACCTGAAGGACAAGGTGACTCAGAGGCATTCCAAAGAGCAGTTTGAGACGGCTCAGAAGATTGAACAGGAGTACAGCAGGTACTTCACAGGTAGGTATGCGTCGGGCCCAAAGAGGAGCGGGTGGCAAGGACGGACACAGCCTTCCCAAGGATGCCCTTCTAACTTAGAAGTGTTACAGCCTGCACTTCCGGGGTGCCTAGCGATGCCACCGCAGTGGGCACTTTCATTACAGACAGTCTCATTGCAGGCACAGGGCAGCATCGGGGGCTTGTCGGTCCAAAGGTAAAGTTCACTGATTCTGGCCTTGGGTCACAGTTGGTCTTGAGTTACGGCTGCACGGGCGCCGTGTGGCACAGCTCCGCACTCCCCAGGCAGGTGGCACAGCAGTGGTGGCTGTGAGCACCCATCCCCAGCACCCTCCAGGGTAGGCCAGTTTCGCAGTGGCGTTTGACGACAAACTGCACCATTACTGTCTCTTGTCTTTGAAACAAGGCAAACTAAAAGAAACTCTAATTTAGTAGTTGCCATAGTACTTGGTGGCTTCCGACTTCTTCCATGAAATCAGTCATTTGTAGGGGCCATAACAACATCGTGGTCAAGAGAGGTGGAGACTGTGATTTTAAGTAACATGTAGAGAGTGTTATGATTGGTGCTTCTCATGCAGTATTTGGTCTCAGAACCCAGCCCTGGCTCTCCTGTGTATGTGTATGTGTGTTTGTGTTTTAATTTTAAATCCATTACAGACCGATATTTCAGTTAAATACTTTAGCAGTTTACTAGAGAAAGGAAAATTTAAAACTTCAAAACTTACGACATACAGGCTTTGATTTTTTATCAGATTTAGCAGATGTGAAATTACTCCGTCACATTGTCATAGCCATTTCTAAACGTTCACCGTCAGTATCTGTGGCAGGAAGCCAGGGCGTGGCGCTGTTCCACGGAGCACGCACAGAGCCCTTGTCTAGTGTCCGCTGGGCCGTGGTGCTGAAACCTTGCCAAGCAGCAGGCCTGAGCCGGAGCTGGGGATGGCCCATCATCTTTGCTGAGAGTCTTCTCTGGGCCATGGGGTGCCCAGCTCTCGAGACCCAGCCTAGTTCCCTCTAGAATCTTGCTGCCACTTGGACTATTACAACATACCCCAGGCTGCTTCCCATGTACTGGGACTCCGCGTTGCGTGACGAGGCACACCAGCCCGGGTCATCACTGCTGTGGAGCCTGGCGAATTATGTGCATAGTGACATCACGCCACCCATATTACAGGGCTCAGGGCAACCTGGAAAATCAGACGCCAGCCTTCGTTTGAGCCCCAGATTTTAACGTGGTATGAACAGTTGCCGAGAGGGATAGATAAAAAGCCGAAGTGATTTGCACTCAACTCTCTTTTTCTTTCCCAATTTCTTGCTGAGGGAAGAGAAGTGAGGCGGGGGTAGAGCAGTTGAGCCAAGTAGCTGAAGACAGGCAGAGCACCAGGAAGTGAAGGGTCTGTTTGCGCCTCCTTCAGGGCGTCTTCCTCCGAGCCGATGACGGGTGTGTTTGGGGACTCTCTTGCAGGGGTCGTCCAGGGAGGAGCCCTGTCGAGCATTTGCACTCAGATCTTGGCAGTGGTCAATCAAGAGCAAAATAAAGTCCTGTGGATCCCAGCCTGCCCTCTCTAGAACACAGCGCTGGGGATGACTGTAGCCTGGCCTCCAGCCCGACCGCCTGGTGCAGCTCTTTGCAGTGACTACGGATCGACGCCACTGTGTGTAAACACGAAGGGGAGGGATCCATGAACCGGGGCTCCAGAAGTACCTCCTCTGTAGACGGAAGGCCACAGACGGACGGGATCCAGACCCCGGCCAGCGGACTGTGCTTCTCCCACACGTGTGTGCTTTAAGACAGAGACTGTGGAGTGGGGGACTCGACACCAACCTTCCTTGTAGCCAGCTCAACAGAGATGCTGCAAAGAGAACCTTTCAGATCACAAGTTTACAAGCCTTTTCCAAGTACTCGGTTGTTCTGTTTACTTGAAGGGCTCCGTGTTGTCGCTGCCCAGCCCCCGCCCTTTTCCTCACTGTCGCTTGGGTGTTGGTTTTGTGCCTGCTTTCAACGAAACACTCTGGAACCTCGCCGGGGGCCGCTTTGCTCTGGGAGGTTCTTAGCTGTGGGACCAGACCTCTGACGAACGCCCTGCTCCTCGGTGGCCCCTCTCCCGGAAGGCCCTGTGACTGCGGCTGCTTAGACGTCGGTGGGTGCGGAACTAGTGCCTTTGTGGGGCTGCGCGTTCTCCTGCACCTAGGAAGGTGACTTCCGCCGTCTTGTAGGCGCATTCCTCAGACTTTGTCTCCTGCCTTCTGCCACCTCTTACTTCTCATCCACCTGTGTTCACGATTCCAGCGTTCTCTCTGGTCCTCAGAGCTTTGTGGGTTCACTGTGACACAGCCAGTTCTGGGCAGGGTGTCAGGCTGGGGCTGAGGCATGCCACTGGGTCCTCCTTCGGTTCTGTGAATAGTGACAGCCTTTACCAGTGCAGATTTTGCAGAGTAATTCCCAAATGCTTTACAATGGGTCAGGCACATCAGCTCTGTTTGATCTAAAAACAATTCGTATTTCAGACTCTGGAAAGAGAGCTTTTACGGAAGCTTGAGGATCAATGTGGTCACTGTTAAAATTCAAGAGAAACTGGGATCTATCTAGTCTTGGCTTCAGCTCTCACAACATGAGCAGAGCTCCACGAGGATGGCTTTGTTTTGTTTTGTTTTTTAACGCATCTGATGCCAGATGTTTCTGGCTGAAGATTTGGTGTGGTTCCTCCTTAAACTGTGCGTCCTGTTAATAATAGGTACTGTACGGGGCTCCGGGTAAGTGTCACTGGGGTAGGACCTCTATTTTAATACTGTTCCTAACATTTCATTTTACTAGCAAGAAATCGCTGATTTCATTTTATTCTTTGTAATTCTAGACACTAGATTATAGTTTAGCCATACTGACATTTTTTTAAAAAGGGATATATTTTCTTGCACAGTTGTTTGCAAGGAGACACATTTCAGTCTCAGTGCTGCCCTTCGTTTCACAGGTACACGTGTTCTGGCTCAGACAGCTAGGACCAACCGCAGGCTGTCACGGGGTTTCGCTGGCACCCGCGGGGCCGCTGCTCTGGGCGGCTGGGGTTGGCACAGAGATGGTACAGTGTGCACGGGTACTGTTCTGACAGACTGGGGTTTTCTGTACTAAAACCTTCCTTTGTATCAAAAGTTAAACAGACTTTAGTACAACAAATAAAGGTCAATTTCTGTAACTCGTTGTGAAGACACCTGTGTTTCATGTGTTTTCCACCTCTCCCCGGCTTCCTTGGCTCTTTGTTCCTACGTTTGAGACAGCCGTCCCCCACCCCCGCAGCGTTTGGGTGGAGCTGGCCACTCTCTGAGGTTCCCTCCAACTCTCGCGATGATTGGGCGCCCCTCTCACCTGCAGTGTCAGCCCCTCCGACTCCCTCCTTCCCTCCCACATGTCCAGCGTGGGTGCTGGTTGTAACCGTGCTGGTTGTAACCAGGCAGCTCATGTATGTTAAGATTCCAATCCTGCCCTGGGGGCTCATGTTCAGATCTGCAGGTTTTGCCTGGGCCGTGAAAAGCACAGGGGCTCGAAGGACACCAGGATCCTCTCGTGATCTCAGCTGGGTCCCTGCACCCTGGGGGTGAAGAAGACCCAGCCTGGCCCAGAGGCTGCAGCGTGAGACCACCCACGACTCGCGTGGGCAGATTGTTTGGGCCCAAAAGCCTGTTCCAGGGTGGCAGGAAGGCCAGAAGGGACCAGTGCTTGTCTAAACCCATGCAGAGCCCAGGCAGGGGGTGGAGGTGCACAGCCTCTGCCCCCCGGTGGTGTCTGCATAACGCAGGCTCAGAGCCTTCTGGAAAGGCAGTACTGACTTTGGGCTGCAGCCTCGAGACCTTGGACACATCTCACATGGGCCTCCAAAGACAAGGCAGACGAGAGAATCTCTGAGGCCCCATCCCGTGCTGACATCTCAGTTACGAGTAGGGAGCGGGACTTCCTTCCTGGCCCTGAGGAGGTTGAGCAAAACCCCAACTCTGGGAACCTTGAGACACGTGACTTTTGGAGGCTGGTGGAGTCCCTGATGCCTCACATGCAGGAGCAGAATCTGAAACTATCTGGACCCAGAGTCCTGGGCCAGAGTCCTGGGCCTCTTCAGCTGGAGCGAGGCTCTGGGGCTGACCAAAAGGGCAGGACAACTGGAATTTAGGGCTGGGAAACCTGAGGCTGCTGCCAACCCCAGCACCCTGCTCCCTGGGGCTGACAGTGCAGAGAGCCGCATGGGTCACAAATGCCAAAGACAGAAAGAAATACGAGGAGTTGCCAGGTGGGGCATGGAGCAAGCATGAACTCACAGTGGGGGAACCAGTTGGCGTGGACGACAATCTTTTCTTCGGGGACGGGGCTCCGAGGTCTGGCCCTGCACGGCCAGGCCTTATCCTCTACCCCCTCAGCTTCACTTCTCCCTGTGGGTTTCCTGGACCTTATTTTCAATCATGCAGACTCTTGTGCACTCATGCCTTCTGGAATGTAGTCTCCAGACTCTTGATGTTTCGCCTTCAGTTCTCCTTCCTATTGTGAGTTTCTATCTTTTGTCTTTTTTCAACCATGAAATGCGTCATACATACAGAAGAGCATCTACAATGTAAACATATGGTCTAAAGAATAATAGTGCGTCTGTCGTTAAGAAACAGAACCACAGCACTGCTGTGAAAGCCCTCTTGATGCCTCGCACACTTGAATTCTCCCTTTCCCCCGGGAAGTGCTAGGCTGACTTGTGGTTTAATGATTCCCTCGCTTTTTCTGTTTTCACCCTCCGGTGGAGGTGTTTTGAAACAGTATTATGTGCGGTTTTGAAGACACCAGGCTTCAAACACTCACTGAGCTATGAGAGCAGAGGGCAGTGCCCCTGCTGTTGGACGACATGGGCTGGAGAAGCAGTGTGACCTCTGGGTCAGGGGGAGTCTCAGCTTCCCTGGGGATTTTGAAGTGCCATTCCTCTGGGGGAAATCGGTAAGCGTGGACTTGAAAGGGTCCTGGGGACACTGGGGCCGCCACGCTCGGGGTGTGTGGCCGTACTGTGCACAAACCGAGTCCTCCTGGTCTGGCAGGAATACGGTCAGAGGGCTGGAGCTGCTGACTGTAATTCCATGCTCACTGCGACCATCCTCTTGATTTCAGCGGTGAGCCAAAGCTGAGCCCTCCGGGGCAGGAAATGTTGACTTCTCCTGCTGATCTGAGGAGTGAGAAGGATGTCAGCTCATGTCGATCAAGCCTAGGAGAGGTGGGAATGGGGCCAGTTCAGTTCAGTTGCTCAGTCATGTCCGACTCTTGGCGGCCCTGTGGACTGCAGCACTCCAGGCTTCCCTGTCCATCACCAACTCCCGAATCTTGATCAGACTCATGTCCATCAAGTCGGTGATGCCATCCAACCATCTCATCCTCTGTCGTCCCTTCTCCTCCTGCCTTCAGTCCTTCCCAGCATCAGGGTCTTTTCCAATGAGTCAGTTCTCTGCATCTGGTGGCCAAAGTATTAGAGCTTCAGCATCTGTCCTTCTAATGAATATTCAGAACTGATTTCCTGTAGGATTGACTGGTTTGATCTCCTTGCAAATGAGAATGGGGCCAGGATCACCTTATTGTTCTCTTCATTAAGAGAAGAGCCAGAGGCCCTGGTGCTAATAGCTCCTGACATTTCTGTCTTGAGTCCCCGCTCCAGACCAGACTTTTTACTCTCTGTCTGGTGTGAGCCCTCATCCTGGGACTTCCTCCACTTTGCTGAGAGTTTTGTGGGAGTTTTTTTGATTCCTCTGACTCTTTTCTCTTTTGATGGATCTCCTGCTGCTTGTGCTGCCTGTGAGGAGAAGACGGTTAACCCCTGATCCGAATTCTTTCTGCAGAGGAAGGTGACTCAGTATCAGTATAGCTGCATGCAGTCCCTTAGTCCCTCTCTCTTCAGTATGGTACCAGTTTTCTCATCTGTGCCTGGTGACGCCTAATCCAGGAATCCTCTCAATATTCTCCAGGCAGTAAAGCCTCCTGGCTTCTGCTGAGTTTAGGGAAATGCATTAACCCCGTAGCTTGGACTCCAGGAATCTGTTTCTCCTGGGCTTTCCTGAATTCCATCTTTAAGCCATCATCTCCACCCCAAGTTCTGAAGTAATGCCACAGCTGCTGCTTCCTCTGTTGTCTTAGGATTGGGCTCAGGTCTGCTAAATAATTTACCACTGGTCCATTTGCTTCTCAGCTTCTAAAATGATTTTTTGGTTACATACCTCTCTGCTCTCCCCATATTTTTGGATTTTTTTTTTTTAAAGGAATCTTTTTACTGTATTTCCTTTGTTTTAGTGAGGTTTGAATAATGGAAAAAAAATCTAGCTTATGTATCAAGCTAAGCTGCTTGCTTATAACACAGAGATTAAGGTTTACCTTTCCATGTTCTTTTACTATTATCTTACTTTCACTGAGGTCTTGAGAGGACCTGAATTATGTACTTGGTTGCTTTTAACAGCAGTGTCCCCTTCCGGTTCCTGAGTGTGTCAGTCAGGCTTCAGCCTGAGAAGGTGAAAGTCGCCCAGTTGTGTCCGACTCTGTGACCCCATGGACTATATACAGCCCATGGAATTCTCCAGACCAGAATACTGGAGTAGGTAGCCTTTCCCTTTTCCAGGGCATCTTCCCAAACCCAGGGATCGATCCCAGGTCTTCTGCATTGCAGGCGGATTCTTTACCAGCTGAGCCACAAGGGGAGTCCTGAGAGGCAGAACCATTAGGAACAGTATGATGTATATGTAAATGTGTCCATTTGTTGTAAGGACTTGGCTTTCATGACTGGATACTGGCTAAGCCAGTCTGAAATCCCCTGGGATGGGCTGGCAGGGGAGCAGGAAGAACCTGGTGGGCAGGTGGGACTCACGGGCTTAGACAGGAAGCAAAGGATGCAGGGTAAGCATCACAGATGTAGTTGAAGCTGCTGCCACGAGTGGGATTTCTGCTTTTTATAGGGAGGTTTCAGATTTTCAGGCCTTTTAACCGAATCAGGCCTACCCAGATTATCCAGGGCGCTTCCTTACTCTTACTGTTGACTAATGATGGGCTTTAATCACATCTGCAGAATGCCTTCACAGTGTTTAATAATGGAACCATGGCCTAGTCAAATTGACACATCAAAAAAACTTGTCACAGTGGGTTTACCAATAACTTACCTAACTGGTTCCCCCCAAATGGGTATCTGAATTAATTTTATTGTTATTTGTGTTTATATATAGATTTATCTAACTTGATAGAAGCTTCTCTGTGGGGTTTCTGGCTTTGGGCAGTTATAGGAAATTGTCTCAGACCTTTCTTATTGCCATGTTGCCCTGAGGATAAAAGCAGACTTGTGCTTAGTTTGGAGAGGATCTTAGCTCCTCACAGATGCGACCTGCTCTGAGAAAGTTCACCATCTAAGCTGCTTTATGCCTGCTTGCTTCAGAGATGGACAGAGATGCCCTGAGGACCAGGTGACTATGGGGGCTAAGAGGAGGGACTGGCAGGCCTGGGTGCCCTCTTGCAGACAGCACTAGAGGCTTCTGCGGGGCCAGGCTGCCCCTGAGCACACCGTGGGCTGTGGCTGGCACCTGGTACACATCTCAGAACGCACAGTGATAGTAGAATCAGACAAAACCTGTGTTGAGTCCAGCAGTGGTGTGTATTGATGTTGGTTCTCCATGGAAATAAAATTATAAATCTAAAACTGCAGGATATTTTGCCAAACATGACAGTGGCTGTTTTTTGACCAACAGCTTATTTTTATTAAGATTATCTGCTAATAATTAGAGGAAAGATATATGTTTAATTTTTGCATTTTACAAGTTTACATTTTCCTTGAAGTACAGAAACTTGTATTTACACTCTGGCGTTTGCAATAAATATTCTGCTATTATTTATAATTTCTAAACAATTCCCTAACCAGTGTGTTTTTTAAAGTCAGCTTTCGTGACATCCTGGGTTGTCTCTTGTTTCTACACCTTAAGGGTCTAGACTAAGCAGGTGATCCTCGAGCATGCTGCTGCTGGGCAGCATCTTCATTTATGGGAAGTACAATTGTTTAAAACCAAAAATCTCAGAGTTGAATCTGAGAGGTGTGTGTCTGCACACATCATGGAAGCTTAGAAGGTAAGTTCCTTGCTTCAGGTCAAAGGTAATTGGTCCTTAAAAATGCAGTGATAGGACGAGTCAAAAATGTCTGCAGATGCAGAAGAACATGGGATGGAAGCCCATTAAAAGAACTTCTGTGGGTCCTTTGCAGGCTGCACACTCATTTCCCTGACGGTCCAAGGTCGAGAGCCCAGTGTTAGGGAACTGAAGACTTGGCCTTCACTGCTTCCTTCAGTCTTGTAAGAGCAGACTTGATCAGTATCCTATGCTGTGCAACAGGTGGGTTCTACAATGCTCTCGATGCTGATGGCATTCCCAAGAAGTCAGGCATTACTGCTTATCTAGTGACCCAGTCCAGAGAAGGCAATGGCACCCCACTCCAGTACTCTTTGCCTGGAAAATCCCATGGACGGAGGAGCCTGGTAGGCTGCAGTCCACGGGGTCGCTAGGAGTCGGACACGACTGAGCGACTTCACTTTCACTTTTCACTTTCATGCATTGGAGAAGGAAATGGCAACCCACTCCAGTGTTCTTGCTGGAGAATCCCAGAGACAGGGGGAGCCTGGTGGGCTTCCCTCTATGGGGTTGCACGGAGTCGAACACGACTGAAGCGACTTAGCAGCAGCAGCAGCAGTGACCCAGTCAGCAGGCAATGTGACAGCCAGTCTGCCCAGGATGGGAGCTCAGGGTAACACAGTTGAAGTTGCTTTGATATGTTACTTGTGTCCCTGGTACACTCTTCAGCATTGTTATGGGATCAGCAGAGAAGGTCATTGCCAGTACTGATCACTTTCCGAGAGGTTGAAGGCCTTTACGGTATCTGTCCACAAGCAGAATGATCGAGTCAGCAGTCTGATCACTTAGAGGTCTGCCCCAAATACAGATTGGGTCAGTATGCAGCCCTGAGTCAGCCTTGTAGTGGCCACCATCATGGAATCAATCCAGTCCCCTGGGAAGTCAGTAGCCCGACAAGTCAAGATACGGGTGTGTCATCCAGCAGCAGCAGCTGATGCAGTTGGGGGTACTGAAACCACTGAAGTGGTGGGACAGTTGCAACTCCCCAAGTGACAGCAGAGACTCAGCCGATCTTGGCCACAGAAGATGGGGTCAAGGCCCATAAGCAGGCACTATCAGGTCCCTTGTAGGGATTAAACTCACTGTGAAGGTCTCCTGATCTCTCCACGGCAGCCAACTGGTGAGACAAGAAGCACTCACCATCACGTGCTGGGTTCAGAGCCCCAGAAGGGACACCAGGAGCTACAGTCAAAACACCCAGGCTTGTCACTGCCTCTGCTGGCAGGGTCGAGTGCATGGGCCCCAAAGGCAAGATGCCCCCAGGAGGCAGTCAGTGCCCTCAAGCCAGTTGAGATAGCAGGATATGACAACCGAACCAGTCTTTAGGTAAATAAAACGAAAGGATGAGAACAAGCCAGAGAGTCCCAGTGGGGGGCGTTGTGTGTCCCCTTGTCCTGAGCACCCTTCATCCCAGGGTTCTTGGGTTGTTTGTTGTGGTTTGCCCCCTGCAGGCCTCAGATGACCCCACAGGACCAGGTGGAGGCCTGACTTCCCTATGGCATGAAAGGGCATGGCGTGAAACACACCAGTGATGGGGTGGGGGAATGGGTGGATAAAGGATTTCAGGATTCCAGTGTGGGACTGAAAGTGCCTCCTTGGCTTAGAAGACCTCACTCTGGAAGGGTTTGCTGATCAGATCTTCCTGGAGGTTTTTTTCTCTCCTTTTGCTTCAGCAGTAGAAGAGAGATAAAACCATATACACTGAGATGTCTCATTCAACGCCTTATCCAGGAAAGACAACGCATTCTTATCAGTTTTTCTCCACTGCTTCTTGATGCAGAGTACCAGCTAAATCAAGTGCAGACTCTCTCCTTTCTCACCCAGGAGTGAGCGTACACAGAGCTGTTTGGTGCTGTTCTTTGTATAACCCAAACTGCTAGTGTAGCCTTTTGGCCTGTATTGCAGTCACTACTGCAAATGGAGCTGTCCTAGTTGAGGCCAGAAAAATGCAGAGAACCACATGGCGGGCCAATAGCCTAGACGCAAGAGAGCACAAGCCCCTGTCGCCCATCACGAGGAGCCAGTTTCTCTGGAAGAAGAGGAGCTGCTCAAGCGCTCCACAGCGCCCTCTAGAGAAGGCCAGAGATTGGGATGGCATCTGTGCGGGTGGAGGGTGTGTCCCAGCGACTCTGTGAGCTGCCCTCATTTTCTAGTTTTCTCTGGCAGCTGAAATCAGGGAATGTAGTTTTTAGAATGGGGGAACAGAAAGGTTTTAGAGATGTTTTATGTTGGGCCGGACTGGAGGCCTGCCTTGTGCCCATACCGTGGTGTAGGGGGCCAGCCCTGCTTTGGGGCTGGTGGGTAGACATTTCTCTGCGTCCTAAGGTGATTGGAGGTAGAGGGTTCTGGTGGGATTAAAGGAGAAGGTGTGTGTGTCCATCTTGCGTCGCCCCCTTGATCCCCATATAATTTCCTGAACCTGATGTTTTGTCTAAAACTGTAAGGCACGAAGGGAGGAGCTTGGAGACAGGGACACCAAGTCTTCAAAAGCCTTGGAAAGAGTGTGTCGTGGCCACCCACACAGGAAACGGTGGTGCAGTTTTCTCTAAGCACTGCGAGGGGTCCTTGGTCCTCTGGCGATGCCACTGTGTATGGAGGTGGCAGGGCTGTTTCTGGGATGTGCTGCAGGTCATGACTAAACATAACCTGAAGGCAGAAGTGCTGCCCTCTAGTGGTCATGCGTCCTGGTATTTGCAGAACACCCATATATTATACTGACTTTCATATTCTCTGTACATTTTCCCAGGGTTAAAACTCTATTATTTTTAATGATTACTATTTGATTGTAGCCTTCTTTTATTCAAATTATGTTAAGATTAAACTTATTTTTATGAGATCAACTTAATTGACTACATGTTTAATGTAAATAAATAATAAACAAGAAATAAATGAGGGGCCTCTAGGCTAAGATACTGGGCAGTCTCGTTAAATTGTTGTTGTTCAGTTGCTGGCCAAACTCTGTCATTTCAAAACAGCAAAACATATTGATGCATTAGGCCAGAAATGTAAAGCTTGACTAAAAATTACTTGGAAAGCATTTGCTTAAGGTGAAAATAAATTCAGTGTGCGAAATTCATCCATCTTTTTCTTGCAGATATGAATAAAGGCACATGGCAAAACAGGCAAATTTGTAACAGGGCATGAATTGAAAAGTCAGATTCCACTCTGACAATGTGAGTGGTTAAATAAGGTGGCTATTACCATGTTAAGTGTGATCACACTTAGCCATCAGTAACAATCGTGGAAATGGAGACCGCTGTCAAGTGAGAATAAGCAAAGACTATTTCCAGCTTGCTATAGCAAGGGAATCAGCTACCGTCACTTGCCTTGGTCAGACAGTCAAAGGTAGGCAGTGGAGTGAGAAGGCTTTGTAGTGGAAAAGGAGAAATCTTCAGGTATGCCCTGATCAGAGTCTGTTAGCCTGGGGAAGCTGGGGCAGGCTGACTAGCAGTGGAGCATCCTATGTGATTGATCAGGAGTGCATATTTGGCTTTTTCTGGTTGGTCCTATGAAGCTGGAAAAGCTGGGGCAAAAATGAGGGAAGCTGACAGGTGTTGATCAAGTCTTAGCCATTTGGGGCCAAGGGTTAGAGGGGTTATTTGGCTTCTTGAACTAACCATTCAGTCCAGCTGCTGGTTTGAGGGAGTTTAAGGAACAAAGAAACACCAGACAAATCTACAATGAGGAATATTCTTTGACAATGACCACGTCTCTTCAATGCTATGTATGAAAAAAAAAAAAAGGTGTGTGTTGGGATAGATGGGTGGAGGCTGTTTTGGATTAAAAGAATCAAGAGATTTTTGTAACTAAATATGAGGGAAAAAATTGTAAGAGACATTTGGGAAACAATTGAGATTTGAATATGGGTTCAGAATTAAAAGACATGAGGGAATTATTTATGAAGCTGGAATGCCAGTGGCGTTGTGTAGGGGCTCTGTGTGGCAATGCAAGCTTAACTCCTTTGGAGGTACAGTGTCTAATTTCCCTTGAAATGCTTCAGGGAAATGTAGATGCTTGACATGGCACAAAGTTGTAGTTTTAGATCTAGATGGTGAGTACATGGGTTTTCATCACAGGAAAGCAAGTTCAAACTTGTAATAATGCTTAGGAAGGAGTCTGTGTTGATCTAACCTCAGTTCTACTTAGTTCATGTAACCACCATTACAATCTATGCCTACGCAAGTGAAAAATAGACTTGTGTTTCCTTTCAAATTTTCGCCTAGACAAAATCAGAAGCTAACTACTTGGGTTTTCCTTACCCAATGCCATGGGGTGTTTCACCATAGCAGAGCATGTGGATCTGTCTATATGCCAACACACTGTATTTATTTGAATGAGTAAACTTTTTTTTTTAAAAAAAGAGACGTAACCTTCATTTTTTTGTATAGTTTTTCTGTTAAAAACATTATCTAGTTCTACTCTCAGAGAAACTGTCAAGGAAGTTTTGATGGAAACAGGCCGGTTGCTTGAGCAAAGACACACAGCCAAGCAAGAAAGAACAAGGCTCTGAAGCCAAGTTCGTGTCTCCAAAGCCCGAGAAATGGGGCTCATAAAACCAGGGTTTTCCTCTAGCACACACTCCTTTGGGAAATGATTTATCTTTGGACTCCGAGAGACTGATCTGTCGCCTGGCGTATAATTTGGGGGCAGTTAAGAGTCCAAATACCTCAAGCCAGGGTAAGGGACCTAATGGTGGATGAGTTACTTTGAACAATTATCTCTGGTTTTTAGTTTCCTTTTCTGTAAATGAAGCTGATACTTCCTTGCAGCCCATAAGATAGTATCTCTGTAGGACGAAGAACAAGCAGAGACCACTCACCGCCCCCGGTAGAAACCTTGTCCCCCACGATGCACTGCTCGCATTCTGATGCAGGGTTCCTGCAGCTGTGGCTGGCAGAGCCATCTATCCACCCTGGCTGCAAGGGAACCTGAGAAAGCAAATTTGCATGTCTAGCTGGGGGAGACAGGACCCACTAATGTCGAGAATTTCCCAAACGGAGGAAGGGTATTCAAAAGTTTTAGCAGCTTCAACCATAATAAATAGATACTGTGAATCCATAAATGTCTTTAAATAGATAATGTGCATTCCTAACATGCAATATCATGTGGCCATTTTATACACCGATTTTGAAGCACACTTAACAGCATAGGAAAATACTCAAAACGTCTTATGAAAAGCTATGCAAAGCCATACATTGAGGATGGTCTCAATTTTTAAAAGAATGCGTGGGGAAAAGATGTAACACAGATGTCTATTTGGGCCCCCGGAGAAGCAGGTGCCAACATGGGATTAGACACACAAGAGGGTTTGTGGGGGCCATGCCTATGAAGAACGAGGGGGAGGGAGTTAGGCACACAGAAAAAAGCCTTCAAACTGGAGGTAGGTCTGCTTCCTGTGAAAGGAAAGAGGGAGGCAAGGGCTGAGTAGGAAGAGCCTCCAACCGCAGTGCAGTTCTGAGAAAATCTCAGCCAGGCCAAAGGCCCTGAGCAGAAGTGTCTCTTCAGGAGCGCCCTGCGTGAGGCGGGAGTGGCCCAGCCCCACCACCTCTGCTGCACTCAGTCACTGCCCGGGGGCAGCCTGGAGGAGATGGGGCCCCGGGGTCACGGTCTGGAGCTGGAAGCTGTTAGTCTGGGGACTCTGTGCCCATAGCAGGCTCTCTTGAAGGAGACTGAAAGGCACACCTCCCTGGCCACCATGACACATTGATAGAATGAGGATGACTTTTGAGCTGTGCTTCGTACACGAGAAGTGTCAAGCAATGGTTATGAAAACTGCTTGAGTAACCCCGTAGCTACTCTCTTCAACCCCTTATTGCCGGGAAATATCATGTGTGTACCCAGTGTACAAAGACTACAAGTGTGGCAACAACAACCCCCTGGCACCCCTGGGTAGCCAGCGTCGGGTGGAGGGCAGAGCTTTGCCAGCCCCATCCGTCCCCGGAGCCCAGGTGGCCCCCTGCTGTGGGCACAAGGATGTGCCCCTGGGAGGTGGACCAGATCCTTCTCTGCTTTCGTTCATAGCTTTTCCCCGACACGCCACTTTTTAAAGTTCGGCATGTAATTTAGTTTTTCTGAAAATTTGCCTTAAAAGAGAGTGAGGAGTTTGCTGCAATTCTGCAGCTTTGCGCTCTGCATCTCGGTG
>NW_011494601.1:4112067-4138908 GCF_000754665.1 Bison bison bison
TTTTAGAAAAGTGAGGATCTACCATTTAGAAAACCATACCATTTGTTTGGAGAACTTCATTTTCTGATTCTGAGTTTCACACTAATTTCAGACCCTTATTTCTTCTTCTTTCAGGCAGATCCCACGACCCTGAGTTTAGGTTCTGTGGATTATTAAGAAGATACATAGGTAACTGAGGGACCCTTTAGAATAAGCCAGATCCTAACAGGCCACACTAAAGGAGAGGATACGGAGATTGTCTGATCCTGACCTCACAAGTCAGGAGTAAGCAAGCAACCTTGTGGACCCACCTGAGGCCTCACCGCCCTCCAAGGGCCCTGCTGCTCCCTGGGGGCCGTGGCCTCCCGGCCTCCCTTGATTCAGTGTGACTGCAGGGTTAGAAGGGGTGGCTATGCTCCATTTGAGGCCAGGAGCGGGCTCCCTATCCCTTGTTAACGCTCCACACCAAAATAGAAAAATGTGTAAGCGAAGTGAAGTCCCTGGTAAGGCCCATTGAATCTCTCTGGTCTCTAAGTATCCAGTCAGAGGTTCTCCTAGCTGTACCGCACAGCCATGGGCAGCTAAAGGGATGAAGGGCTGAGACGTCCTGAGCAAGCAGTGATCATAGTAATGGTGGCTTAATTGAGCCTCATTGTCTGCCAGGTACTTCCCTAAGTAGTTCCTATGTGTTCACTTGCAACCCTATTTGGTAGGTGCTATTATCCCCATTTACAGATAAGGAAACTGAGGCACAGAGAAGCCAAGAAACTTGCTTAAGGTCATACAGCTAATCAATGGCAATGCCAGAGTCTGGGCTCTCAAATCCTCTCTTTGAACACCTGCCAGGCAGTGGAGAAGGTGATTCCTAATCCAGGCCTGGGTGACTGGGCCAGGCCCGGGAGGAGGTCTGGAGAAGAAGGCAGTTGTGCTAATTCAGCAGAGGACAAAGCTTGGCCAAGAGATGTGGGGGAAGCAGAGACAGGGGAGCAAGCAGGAGCTATGGTCACACTCAAGCTAGGCTCACACTCAGCGGTCCTGCTGAGGACTGCGGACCCTGAAGTCATGCTTAGCTGTGGGGCATGTGAGCCCTCAGGCCTGCTCTGTGCTGACTGGCCAGTGCCATGGCTGGAGGCCCCAGATATCCAGCCTTGCCAATGTCCACTTCCAACAGGGAGGCAGAATTGACATCCATCATTAGGGAAGGGCCAGAGAGGCTGTGACCCTATGCCCTGGTCAGGGTGGCCAGTCTGCAGACAGAAGTATCTGTTCAGTTAGAACAGGGACACTGGTACTTATAACGTCATCTCACAAGAGGCCCTCAGCTTTTAGAAGGCGGATTCTTTCCTCCCACTCCTCTGGCCCTTGCTCCTTCACCCACAGTAATTAGGAAGTGGAGGCAATCTATTTCCAGAGTGGATACCACTGACTGAGAGAGGTGGGCTCATTCAAAATCCTTTTAAGAAATTATTCAAGAATTTTTTTTTTTTTAGAATTTAACTAGAAGCAACTGTTAGAAATATATCGTCAGTTGCCTAGTGGAATAGATGTATTTTTCAAATGTTTCATCAACAAAGCTATGACTTTTGGGTGTCCTGTTACTGCCGTGTGTAGTAGGAACCCAGATCAGGATCTTTGTTTGGGAGGAACCTCCCAAGAAGCCCGTCTTAGCTATATCCATGTGAGATGAGTGGCATCTGCCTGCGTGTGTGTTTAAGGTCTCGAACAAAACCCCAAGCTTCAGAGACCATGTGCTTCAGTGTGCGTTCCTCTGGGGAGGCAAGGAACTTGGATTTGTTAGTCTTAAGCCTCTGCAGCAGAAAGCCACTGTGAAAAAAGGCTCTTCAAAGAGTTGGTGTCATGGTGAGGGCTCTGGCCGGCCCTGTGGGCAAGCTGAGGACAGGACAGAGCAACCAAGGGTATGTGGGCTCTTGGTTTCCCACTTGCGACCTCGTTGGGTATCTG
The DNA here is from genome assembly GCF_000754665.1 of Bison bison bison. NCBI lineage: Eukaryota > Metazoa > Chordata > Mammalia > Artiodactyla > Bovidae > Bison > Bison bison. The sequence continues at coordinate 4,114,009 of NW_011494601.1, forward strand.
AACCATCAAGAACACCATCCTATTTGTGAGCAAGAGTGCATCTTACTATATGAGGTCAGTGGTCAGAGGCAACATTGTATAGAAGCAGCAGAAGTCACGGAAGCTAAAAACTGCAGCTGACTTCTGATTCTCACCCCAGGAGGTGGGGGAAAACAGGCTGAGCAATCTCTGGCGATTCTTGGGCAACTTTAGGGTGATAGTTGGGAGAGATCCCGGGTTGGCCTACTAATCTGGAAAGCAGAATGTTGGGCATAGGTCTACATAAAAATGCTACAATGAAATGAATGCACTGTCACCCTGACCTTACAGAGCAGGCCAGATGCTCCACACAGGTAGGAGATAGACAAGGAGATAGATGGAGGTTTGCTGAGTCTGCAGATTTTGCACAGTTCAGCCCTACAGCAAATCCTGATGATGAATCCAGAGACTTTTTAGGGAAAAAATGATGCTGGGCTTATGAGGATCACCAGAACCTGGCCCAAGAGAGAAGTTCCCCAAAGGAGACTTCTCAGTGTGGGGAAGAGCTTCCTGACCACCATACCTGTTTCACAGTGCAGCACAATACTGAGACCCCCGGCCGGGCGCTGGCTGACCCGAGAGTTGGCTAGGCCGCGGGTCCCCAGTACTGTCTGACTCACCCTGGGTGCGTTCCTGGCTACGTTTTCAGGTTGCTGCTCCCAACCTACCCACAGAACGGGTCTGGGAAATTACAACAGCTCAAGATCGCATTCCCCATTCCTCCAAGGCTCCTTTCAGATGGAAGGATCCCATGTCCAAGACGACATGGGACCCTTTTGTCTGCTCTCTGGGCTTCCCAGTCCCCAGAGCCGGGCATCTTCTATCAGAAGGAACCAGGACGAGGCAGATGTCAGGTTCTCCCCTGCCCTGACTCTCGGGAATGTGCATTTGGGTCCCTGAGGATGAGCCCTGTTGGGAGCAGGCTGAGAACACAGCCTGGGATGACCAGTTAGTGCCTACTTCTTAAAAATGACTTCTTAATAAAGCCTTCATGACATTACACAAAAATAGGAGAAACAGCAGCAAAAAAGATCGTTGGTGTGTTTCCATCTGAGGCTTCCTTCTACAGAGAGACTCAGAATGACTGATACCTGCTGTCCTGGCTTCCTTAATAAACCTGACTAAACTATGTGTATGAAATTAGTGGGAATTCTGATCTAGCTTAGCATGTGTGTATTGAATAAACCATTTGAATTTTCTTTTTTGTATGAAGCATGGAAATATTGCTGAATACAAAACCCCCTTCCAGATGCCAGAATTTCTTCTTTCTTTCAGGTCAAGGGAGTTGGTGTTATAAAGGTTTCTTCATCTCCGGAATTACTATGACCCTGATAAAGTCACCCTAGCTCTTTGGGTCTTGGTTTTGCTGTCTGTAAAAATAGGCTTTGAGGCAAAGGGAACATGGAAGACACCACCCCCCGCCCCCGCCCAGGTCAGCAGTTGGTCTTGCAAGGAGTCCTTGACCATGTGGAATCTGGGGAAGAGCTTGTGGCCAAACTGAAGCCAATCGCCCACCAGGTGAGGGGGGCTGCTCGCCCTTTGGGTAGGGTGGATGGCTGTGTGATGTGTGGGCTCTGGGCCTGGACTGGGATGGATTGAGTTGGGGGTCATAGGGAAGTTGCTTGGGATTGGCCTGGGTCTCAGAGTAAGGTCTGCCTGCAACAGCTGCCCTCTGGTTTGGGCTGAGCCTCCCTCCTGTGTCTCCTGTACTTTTCTCCCAAGCTTTAGAGCAGGGCTGGCTCCACTGCCTCCTGCCCCAAGGACTTACTGCAGTAGGGGCCAGTCTTCCACTTCACTGACTCATTTCCTCCTAGGACCCAGTGGGCCAAATGAGAGTCTAATCATGACTCCCCTACTTCTTAATGTCTTAGGCACAATTTTGTAAAAATAAAAGTACTTCCCTGCCCAAGTTATTGTACTGACCAGCAAAAATTATTTCTGATGCGTGATACATTTTGAGTTAAACATATCCCTCTAAACTCATAACTCTATGGCCTGAGCAAGCTGCAGTTCCTGATTCTTTTTGAAATTGGTTTTTTTTAAATCAAAGAGATAATACATGCTCATTGTGAAGCATTCAAATAACACAACAGAATATAGTGTAAAGAAGCAAATCCTCCTTTTTTCCCCAGAATCTTCCAGGATAGTCCTCTCCCACTGTGACTGCTGGAAGAGTTTGGTGGGTACTCCACATATGTGGAATCATACTTTACTGAATTAGTTGCTTTCTCTTAAAAAAAAAATTAAGCAAACTAAATTTATGTGAACTCACTGCAGTAAGAGAGACCATCACTTTGGCAGTCTTAGCAGTATCTCAGAAAGGGAAAGTCAGAAGTTGGATAGTTGTAAAGTTTTGGCTCCAGTGGTTTAAGGCAGACTGGAGACCCAGGCACAGTTCATGGGACAATGGTTTAGAATTAGAAGCAATGAGGAGAAGTCTTGAAGTGAGTCTTGATAAGTAAATTGTAAGTAAGTTTGCAACTAACTTCAATAAATTGACTTGTAGGAATTTCTTTTCACCATTTCTGACACTTTTTGTGTCTTTGTGTAGATCCAAGTTTCCATCTGGTATCGTACGCCTTCTGCCTGAAGAATTTCTTGTAATATTCCTGTAGTATAGGTCTGATGACAATGACTTTTCTCAGTTTTTGGTTGTATGAGAAAGTCATCTTTAAAAAAAAAATTTAAGTGAATTTTATTGTCATGTTTGTGAAGCTACTTCTGAGGATAATGTATCTGTGAATGGCATACCTATGTCTTTTCACAATATTCCATACCATAAAGCTTAATTACCTGTACATAGGTATTTAAGCAAGGGATTATAATTTGTCTGTGATTATCCGTGTCTTTTAAAAAATTGGGATGAAGTTCACATAAAATGTACAGTTTTAAAGTACAATTCAGTGGCATTTACTATGTCACAGTGTATACAGCCATCTATCTAGTTCCACAACATTTTCATCATTCCCAGGCAGTCACATCCTATTCCCCCTCCAGCTCCTAGGAACCACTAATCTGCTTTCTATCTCTATGAATTTACCTATTCTGGATATTTCATATAAATGGAATCGTACAACACATGGCATTTTTTTTAATCGTTTAATTGGCTGCATTGCATCTTAGTTGCATCACACTGGGTCTTCGGTCTTCACTGAGACACATTGGATCTACTTTTGTGACCAGGGATTGAACCCTGACCCCCAACATTAGGGGCATAGAGGCCTAACCACTGGACTGCCAGAGAAGTCCCCACATGGCATTTCTGATTTCTTTCATTTAGCATAATTTTTTTGAGGTTCATTCACATTGAAATATCTATCATACTTCATTCCTTCTATAGCTGGATAACATTCTATTTTGTGGTTATACTGCATTTTATTTTTTCATTTATCCATTGATGGACATTTGGGTTGTTTCCACTTTTTGGCTATTATGAATAGTGCCTGCCATGAACATTCTTTTACAGATATTTGTGTGAATACCTGCTTTCCATTCTGTTGGGTATATATCTAAGAGAGAAGTTTCTGGTCAGATGATAATTCTGTGTTTAACTTTTTCATGTACCTCACACATTTATTTTTTTTTAAAGAAATGCAAAATTTTATTTGAGCCAAATTGAGGATTATAACATGGGAAGAACATCTCAGAAAGGCTCTGACTCTGAGAACTGTTCTGCATGTTAGAAGTCAAGGCACAGTTATAGAAGTTTTTTGAGACAGAGGCCTGTACATTAAATGATGTGTTAACAATTTACACAATCCAGGTCTAAGTGTCATCCTGGCCCTTATAAGATCAAGAAGGAATGTTATCTTTTTAAGGAGTTATTTTGTTGATGCTAGGAAAATGTTGCTTTTCATTTTTGAAAGAGGTTTTCATTTTTACCACATTCTAGGTTGACAGGATTTTTTTTTTTTCCCTTTCTACTTTAAAGACACTGCTCAGTTGTGTTCTGAATCGTCTGGATTTCTTGAGTGTATGGTTTGCTGCCACTAATTTTAGAAAAATTTTGACCATTAGTTCAGATAATTCTTATGTTCTTTTCCTTTTGCAGCTTCAATTATGCTAGACTGATATTGTCCCACAGCTTTTGACTCTTCTTTTCTGGGTATTATTTTTTTCCCCATTCTCATTTTTCTTTGCGCTTCAGCTTATTCTTACTGACCTGTTGAGTACAATAATGCTTTTTATCGGCTATGCATCATTTGATCTGAGCCTGTCAAAGCACTTCTTCATTTCTAACATGGTGTCTCTTATTTCTAGCAGTTCCATTTGACTATTTTATAGTTTCATATCTCTGCTGAAATCCCCCCATCTGTTCTTGTAGGTTTCCACCTTTTCCACTGGATCATTTAGCATATTAATTGTAGTTATGTTAATTCTCCGATAAGTCCCAAGATCTGGGAAATCTCTTGAGTACATTTATGATGACTACTTTTTGATAGTAGTTTTATCTTCCTTTTAAAATGTGTATGGATGCTTTAAATTTAATGCTAAACATCATTTTAGAAGAATGGATTAGTAAACAGTATCCGTGCCCAGAAATGAGGATGCCTCTTCTGTCAGCTTGTTAGTATGGGTTATGAGACAAGATAGGTTTTGATTTCTTTGGTGATATCATTACCCCAATGTATCACAGACTTCAGATTCCTTTAGCAGTGGGTCTGCTGTTAACTTGTCCTGAGAGTGGTGTCTGGGGTGCCAGAAGGTCTTTCTCAGTGTTCCTGCTGTACCATCAGCTTTGAGAAGTCTCCTCATATCCATGCCACAGAGAGGGTGTGTCTGTATGCATTGCTTCTCCGGCAGCGGCAGACTGATGATGCTTGCTACTTGGTGCCAGGCTCATGTGGGGAGTGTTGAAGGGAATTTCTGTTTCCCTGGGTCAACCTGAGTTTTAGCCGGGCTCTGTGTGTGTGGATTTGGGGACTGTTTGTTTTTAGCATTCTTACTTCTTGTCCTCATGGCAGGCAAACCCTGCCTTGTATCTGTGGTCTGCTCTCCCAGTGATAACAGATCTGTGCTTGATATAAGCCTAGGATCTGAACATCAGAACCTTTTGCTTTTTCATTGCTGCCTAGTATTCTAATAGTTTGGCTGTGTCCTATACTAGTTCATTGTTCCCTTACTGAAATAGACATTTTTGCCATAAAATTGCTGTAAAAATGGTGTAAGCTGCTCTATCTACTGTGAATGTTTCCCTAGAATGGATGCCCCAAAGTGGGATTTCTGGGGTGAATGGTACAGTTTAAAATTTTGATAAAAACTCTTTTCCTTGACTTTTTTCTTACTATATTTATCTTCCTTTAAATTAGTAATAAAAGCTTTATCAGAACTCTGACAGAAAATTATATGTACCTCCAATATAGAAAAAGGAGAAACTGTCATTTCATTTTTTTTTTTTTGCAGTGTTGCTGTTCAGTGCCATAAAGCACCATGTGATGCTTTTACCATCCCTCTTGTGCCCTCTTTATGTTTCCCATTCATCTTGCTTGTCCAGTGCAGAGCCTCCAGGCTGCATTCTCTGATGGCCTGGCTGCTGCTGGAACACCTGCCCCTTCATACTGTTTACAGAGCGCCTCATCCCTTGTCTCTGTGATGGCTACAGTTCACATCTGTTTGAACTTTTCTATACCACTATTTTAGTATTAAAAAAAAGCTTAGGATCCCTGATTTGTATCATGGCTGAGAATATTTAGCAACACCTCATTTGTACGGAGATTCTTTTACCTAGTAACCTCAGTTGTCTGAAACAAACAGGAAAAGGAAAAAATATATATATTACAGCAGTGAGACAGATGCCACAAAGGTCATATGCTAAATTTCATGCTGCTGCTGCTAAGTTGCCGGGAGCCACCACAGGAGAGCCCACCCATGACAAAGGTCATGCGGACAAGACCTGACAGGCAAAGGCGGATCAGGACTCGAGGGATTCCCTGGACCTGCTCGAGCATCTGCCCCGAAACCAAAATCTGTCTGTCTGCTGTTCACTATATTATGCCTTTCACCAAACTCTTCTGACATTAACAGGGGACTATCCCCGACCACCTTTCTCTGAAGAAAATCAACTTAAGGCTCTAGTTAATAAGTCTCCTGGGCTTGAAAGGAGCATTTTAATTCTAACCCCTCTGTTACTATTTTAGCTTGCTTGGCAGGTTTGTCCACACTCTTGCAACTAACGCACACGATTGTTCACAACACCCCGAGCATAACCTTCGAGCGATAAAAAAGCTTTATTAGAATAATACTGCATTGTTGAACCAATGTTTGCTACCGAGTTTCCTTTCCTTTACCCAATGTGTGCCTGGGAGTGCATCAGCTAGTATAGTTGGTATGCAAGAAAAACAAGCAGTAGCCTTGGCATTAGCAACATAAGACCCTTGAGTTAATAAGTTGTTTCTTTGTTGTAACCCACTGCACCTTTGCTCCATAAGAATGTAGCTCTGTTTCCTGAGGGGGACTGCAGACTGGAAAGATAAAGGGAAAGCAGGTTTTCTGGTTGATCAACCTTTATCAAGAAAGAGTTACAAAATGTTAACAGGCCACAGTGCCAGAAGACAATGTACATAACATAAGACCCTTGTTTATGAATAGCTATGCAAAAAATGTCCTGGTTTTGATAAAGGTAAAACTGATGGAATGTTGAGCTGACTCTGCATGACTTTGTATATTTCAGTTCTGGAAATGTGTAACTCAGGGTATAAAAGCCCCTTTTGAAAATAAAGCTGCAGACCCTTTCCACCTAAGCTGGGTCTCCCCGTGTCATTCTCTCTCTCTGTTTTTTCAGGCTGATTCCCTGGAGCACAGAGGCTCTCTGAGTTCACTTTTTTGCCTGGGCTTCTAATACCCAATCGAGAAGGCACTCTGCGTCTTCACTCCATCGAGAGGGCGCCTGTGGCCTCCGTGAACAGAGCAAGTCCCATGTCAGGGGCTTTATTGGCTTTCTGTGTAAACCAAGGAATATCAGTCTCTTTTTCTCTCCTTTACTTTCTCTCTCGCCGATGCCGTTCATCCTGAGGGTATCCCTGGATCCTGCTGGGGCTGGACCCCGGTGCTAAGTCACTTTGTCATGTCTGACTGTGTGTGACCCCATAGACGACAGCCACCAGGCTCCCCCATCCCTGGGATTCTGACATTGCATTAAAAAAAAAAAAAAAAACCAGACCCTTCCAAGCTAAAATGTGTTTGAAATGGGCCTTGACCTACACGCAGAGCATCTGGTAAGAGGACAGGAATGAGAGGCAGTCTCTGGGGGTGACTGTCAGAAGCCCAGCTCTCGGTGTTCTGGCTCTTAGCCCGTCTTCATGCTGGGCTGTGGGACCAGGCTGTGGACCAGGTGCTTATTTACCACCTAACCCCTCACTGCTTCTTCCATCCAGAGACCAGCCAGTCCTGGTGGACACTGCAGGTTCAGATTAGAGAACCCTTCCTTACCATGTCCCACCCTCCCTGGTCCCTAACTGTCCTTCCAAGCGCCAGTCATTGCTCTTATTCATTGAACACCTGCACATGCTGGGCACAGCAGAACAAACGTGAATAAGACATGGTCCCTGTCCCGAGGAGTTCACAATCTTGGGAGACAGTCGTGCCACGTGGTGTGCAGACACTGTGGCGGGCGTCTGTCGGGGCAGCCCTCTGCTCCTGTGCCTTCTCTGTGTGACACAGCCCTTCTGTGTGGCCAGCACTCCCCAGGGTGAGAGCACTTTTCCTGTTTCCTCTGCTGAGGACAGAAGGTCGTTCCAATTCAGGGGTTTTCCAGCTGACCTGCCTATACTTGATGTGGGACCAAGACCCCAGGGGCCACCATGACCCATCCAGTCAGGGTCCCGGAGTGCTTCTGGGCAGAGGTTCTGTCACAAGGTGAGTGACAAGCAGGGGATGGGGTGGGAAGCTCTGGGAACAGGGGCCTCTGAGGCTGTGGGCAAGGGTTGTGGCCCACCTCTGCAGAGAGAACCCTCCTTGCCAGCATCATCGGAGCTGGTGGGGGCTATGGAAGTCTAACAAGACAGGAATGGGGTCAGGTGGTGAGAACTGCTTGGCGGGGGAGAGAGGTTCCTGTGAGCTGGGTGAATTTTGGTCAAAGACACTCCTTTGAGACACATCTTTCTGCAGTGATGCCCTAGTTAGGAGTGGCGGGCAGTCTCCCAAGGGCTCACCAGTCTGGTTTGTGTCTTTTCTCTTTGAGACCCCAAAGGACAAGGGCCATCAAAAGGAGATGCTGAATAGAATAACAAAAAAAACCTGATTTTGGCCTGAAACGTTTTCAACTAAGAACCTAACACTTCTTGGATCACTCACGACTCAGGTAAGAAGGGTTTGTTGCCTGACAGGGAGACTGGGCAGGAGGTGGGTGAGGGGAGTGCAGTGCAAAGGCCAGGAGGACCAGCACATACCCGGCAGTCAAGAAGGAGCCCAGCTCTTCAGGAGGAACTCAAGAATGTCAAAGGCAGGAAGTGGGATAATTCGTGGTGACACACAGAAATGGGGCATTTTCCCTTAGAGTGCGTCGGAGGAATTTACAACACAGAGGACTTACGCAGTCACATTTGTGTTTCAGAAAACCTCATGCCATCAAAAGGAGATGCTGAACAGAATAGCAAAAACTGATTTTGGTCTGAAACGTTTTCAACTAAGAACCTAACACTTCTTGGATCACTCATGACTCAGGTAAGAAGGGTTTGTAAAGCTTGTTTGTTTCAGAACTCAGTGCTCCTTCCCCCGGATCTCCTCACTCCCTATCTCCTCTTCCTGACCTTCCCATCACTAGACCCTGTTTTAAAAGCCACACACCGTGTGCTGTTTGGGCTTGAGAGGCCAATGGCAGGAAGAACATCACTCAGAAGGACACTGCAGTGGACAAGGTATGATGATAGCAGAAAAGACGGGGTCTGTGGGCTCTCCCGGGTTGGGGGCAGCAGTGGGCAGTCACTCTGCCATCAGCATTTGGAGTAGGAAGAGGCCTTGGACCCTAGGCAGTACCGCCTGGCTGTGTTTGAGCTTCTGCCGGTCTCTGCCCTCTAGAGGCTCTGTGCTCTGGGGCCAGCTCTCCAGACACAGAGCATCATCAGCTCAGCCATGGCAGAAACCTTTGCGGAGACTGGGATGGTCAGGGTGGGGCACAGCTGCAGGAGAGGAGCAGCTGGTTCAGCTGACAGGTGTGGGGAGGAGACATAAGCTGAGGGGTGGGGATGCATGAGCCGCAAGGCGAGGGGCTGCCGTTAGTGTGATGCCCATTTCTGGGCATCCACCTGGTCTCCACCTGGAACCCCAGCCCCATTGGCTGTGGGTGGAGAGTTCAGCACCTCCCCCATCTTGGGTCTCTTGCTTCTTCTTTTGCCTGCCTTGAACATGGACTTGCAGAGTTGGAGATTTGTAGGTTATACTGGGCCAGGGGAGCAGGTATCACCCCATTGCCTCTGAACAAACCCTGCTGTGTCACCCAGGTCATGCATCTGCCAGTCTGGCACTGGCCACATGCCAGTGTCTTTCCTGAGTGTTCAAGATCCAAGGGTATTGAATCAGACATGGGCCCTGCCCTTGAGATGCTGGTGGCTCTCTGATGACCCTGAGGCTAGGAGGGTTCATCACTCTTGTTCAGAGAGTCATGGGGAGCACTCAGCCTCTGTTGAGACCATGGAATGTACTCTTCATTTGGAGATAAGCTCCCAGCAAAAACAGGCCTTTTACTGAGCCTCACTGTTATCTCCTGTAACTTTGAGATTGCAAACAAATGTATATGCTCTTTATGGAATCGCTCATTATGGTATAAAACGATGGATGGGAATCAGCAATGATTTAGTGGTTACTCTCAAAGAGGAAGGGGATAGACTATAGAGGAGGGGCATATAATTCTTAGGGCCAAATTCTGCTGCAAACAGGAGCAGGTGATATCACACAACAGGGGTATCTTGTAGTTGGAAAAAGTGCGGGAATATATAAGCCAGGGGGTAAATTGTTTATTTCAGTCTGTTACCGCCTGGACTGAAATAAGCTCATCTTTGACAGAGTTTTATCTGTGGGATCTTTGGGAGGCCTGGCCTATGGTTGAGTCCTGTGCAGAGATATTTCATTTGCTTCTGCCAGGTAACCTAGGGATAGCATTGGCTCAGTGTCAATGTTTTGAGTTCTGCAAGTATGAGGAGAGTGAGTGTGTATTTAAACTCTAAAGCCTCTGAGTCCTAGACCTTAGTTAAGAATTCTCTGGGGACCATCTTCCCGTGTGAATGTTTCTAAATTTCCCCTTTATCTGAGAGTAAGTATTGCTTTTAGAGAATCCCAGTGATGTGTCTGTGTGAGGAGTATCTGGGTCCCAGCACCCCCTGGCAAAGCCAGAGGCTCTGTCTCCTCTCCCTGTGTGGGCACTGAAGGTCAAGCTTCCTAAAGCATAACCCTTCCAACTGCACCCTCCCCTTCTTAGGTAGCGATGTGTGGCGGCTGCTATTGGTCAACACTCTGGATTTCTGTTCCTTTGACCTTCTAGCCCCCACGGAAGTTTCCCATACCTTCCTGCAAGCTCAACTACGCATTAAAATTAAGTTTTCTAAATTGTTCCCAACATTTTCTAGGCATTTTGTTACAGGAAACTCTTCTGTTTATCCTGTTTGCCCTCATGCCCGAATGGAAGCTTCATGGACACCAGTAGTATCTTACTTAAAAAAAAAAAAGATCTGAACCAGGAGGGTGAAATAGTTGAATTTGCTAGAGTTGGGTAGTGGGGTGGGTAGGCATTCATGCTCAATATTCTTCAGTTTGTTAATTTATTTCCTAATCAGTAAACAAAGGGATCCTACTTCATATTGAAGGCCCCTTTCTGTTTCCAATTAGGAAGAGCTCTAAGTGTGTGAGCAAGTTTCCCCACACCCCAATCCCCACACCCCTACCCACCCTCTCCCCACCACTCCCTTCCCATCCCCATCTCCCACCGCCACCCCCACCCCCATCTCCAGCAGGAAGGGTAAAATTCTTTGGTGTGAGAGTGTCTTAGACGTCAGGACAAGAAGCTAGGCTTAGTGGGTATGGAGCGATAGAAGTTATAAGGCAAAGAGCCTGGGATCTCATCTCAGCCCCTTTTCTCTGGCTGAAGGAGTAGGAGCTGATTCAACACCTGTCACCAGGTACCCATTCAACCGTCTAAGAAGTAACCAGCTCTTCTCGTCAGATGGGCCATCTGTCCATCAATATGGGGGTGTGACCATTTGGGGAAATGACTGCAAACCCTCATTCTACTTGCAATCTCAGTATCAGATTGTACCCTGGGTGGCTGGGTGGGAATAAGTGGCAAAATTAACTTGATTGCTATTTCTTCCTTTTTCTGATCCTTCCCTGTCTTCACTTAATTCATGGCTGGTAAATAAAACTCCTAAAGAGACAAAAGGCAGCCCACAAGAGACAAAGTCAGGGTTTTTAGATAACGGTGTTTCTGGGAACACAAAAGCATCTCTGAGGGTATGTTTGGGAGGTCTGTGGTGAATCGGTTTTTTCCTTAAAAGTGTGAGGACACAATACTTGATTGGCAATTAAGAGGAAAAACCAAGCCCTCTCAATTTCAGTTTGCCCTCTAAAGTGGCTGTTTTTAAATCTATGTATTATACACATTCATATAAAAAGTTCAGGAAATTGAAACACACACTTCAGTGACAGAAGTTAAAAAACAAAAAACAAACAAAAAACCTGTGTAGGAAATCACCTCTATTCATTTTAAGGCACTTCAAAAAAAGCTCTGGTCAGCTCGCTGCTAAGGAAACGTCTTCAAGGTTGAGTTTGGGAGTTTGGATTCACTTGAGGATCTTGGGTCTTTGTCCATTTCTCCTGGGACCCTGTTGCTCCTGTCTGCCCACCTCTCGCCTTCGATTCCCCTTCTTTAGCTTTGCTACATTTGCTTCTTGGTGAAACTGCTCCATATGGAGAGACCGGTACGTGGAAAGTCATGAGGGCTTCCCTGTGGTCTCACATCACCTTCCTTGTTTTGACACAGCTGCTGTTGGGAAGGCAGTTTCCTCCTCCTAGTAGCTGGGGTTTTGGACAAGATATCAGCTTGATTTCCAGCAGATGACAGTTGGTGGTTATCTCTTAGGGCCGGGTCTGCCCCCCCTCCCCCGCACCTTCCACTCTGCTTATGCCAACCCCTCAGTCACTTAGGACTCAGATCCAGTCCCACCTCCTCCAGGGTCCGGGAAGCACTGCCCCAAGCTGTCCCTCCTCTCATAGGGGGATCTCACCATTCTGAGAAGTGGCATCACTTTTACTGTTTGTATCACTCATTTTACTCAAGGGATGCTTGCCCAGAGGACAGCCGTGGCCTCTGGGAACACTGTTCTCTTCAGACAAGCCTGCTGTTTGGGCAGGAACATGAGTGAGGTTGGGGAGAAGTGGTGGCGACGCATGGTGGTGCCGCTTGAGTAGAACACCCTAACCCTAACCCGCACCTGGAGAGCAATGCAGATACAAATGTCACAGCCAACACCCCCACCTCTGGGTTGCACATTCGTAGACACAACAAACCCTACTTTACTTAACTAGTCTCACCCTTGTCTCTTTTCTCTTGAGATCCTAAATTTAATTCTTCAGAGGAGAAAACACTTTTATGTTCCTTTGACGCCTAACACAGGGCTGGGTGTGCCAGAGGTTACCAACAAATGCATGTTGAATGAATGAATCAGTGAATGAATGAATGAGAGCTCTGAGTACCAACAGAGACTTCTGTTTTCCTAAATTCCCAAGTGTCAGATGACTATCTCAACATCCATAGTTTTTAATCACCTCGAATCCAGAATGTATAAAATTCTCCTTTATGGTTTTTCTCTTTCTAATCTGCCCTCCTTTCTTACTTTCCCAGCAGAAACCTCAATGATTTTGGAATCTTACCTCTCTAGGTACCTAAATCACCAAAGCCCATTGAGTTGGTTATTTTCTTTTGCTTCCATACAACCATGGCCTAGGTTTCAGGCTCTTATCACCCAAGCCTAGACTCTTGTAAAAAAGTTTCTGCTTTATTGCCTTGTACAACTCAACTAGGCTAATCTTCCTAAAACATTCCTTTATTCAAGTCACTCAGCCACATTTAGAAAGTAAAACTATCCAGGGCTCCTGTAATCAACGAGATACCATTCAGATGCCTTAGCCTGCACTCAAGGCCTCCTCCATCTAACTAGCTGGTTCCTAGCTTGCCTCTCTCTACCTATACTTTGCAAAGTTCCTGTCCAGCTGGTTTGCTCACTGGCGCCCCAGCAGATCTCTGGCATTCTTACATCTCTTTCTTAACATTTTATCCTATCACTCAGCCCTTTTTGTTGGATCTTTCCAAAGGCTGCCTGGTCAAGAAATCAACAAGTTCAGGTCCCATCTCTTTAACGTGTTTAGCACTGGCCTCTTGCAAAGACCACAGGCTATTTATCCTTGAAGTTCTTGAAACTCAGCCTTCAGGGCCCCACTATCCCAAGCTCTGGGCCTTATTTTATATTTGTAATCTATTGTTTTTCTTAGAGAAGATCTCCCAATTTTATAGACTTCCAGCCTACACCAAACTCTCACCCACCTCTGCTCCTGACCATTGGTAGTAACTCATTTGCTGTGTAACTAATCTGTGGGCCTGAGTTTGCTCCCAAGTACCTTGTTACAATAGGACACTTCCAGAAGTTCAGAGCTCACAGTCTCCTGTTTCCTTTACTTCCATTTGGATCAAAGCCACAAGAGTATGTTGACATGTATTTTGAGCAACACTTAGTAGCTCCTGGATGGAGCAGAGACACAGAAGATTTTGCCCTTGGCTTCAAGGGACATATTGTTGGGAAGATTAGATTAAGTATGGACAGCTATGAAAGGATGAAGGTAATGTAAGTACCATGAGAGAAGTCCGAACTGTGCACTCCTGGGCTTGGTGGTGTGCCTACAGTGTCCCCACATCCCAGCAGGGCATCCTGGGTATGCTGGGAGGGTGCAGATCAGCAGAGAGTAAGGTAGCCCACCACCCTCCAACCCTGGACCTGTCTGCAAGCAGCTGGTGAGGCCCTGTGTCCTTGGTCCCGCCAGCCAGCTTCTTCCTGGCTTCCCTAGCAACTCATGGTCTGAAAAGAGAGGCCCAAGTGTTTCCCAGGCTGCTTGCCAATGTACCGGGCTCTTAGGAGAGCAGTTACTGCTTTTACTTTTCAATGCCCATGAATTGATTTAAATTTGTAAAATCAATGAAACAAACAAAAAAAGTCTATACAGTTGTTGGACAGACAGAAAAAAGGGAGAGAACTCTAGGACAGGCCCTGTGTGGAGGGGGTCTTGAAATTAAGCTTCCTTAGCTTCAAGGCAATAGCCTCTAGTCAACCTCCTCCTTCCTGTTGAGCTAAACTATTCCTCATTTTCCTTGATACGAAAACCCTCACTCTCATCTCTGAAGAGTTTCCTTTGCTACATACAGATGCTGAATCCTCATTTCAACCATAGAGAAACGTAAGGAGAAGCTATGGCTTGCTGTCTCGCTTGGGAGTCAGGAAATCGTTTTCCTGAAAAATTGGTACTGTTTCCTTCTACTAGGGAAGTCCAAGAGTCTCATGTCACCCATCTGCTCCTTGTTCTGCTTTCACTGCCAGGAAGTTCAGAGCTACAGTTGGGGCACAGTTAATTAACTCCAGTCTCCTGAGGCCAATTCTTTGTGATTTGATTTCTCTCCTCCCTCTCTACTCCCTGGCCTCTCCCACACTGGCCCTCCCCTTCTTGTGTTAGCAGGCTTTGGGTCTATTATATTTTAATAGATTTATATAGGTCAGTTTGAAGCTTTTGCTGAAGGCTCATTTCACAGTTCCCAATGCCTTTTCATCAACTCCCTTTACGAGAAAAAACCTGGGCCCACCCCCAACTGGGGACTCATGGTGGCAAAGCTTTCTTCCCTTGAGGACTGAGCAAAAGGGTTTTCTCCTCAGCAGCTGGCTTCTCATGGCGGCTCCTCCCCTATCTGATCAGCAGCCCTGAGGCCTCCTTCTGTCGCAGCTTCTGAAAAAAGCATCTTTAGGAGGCTTTTGCGTATAGGGGACCCATGTTGGACCCTGGCCTCCTAAACCCTTGAAGGGACTACCTGTTTCCCTTTCTCCTCATCTCCTAGTCTCCTTCCTGCCTCAGGGAGGAAAATAGCTCCCCTGAGGGCTTCTTTCTTTGTAAGCTCTTCCTCTTGGCCTTCCTCTCTCCACTGGTGACTGTGGTCTGGGCTGCTGCTGCTGCTGCTAAGTCGCTTTAGTCGTGTCCGACTCTGTGCGACCCCATCGACGGCAGCCCAACAGGCTCCTCCGTCCATGGGATTTTCCAGGCAAGAGTACTGGAGTGGAGTGCCATTGCCTTCTCCCTGTGGTCTGGGAGGTGGGGCCAATCTCCAAAGGCTTGGTTGCCCTGGCAACATGGGTGGGGCTAAGCCTACCAATTGGATGACAGTTATTCAAGAACTTTCAGTTGGTTGCTGGGGCAACGACTCTTAACTGTATTTCACAGATGGGGGGCATGGCTTGATTAGAGTCATTCAAGCCAGGATTAAACTCAGATTATCCTCTCTTGAAAGAGAGGCTATCACTCTATCTGCCATGATAGCTCCAGTGTCACCTCCTGCTGTAAACTGGAAATGCTGGCCCTGAGTGATCTCAGAGATGCTCTTACCAGACGGCCAAATGTGACCTGATTCTGATCCAGGAGGAAAGTCCAATGCCATAGTCCACTTAGGGCCAGTTGTCCCAAGTGTGGACTTCAGGATGCCCAAGTCAGAATTATCTAGGGTACTTGTTTCAAATGTCAGGTCCCAGGTCCCCTACCTATGCCTGGGGATGGGCCTGGAAAGATGAGCTTTAAAATAAGCTTCTTGGGTGACTAATGTTTTGAGGACCACAGATATGGGCGATGATATATCATATAGATGTGCAGGGATGAGCAGAAAATGGTAATATTTACAGTTAATTTTTAAAGATCAACTTCATTGAAGTGTAATTTCCATACAATAAAATGGGCCTATTAAAATGTACAGTTTGAAGGGCTTTGACAAATGTTTACACTTTTGTAACCATCATCACAATTCGGATAAAGGACTTCGCCCTCATGCAATCAATTCCCAGCATTCAGCCCCAGCCCCAGACCTACTGATCTGCTTTCCTGGACAACAGATTAGCTTTGCCCTTTCTAGAGCTTCAATAAATAGAATTATGCAGTGTGTCCTCTTTTGTATCTGAGTTTGCTTGGCGTGATGTTTTTGAGGTTCACTCATGTTGTTGAATTTATTATTAATGAATTTATCATTAGTTTGTTCCTTTTTATGACTGAGTGATTGGTAGTCCTTTGGATAGACAAGACTTTGTTGATACATTCACATGATTTGGTTTGTTTCCAAACATTTTCTATTATGAATAAAGTTGTCATAAACATTCTTCAGTTCATCCAGAGTTAATTTTTGTGTATGGTTTGAGAAAAGGAATGAGTTTCCCTCTTTTCCTCCTCAACTAATAAAGACGTATAGTTGTCCTGGCACCATTTATTTAAGTTTCTCCTTTTCCCCATTGAAAGTCAACTGACTATATGGAGTCCATTTCTGAACTCAGTGTCCCTACGTGGCTTACCCTTAAACCAATCCCCCCATTGTTGATTACTATAGCTTTCTAATAAAACTTAACATCAGGTAGTGTGAGTTCTTTAAATTCTATTTCGGATTCTTTTCATTTCCATGTAAATTTTAGAGTCAGTTTGTTAGTGTCTACAAAAAGACTGCTGAGATGTTGATAAGGGATTACATTGAATCTGTATATCAATTTAGGGGAAATTGTTAAGGATTTTTGAAGGATATTGAGTTTTTTGGTAATATATTTGTTTGGTTTTGATATTGGAATAATACTGGCTTTATAAAATGAGGTTAGATCTTGAAGAGCTGTATACAGCTCTCTGTCCATTGCAGTATTATTCACAATAGCCCAGATATGGAAACAAACTAAATGTCCATTGATGAGTGAATGGATAAAAAATGATATTTTATATATATACAATGGAATATTATTCAGCTATAAAAAAGAAATCATGCCATTTGCAATAACATGGATCCACCTGAAGGATGTTATGCTAAGTGAAATCATCCAGACAGAAAAAGACAAATATTGCATGATAAATAGAACTCACAGAAGCATAGAGTGATGGTTGCCAGAGACTGGTTGGTGGTGGTTTAGTTGCTAAGTTGTATCCAACTCTCTGCAACCCCATGAACTGTAGCCTGCCAGGCTCCTCTGTTAAACTGAAGGAAATGGGGAGATGCTGGTCAAAGAATACAATCTTTCAGTTATGAAATGAAATAAGTTCTGAGGATCTAATGTACAGCATGGTGACTATATTTAAATACTGTATTGTGTACTTGAAATATGCTAAAAGAGTAGATCTTAAGTGTTCTTACATACACACACACAAAAGGTAACTGTGTAAGGTGCATGCATGCATGCTAAGGTGCTTCAGTCATGTCCAACCCTTTGCAACCCTATGGACTATAGCCCACCAGGCTCTTCTGTCCATGGGATTCTCCAGCAGGAATACTGGAGTGGGTTGCCATTTCCTCTTCCAGGAGATCTTCACATTCAGGGATCAAACCCACATCTCTTATGTCTCCTGCATCGGCAAGCAGGTTCTTTACTACCTGTACCACCCGGGAAGCTCTGGATATGTTAAGTTGATTTAGTAATCATTTAACAGTGTATACATGGATCAAATTATAATGTTGTACACTGTGTATACATACAATTTTTGTCAATTATACCATAGTAAAGCAGGAAACAATGAATTGGCAGCTTCCCTCATTTATTTTTTGGAAGATCGTGTAGAAATGGTGTTAATTCTTAAGTGTTTGGTAGAATTCAGTGGTGAAGCCATCCGTGCCTGGAAATTTAATTCCCTTAATAGTTACAGGCCTATTCAGATGATCTATACCATGTTGGGTGCCTTGTAGTAGTTTGTGCTTTTGAAGGAATTGGTCCATCTCATCTATGCTGTCAAATTTATGTGTATAGAGTTGTTTGTGAGTGAAGTGAAGTGAAAGTCGCTCAGTTGTGTCCGACTCTTTGTGACCCCACGGACGATACAGTCCATGGAATTCTCTAGGCCAGTAGCCTTTCCCTTCTCCAGGGGATCTTTGCAACCCAGGGATCGAACCCAGGTCTCCCACATTGCAGGTGGATTCTTTACCAGCTGAGCCACAAGGGAAGCCCAAGAATACTGGAGTGGGTAGCCTGTCCCTTCTCCACTGGATCTTCCCCACCCAGGAATCAAACCAGGGTCTCCTGCATTGCAGGCAGATTTTTTACCAACTGAGCTGTTTGTAGGGAAGTTGTTTGCAGTATTTCCTTATTATTATTTGATGTCTGCTGGGGCTGCAGTGATATCATGTTTCATTCTTGATACGGGTAATATGTGTCTTCTCTCCTTTTTTCTTTGTCAGTATTGGTAGAATTTTGTTGATTTTATTGAACTTCTCAGAGTTTTTGTTTCATTGATTTTCTGTTTTTTTTTTTTTTTCTGTTTTCAATTTAATTTATTTCTGCTATTATTATTCTCTTCTGCTTGCTTTTAGTTTAGTTTGCTCCTCTATTTTTAGTTTCTTATTATGGGACATTAGACTACTGATTTGAGGCCTTGTGTAAATGTAAACATTTTATTAAGTGCTATACATTTCCCTATCAGCACTACTTTAGCTGTGCCACACAAATCTGGTTCTTCAACACTACACTAAATGACAGTCTAGTGTTCATCCTTTGGGCCAGGGTTCAGGAGACCTCAGTATATGGACAGATAATAAATACCTTAGGGTTTGTGGGACCCTGATCTATGTCACTCCTACTCTTCTTTTTTGCCTTATAACATTTAAAAAAATACATTTATTTTTTGGAGCAGGTATAGGCTCACAGCAAAGTTAAGAGAAAGGTACAGGGTTTCCTATAGACATCCTACCCCCACATTATCAAATCCTCGACATTTGCTACAACTGGTGGACCTACGTTGACACATCTTTGTCATTTATAATCCGTTGCTTCCCTGAGGGTTTAGTCTTGATTGTATACATTCTGGACTTGGACAAATGTATAATAACATGCATTATACCATACAGAGTAGTTTCACTGCCTTAAAAAATCCTCTGTGTTCTACCTACTCTTCCTCTCTCCCCCAACCCTAGCCACCGTGGATTGCCAACATTTTTATTGTCTCCATGGCATTGCTTCTTCCAAGAATGCCATATAGTTAGACTCATACAGTATGTAGCCTTTTTCAGATTGGCTTCTTTCATTTAGTAATATATATTTAAGATCCTTCTATGTCTTTTTGCAAATTGATAATTCATTTCTCTTTGACTCTGAATAACCATTCCGTCTTTGGATGCACATTGCAGTTTTTTTATCCAAGTATTCAGGAATAACTTGTTTGCTTCCAGGTTTTAGCAGTTATGAGTAAACATCTGTGTGCAGGTTTTTGTATGGACCTAAGTGTTCAGCCCGCTTTAAGTAAGAACGTAATTGCTGGATCATAAGACAAAAGTATGATTAGTTTGGTTAGAAACTGCCAAACCACCTTCCAAAGTGTCTGTCCATCATCCTATGAGGGTTCCTATTCGCCACATTCTCGCCAGTGCTTGGTGTTGTCAGAGTTCTTGGGTTTGGCCATTCTAATTGATGTGTGACTCTGTGGGAGAGGGAGAGGGTGGGAAGATTTGGGAGAATGGCATTGCAGCATGTATAATATCATGTATGAAACGAGTCGCCAGTCCAGGTTCGATGCACGATACTGGATGCTTGGGGCTGGTGCACTGGGATGACCCAGAGGGACGGTATGGGGAGGGAGGAGGGAGGAGGGTTCAGGATGGGGAACACATGTATACCTGTGGCGGATTCATTTCGATATTTGGCAAAACACAATATTGTAAAGTTTAAAAATAAAATAAAGTTTAAATGTCAAAAATAAAATAAAAAAAATAAAACTGTAAAACTATTCTTAGCTTGCATGCTATACAAAAACTGACTTGTGGAGCTATAGTTTAGCAGTCTCTGCTTTGGACCCATTTACCGTGTTCGCTTTCTGAATATGTCAGTAGCCTAGAATGGTGCATGTTCTGGCTGAGCTTTTTTTTTTTAACTATACATACAACACACACTCACACAATGCCTTACTTCTTCCAATTTCTCCACAACCTTCTCTTTTTCCAGGACTCATTTCAATTCTTACCATTACTTTCATGAAATTTGTTTTATCTGGTTTGTTCTACACCTGGCTGTTTCAGAAAACCTACTGCATGTGATTTTGCTGACACTATTTTATGCTACATGCATACTGCCCTGATTTACACTTTACTGTTCCAGGTATCTTAATTTATTTCTGCAACTAGATTGCAGGTTCCTAGAGAGCTAAGATTGATCTTAACAGCTATTAGGTTGGTCCAAACATAATAGTGGTTTCAGATCATGAATTTTAAATCATTGTAACTAGGTTGAAACACATCTTTATTAATCAAAATAAGAACCATTATAAGCCATACATTTTTGCCAATGAGAAATGTTTGATTATTCCTGTAGTGTAAAAACCTATGCTTCAGAATTTGACAAATGCTTGGGAAGCATTTTCTGCCTCCTCCTGGTTGTGGAACCATTTTCCCTGCTAAAAGTTGTTGAGATGTTTGAAGAAGTGGTACTCAGTTGGTGAGAGGTCAAGTGAATATGGCAGATGAGGCAAACTATGCTTCAAAATGACGATATTTTTGATTTTCGTTCAACTCATGTTGTACCCACTTATTGAGCTTTTTCACCTTTCCCATTTGTTTCAAATGCCGAACAACCATAGAATGGTCCATGTGGAGTTGTTCTGCAACTTCTCTTGTAGTTGTAAGAGGATCAGCTTCGATGACTGCTCTCAGTTGGTCGTTGTCCACTTCCAGTGGCCAGCCACTATGCTCCTCATCTTCAAGGCTCTCATGTCCTTGGCAAAAATTCTTGAGCCACCACTGCACTGTATGCTCATTAGCAGTTCCGGGGCCAAATGCGTTGCTGATTTTGTGAGTTGTCTCTGCTGCTTTGTGACCCATTTTGAACTCGAATAAGAAAATTGCTCGAATTTGCTTTTTTGTCTAACATCATTTCCCTAGTCATTTCCCTATATTTAAAATAAATATAAAATAAACAGCAAGTAAGAAATCATTAGCAAAAAAGCAAAGTGAGAAATGCACATTAAAATGATGTATAACATAACCACATTTATTTAAGAATGTATTTCAACATCAAATGGCAAAGTTCAATAATGCAAAACTGCGGTTACTTTTGTACCAACCTAATACAATGTTAACAATTCTTTGCTTTATGACAACCCTTTCTGGTTTATAAAGTGTTCTCATGACCTTTTTCTTTTTTGTTCATCAGAGGACCATGTGAAGCAGTCTGGACAAGGAATTTTAGCTCTAGTTGACAAATGAAGAAACCAAGGCTCAGATAGTTGTCACGTCTGAGGCTCATGACTAGTAAATGATGGGTCTAGGCTCCAGTGCTTCTCTGATAGCTTCCCTGATAGCTCAGTTAGTAAAGAATCCTCCTGCAATGCGGGAGACCTGGGTTTGATCCCTGGGTTGGGAAGATCCCCAGGAGAAGGGAAAGCTACCCACTGCAATATTCTGGCCTGGAGAATTCCATGGACTACAATCCATGGGGTTGCAAAGAGTCAGACACAACTGAGCGACCTTCACTTTCAGGCTCCCTGCTGCATCAGCACCCTGACGCCCAGCAATGGATGGGTGCCGTGAATGCCCTTGGCCCAGTCTATGGCATGAATGCCTGATGCTGAGAGTCCGTGTCCATCTCCCTGGCTGTGTCGTTGAGTCCCTTTCATCCATCTCTCTACTTCCTCTGCCCTTCCCCTGCTGTTTTCTGCCACATGCTACTGTTATTTTAGGGAGGACTTGGGCTGTCACCCTCTAGGAAGAGACTCTCAAGATAGGATCCTCGATCCTTTCATATTTGAAAATTCTTTCTCTAGAGAAAGAGGACTCGGGCCGAAATGTGCTCATTACCTGGAAAGGCCGCATTCCAGGGGAGGCCTTATGGCATAGGGCTTTCACAGCTGTCCTGGGGAGAGACTTGACCCACCATCACATGTCCTCCATGGGTGCATACTGAGGGTGGGGGCCTTCAGGCTTGCTGGGCTCTGGCAGAGGAAACTGCCTCTTTTATAGTGTGGTCTCTGCATTAACAGAGGAGATGTTGGTGGAGAAACTAGGGATGATGGGGTTTTCACAGCCTTAGTAAGCAACTTGGCCAGCACGAGAGTGAGTGCAGGCCTGATCACCTCTGCTGTGCAGCAGAGATCCTGTACCTGTCCGCAGTTAGTCCAAAGCCTTAAAGTTAGAGGGGGGTCTCCAGCCTGCACCTGGGATTTCAGAACAACCATCTCCCCTCTTGACACCCTAAGCCCAAGCCTGGACCTGCCTGCTGTGTGGCCAGCAGCCTTGCTCTCTCCATACAGACCTGGCTCCCATAGGCTTGCCCATCTCCACCCCCACCCTGGAGCCAGAGGGCAACCTGGGCAAGATAACCAGCCCTGCTAGCTGCAAGTCCAACTCCCAAAGCTAGGATTTTAAAAGGAGAAGCTTGGGGAGTTCCCCAGCAGTCCCGTGGTTAGGACTCAATGCTTTCACTGACATGGTCCTGGGTTTAGTCCCTGGCTGGGGAACTAAGATTCTGCAAGCAGCATGGTTCAGCCAAAAAAAAAGAGAGGCTTATCTGGACTCACACACGGAGGCTCCCTGGAGCCCATGACAGACACACTCAGGTCCCAGGGGGCACTTTCTGTGGGGCTCAGTGCTTATATTAATTCAGAGATAACACAGCATCCTACCTGGAAAAACTCATTTTCCTTTAAGGTCCCTTCCTTTGTTCAATCTTCTACAATCCATTTTCTCCTTCAAGTCTTTCTGAGTACCTCTTCCCAGAAGTCTCTAAGGTTCTGTAGATTTGGGGGAGAATAAATAATAGACAACAAACACTACTGAGTATTGGAGCTTCCTTGGTGGCTTAGATGGTAAAGAATCTGCCCACAATGCAGGAGACCTGGGTTTGATCCCTGGGTTGGGAAGATCCCCCGGAGGAGAGAATTGCTACCCACTCCAGTTTTCTTGCCTGGAGAATTCCATGGACAGAGGAGTTTTCGGGCACTCCAGTCCCTAGGGTCGCAAAGAGTCGGACACGACTAGGTTACTAATACTTTCACATTTTCGCTGAGCACTGAAGACAGGCAACACTGTTCTAGGCACCTACCATTAACTCATTTAATCCTCACAACAACTTCCTGAGACAAACACTTGACTTATTCTGGAATTTTCCAAGGAGTCCTGGCTGCTTATCAAAGCAACATTAGGTGCAGATAGAGAAACCTGGCCAGGGTAATCATAAAGTGGATTTCTGAAGGATAAGAGGAGCTCATTAAGTCCATGAGAAGGTGGATTCTGGCTGGAGGCTCCCAATCCCATTTCTGTCCCTAAGCACTTAGGGAGATGATGTTTCTCAGCCTACCTTTCAGTTAGGCCAATGCAACAAGGTGGGAAGGGGAATGATTTCCAGCTCTTCCAGGCCTGGCCCTAGGAGTCCTCGCCAGATCCTTGGCTTTCACTCTCCTTGTGAAAGGAAGCCTGAGATGGGGAGCCACAGAGTAGAAGCAGCTGGGCCTCAAGTCACCACTTGGACCAATGCTGCCCCACTGAGCTGTCCAGCCTACATGGACCTGCATGTGATTGGGAAATGGACCTCACTGCTTAAGCTGCTGAGAGGTCAGGTCTTGTTTTCTGAAATGGCTTAGCCTATTCTGATCAATAAAGTCAGATAACTAGGTTCAGTGGCTTCACAGCCAGACACAGTGACTTAATCACATTCCAAAACTTCCATGGAGATACCAATGCTACCACTGGCAGCGAAGACACAGCAGCTTACACGAGCATCACTGTGATGCCAGACAGTGGTCCCTGTAGATGGAGCCACTGCTGGACAAGTGGAGAGCTGGCACTGCCCCCATTCCTGCTCTAGTAGTGCACAGCCTAGAGGATTAACATGCGGTTCCTGCCCTCAAAGGCCTAACTGTCCAGTTGGAGGAGTGAAAACCCATAAAAGACTATGGTCATGGGAAAGAAGGTGGTGAGAGCAGAGAGATCCTGGACTCTGATTCCTGCAAGGAGAGAGGCCTTTAGGTCAGGATGAGTGGCTTATGTGTTGTTGGGCTTCTGGTATATTGCCTAAATCTATGTCAAGTTAAGTCACTACTTTTTGCAATTCAAGAACCTAAGGAAAAATATTGAAGATAAAAATGAGTATGAATTTATATTTATTAACAACAGCAAAATATCCTACACCCCCAAGCTCAGTGTATGTATAGCTATGGATGTACATACCTCACCCTACTCTCTAAGTTGGTTGCTAACTTCTTCCCCTTCTGAACAGCCCTATTTGGCAGAATGAAGTGAAAGACAACTTTTATTTGTTGCTGTGGCTCTAAGCCATTACGTTTTTTTAGATCTTTTATTATGAATGTGCTGAACGTATAATGAATGCAAAGTCCTGCTCTTTAGTCAGTACTTTCTTTAATGATGCAATAACAACATTATCTGTGGCTCTACTATTATTCTTGATCATTGCTTGTTGAATTCAGTATCTGATCAGATCAGATCAGTCGCTCAGTTGTGTCCGACTCTGCGACCCCATGAATTGCAGCACACCAGGCCTCTCTGTCCATCACCAACTCCCAGAGTTCACTGAGCCTCATGTCCATCGAGTCAGTGATGCCATCCAGCCATCTCATTCTCTGTCGTCCCCTTCTCCTCCTGCCCCCAATCCCTCCCAGCATCAGAGTCTTTACCAATGAGTCAACTCTTCGCATGAG
>NW_011494601.1:4139033-4156657 GCF_000754665.1 Bison bison bison
TGAATATGCTATCTAGGTTGGTCATAACTTTCCTTCCAAGGAGTAAGCGTCTTTTAATTTCATGGCTGCAGTCACCATCTGTAGTGATTTTGGAGCCCAGAAAAATAAAGTCTGACACTGTTTCCTCTGTTTCCCCATCTATTTCCCATGAAGTGATGGGACCGGATGCCATGATCTTCGTTTTCTGAATGTTGAGCTTTAAGCCAACTTTTTCAGTCTCCACTTTCACTTTCATCAAGAGGCTTTTGAGTTCCTCTTCACTTTCTGCCATAAGGGTGGTGTCATCTGCATATCTGAGGTTATTGATATTTCTGATGAGTTCCGAAAAACAAAAAATCCCACTGTATTAAAATGCTCTTTCAGGGGCTTTCCTGGTGGTCAGGTGGTTGGGAATCCACCTGGTAATGCAGGGGATACAGGTTTGATCCCTGATCCAGAAGGTTTCCACATGCCTTGAGCAGCTAAGCCCATGTGCCATGATTACTGAAGCCCATGCACTCTAAAGCCCGTGCTCTGCAACACGAGAAGTCACGGCTGCAGCTAAAGAGAGCCCCCCACTTGCCATGACTAGAGAAAGCCCTCATGCACAACGAAGACCGAGCATAGCCAAAAATATAAATAAAGTGCTCTTTCAGACAGGTTTAACGTTTAAAACAGAGGGCTGTTAACACTGAATGTGTGGGAAACACATTCTTATCTTCTCATACCCATCAGTCATTCGTTCTCAAGTCTGTTTCTCTGGTTAACAACATAAAACATTGCATTCATCAGTAACCACTTAAAATATAATCCCTGACAAAATGATCACATATTAGTAATCATACTTTTGTTATATGCTTGTGTTCCTGAGTCTTCCTGTGTCCCTTGAAGTTTCCTATCCTGCACATCTTAATAAAGGATTAATAAAGGACAGCAAAAGATTGGAAATGAGTCAAATGTCCATAAAATGGAGCATGCCTAAATAAATTACAGTACATCTCCCAGTGGGATACTACACAGTTACAGAAAATAAGGAGGAGATGGTTCATGTTCTGAGATGAAATGATGTCCAAGGATATATTAAAGAAGAGCCAAGCACAGAACAGAGTACAGAGAATGCACTCTGATGTAAAGGAGATGTTAGAACATGTGTTAGCTTGCAAAAGTATGAAATACCTCTGGGTGGATGTATCTAAGAATGAGAAAACATCTGTTGCCTGTTAGGGCGAGGGGTGGGGGGAGCGGAATTGTGTGGCTGAGAGACTGGGTCAAGACAGAGAATTTTCAATGTATATGCTTTAATTTTACACACTAAAGAATTAGTGTGTATTTGCTGACGGTGAAGTCTTTTATGTAACCACCATGTAATGATAAAAACCTGGCAATTTAACATTAAAATGCTATCGTCTAATCCACCATATTCTGGTAATTTCAGCTGCCTCAATAATGACTTAGTAGTCATTTTTTCCCCCCAAGTCTAGGACTCCATGGAGGAGCACATGTTTCATTTAGTTCCCTTTAATGTGTATTCTAGTTTCCTTTAATTTGGAATGCTTCCTATGCTTTTCTTTTTGTCGACAGCAGCCGTGATTAAGCCTCTTTAAGCAGCTTCTCCGGCAGCAGATGTAGACAATTGGGAGCTAGAACAGCAGAGCCTGAGGAATGGCTGTCAGCTTCAGCCTAGTTTGTGGTCTCATATATGGGAATCCTTTGAGTACTTCTTGAAGTGATGGGGTTTTTCCGGAGATGGTGAGACTATGCTCCTGGGGCACAGGCATCATAAATTGGGTCCTAGTAGAAATTTAACCTTTTTTTTTGAGGGCACAGGCTGGTGAGGCTAGGTAACATTTAGATTACAAACTTAGGTACATTTATAAAGGGAGGTTGTCTATAGCTTTCATTAGAATATTTTTTAGGCTTTTTATTATATGTTATTTTAAACACATATAAAAGCAGAGAAAACAGTTTAATGAACTTTTTGCCCAGCTTCTTCCATTGAGCTGTCTTGCAACTTTTTTTCCCATGAAAAATATTAAGTAAAACCCCTCACACATCTTTTCTTTTTACCTTTAAATACTTCAGAATATATTTCCAACAGATAAGGTTTTTATTAAAAAAAATAAAAAGAATGCTAGTACTTCATTATCACATCTTATAAATTAATAATATTGTCTTAATAGAATCTCATATCACTGCATATTCTGTTTACAATCTCTCATGATGTCTTTTTGTAGTTGGTTTATTTGTACTGAGATCTGAACAAGAAGCCATTCTGGTGTGGTCCTGAAAGACAGTAGTGGAGGAATATACTCCCATGGGGCAGAACTTGACCCAGTGCAACTGGCACTCATTTGCCTGACATTAGAGATGACCAGAGATGTGGATCGACTTTGATACATGGGCAGTGGTTAATAGTTTGGCTGGCTGCTCAGGGACCTGAAAAGGACACAACTTAATGATCACAGTGGGAAGGTTCTTGGGAAGAGATGTGTGGATAGATCTCTTTGAATGACCACAGAATGTGAAGATCTGTGTCCCAGTAGTCACCTAGGAGTAATTATACCAGAGAAATTCTTCAGTAAGCAAGTAGATGAAATCATCTGTTCTCTGGAGGTTAGTTTCTTTTCCCAGCAGTCTCTGTCCTTACAAAGGCCTCACGATCGAAGTGGCCACGGCAATAGTGATGGAGATTGTGCACAGGTTCGACAACATGGACTGTCCACCTCCTGAAGCCTCTCTGTCTATGGTCTCTGCTGACTGGCCAACCTGCCAACAGCACACAGGCCAACACCAAGCCCCCAGCAGAGCGCCATTCTTTGGGAGAATCAGTGAGCCACCTCCACCTTGCAAGGGATGGTATTTTGATCTTCCTGACACAGGTCCTTACTCTTGATACGGATTTGCTTTTCCTGTATGCATTATTGTTTCCCAAACTAGTATCCATGCATTGACAGAATAAGTTATTCACCAAGATGTTATTCCACCTTGCACTGCTTTTGATGGAGGAATTTATTTCATAGCCACTGAAGTAGAGCAGTGAGCTCGTGCTCATGGAAGTCAGTGGTCTACTGCAGCATCTTGACTTCCATATCTTTAGAGGAAGTCTTGAAATCAGGTAGTATAAGTCTTGCCACTTTGTTCTTAAGTTTTTTGTCTGATTGTTCTATATTCTTTGCATTTTTCTTATAACTTTAAAAATAAGCTTGTCAATTTCTACCAAAAAATTTGCTGCGATTTGAATGGGATTATGTTGAATCTGTAAGGTGAATTTTGAGTGAACCAACATCTTAAGAGTGTACATGGCATATTGCTCTATGTAAGTCTTCTTTGCTTTCTCTTAGCAATGTTTTGCAGTGTTTTGGCTTACAGGTCTTGCATATCCATTTTGTTAAGTTATTTGTTCTTAAGTATTATATGGTTTCTGGTGCTATCGCTACTGTGGTTTCAGGCTGGGCTTCCATCAAGGCCATCTACTGAATCTTGGGCTAATATTGGGGCTTTTTTGGCTCTGGTTTCCGCTGAGCCTGTCTGGCCAGCTGCTGCTGTGTCCAGGGTCTCTCCCTTCCTCCATCACTTTATTGTTTGGTTCCTTAGACCTTTCTCCGGAAGTTTCCTCTTCTCTTACAAACACGTTACTTTTGCTGTCGTCTTCATTGTAGTTTGGTTCAATAGCAGCCCTTTAGTTTCTCTATAGTTAAGTCGGAGGAGGGTCAAGAGGAGTGGCTTATCCAGGGTTTAAGGTGAATAGCACTCCTGCCAATTTGCGCATTAATCTGCTTGTTTTCAATCCATGTGTCTAGTAGGTTAAGAGTGTGTATCATGTAATTTATTGCCACTTGATTGTTCCTTGCTTCAAAGATGCAATTATTATGACCCTTACAAGAATTTTTATCTACAGATTTTGTCTCTTCACTTGAGCATTTAATATCATAAGTGGCTTGTGATTTTGACTTTTTTTTTTGTCTCCTGTGGGATTAGAATTACTATTTTTTTTGGAATATCCTATTATTTTTATTTTTAGGCAACTCTCCTCCCTCAGCTTATTTTTCTGTTCACATGCAGAAGCTATAGTTTTGTGGTTTTTTTCCAGATACCTTTTATTCCAGTATTTTGTTAAGATTGTTTTTTAATCATAAACAGTTCAATTTTTTGTTTTTTTGGTGTCTCTTGTGGTGATTTGTTCTGTTAATGAATTACAGTGATTTTTTCAAACATTAAGCCAACTCTACTTTTCTGGGATAGACCCCACTAAGTCACATGTAGTATCCTGTTATATTTTGCTGGATTCAATTTGCTAATGTTTTGTTAAGGGTTTATAGTCACAAGAGATTTCTTATCAGGATAATGTTGGCATGATAAAATGATGTGGGAGTGCTCTATTCACCTCTCTTATGAAAGTGTTAATGTATGATTGGTGGTTTTTCCCCTTTAAATGTTTGGTAGATTTCACCAATGAAACCATCCTTCTTTTTTTTTTTTTATTACTTTTTGTTTTTTAATGGGCTATTACTTTTTTTTAAATGGATTCAATTTTTTTCATGGGTATAGTATTATTTAGATGATCTCTTTTATGTCAGTTTTATAATTTGCCCCTTTTAAAGAACAGGTAATTTCATTCTGTTGATGAATTTGGGGGCATAAATTTGTTTATATTCCCTTTTATCATGTTAATGTTTGCAGGACCTATAGTTATGACTCCTCTTTAATGTCTAATGTTGGTAATTTGTGTTTTGTCTTGGTAAGTCTAGAAGTTTATCAATATTATCACATTTTTAAAAGACAACTTTTGGTTTAATTGGTTAATTGCTATTAATTGCCCATTCTCTATTTCATTATTGTTATTCTTGCCTTCATTTTCTACTTTTACCTTTTTATTTTGGGTTTAAGCTGCTCTTTTCTTTCTTACTTTCTTACTGTAGAAACTTAGACGCTAGCTTTTAGAACTTCTTCCAAGTACTGCTTTATCGATTCTATGTGGTTTTTTTTCTTTTACAGTTCTAATTGTGTCTGTTCCTGGGGGAGGGTGGGCTGAGGAATTTTAAAACCTCATCAGCTGTATCCCCCTCCATTGTGCCTGCTCATCAGATGCTAAAAAAGGTTTTGTGATCATAAAGTTCGGGACTATTTAAAACAAATTCAGTGTGGATTTTTAGGTAATTTCTTACTGAATTTACCGATTATATCCTACAATGGCACCCCACTCCAGTACTCTTGCCTGGAAAATCCCATGGATGGAGGAGCCTGGTGGGCTGCAGACCATGGGGTCTCGAAGAGTCGGACATGACTGAGCGACTTCACTTTCGCTTTTCACTTTCATGCACTGGAGAAGGAAATGGCAACCCACTCCATTGTTCTTGCCTGGAGAATCCCAGGGACGGGGGAGCCTGGTGGGCTGCTGTCTATGGGGTCAGGCACAGAGTCGGACACGACTGAAGTGACTTAGCAGCAGCAGCAGCAGCAGAGCAGTTGACTAACTGTTCGGGGGAGAGAAGGTTTGTGTTTCAGATTTTGTATTCTCTCTCCTGCTTCAGAAAAGGTGTTGCTATAAAGAGCATTTCATATCAGCTTCCTTTTTCTCCTGTTTTTCTTCATGTGAAATAGCATAAGCTCTATTTGAACCCAGGTTTTGTGTTTTTTTTTTTTTCGTATGTATTAAGTTAAACCGTCTGTTCATACTCAGCAGGTTTGTTAGAGAAATGGTCTTCTAGATTTGGTTCCAATTCAGCAGGATTAAGAAGTGGAAATATATTGAAATGAGGATAATAAAGGGCATTTAAAATGATATCAGAAATCCTATTTGGTGAAGTAAGAACAAATTAGTTTTTACTCCATTTCCCCCACATTCCATTTTAAAACAGGTGGCCTTTTTTTGAAGACAGACGTTTTCATGGCAGTGGGCATGTGATGCATTAGCCTTCCTGGACTTTCTCAGCAGGGATACAGACCTAGCCAAGTGACCTGAGGGTGTTCTCCCTGAGTTAATTTAGCAATTAAATATGGAGAGGAAATGGATAATTTCATGGTCTACAGATGTCAGAGGTTCCTTCTCAACCTTACTCTATATTTTCAATGTGTAAGTCTTTTTGAAAAACACTTGGACTTTCATTTCCAGGATATAGAAATTTGCAAGAGTCATTACTCTGTATGTACCAATGCAAGTAAGTTGTAGTTGCTAAAAATCCGTAAGAATTTAAAATGAGCTAAATTCCAGAGTGGAAAGAGCCTTTGCTAGGAGAGTGAGATATGAAGCTGCTTTCATCAAAGGGGTACGTATGGTGGCTTGAACAGCAGACCCACTATAGACAGGGAATTTTTGAAGATGCATTGAGAAGCTAGCTGAACAAGCTGACATTTCCATGAGCTGGAATGATGTTTAAAAATCTCTCCCCACCCCCAACCTTAAGTGCTAAATGGCATTTGTCTGCCAGTTCTTGTCTGTAGGGCTTCACCAACTGCATGGCCCTAGCCTGGTGAAAATGAAGGATAGAAATCAGGGTGGACAGAGAGTTTGCTTGGAGCAGTCACCTATTGCTTCTAAGTCTTCACTGAGTACACAACAGCAGCAAGGACTGGAAGGATAGAGAGAACCCCTCAAGGCATATATGCCTACCAATTCTTTACCAGTGAGCACACGGTCAAAGGTAGAGGCATGTGAAGAAGCAGGAAGACTGGCCTGTAATTAAGAGGAAAAAATAGCCAATAGCGACAGAAGCAGGAATGACCCAGATGTTGAAATCAGCAAACAGAATCTTCAAGTAATATAACTGTTGAAGTGTTTACTGGAAAAGATGGGCAAGATGAATGAAAAGATGGGCATCTTTTCCACAGAGAATCTGAAATCCTATAAAGGAATAAAGTGGAAATTCTAGAGCTGGAATGAAAGTTTTATTTGAAGGGCCTACCAGTAGACTAGATACAGCAGAAGAAAAGTGTCAGGGGAGTTTATAATTTCCTTGTTTCTGTCTTGCCGCAGCAAAAATTTGAAGTGATGGATGGGCCAGTGATACAGCTAGTTTTATTTGGCAAGCAAAGGAAAATGCATCCGTGAGGCATGAGAGTGGGCTGACCCAAAAGACGTGAAGAGAAGAGAGGCCCCCAGCTCAGTTTTGGCTCCTCTTTTTTGTATGTTTTTTCCTCCTCCCCTGAGCCTGCCTTATTTAAATCAGGCTAGCCAGGAGGGCTCTTTGTTTTACCTGAGGTTCTCATTGCAGTCTTCGGACCTTCCTTTGTTCTATTTTTGAGGGCTTTTCCCTTCTTTGTTTTTTAGCCACGACCATTATGGACTCCTTTTTCCTATTCTACCTAACATTCCCCTCTCAAGAGATGGGAAGCCCAATTCTTTGGGAATAGGGGCATTGAGGTCTCTCTGGCTACTTCCTGCTGAACTGGAATGGCAAGGGCCATTGGGCATTCCCAATGGGGCATTCCCTCTCTTGCTAGTCTCAAGCCTCAGAGCCCTTATAGTGGTGTCCACCTAAGGGTGAGTGATATTTTCCATGGTCAGCTATAGTTTTATATATCCTTGTTGAACTGGCACTGCATGTTGTAGCTTGCTGACCTGGGCATAGATAAAACAGGTTAGAGAATTGATAATACATGGAGCAATCATAAGCAGCATCAATATGGTGATGACAAAGATTAGCAGGGGCATTAGCTAACTCCATATTTCCCCTCACCAGGAGAAGGATCCCCCAAAGAGAGATTGTAGCCACCCTGAGAACTCTCCAGCTTGTTCTCTGAGATCCAGTAGGATCTGAATGTTTTTCTTGAGGACTGTGAGACTTTTTTAACTTGACTGGAGGTATTTACCCAGAAACAACATGTCTCATTCAAGATGGCTCAAGTTCCTCCTTGTCCACGGATCAGGAGATCTATCTCCTGTCTATGTTGGAGTACAACCCCTGCCAAGATATCGTTGGCTCTTTAGAACTATCCTGAGAAATCTTATCCCCAGAAACTTAATTTTGGGGGTGCTCATTCGAATGTCACTCATTTGTAGTTCTCAATAGGCATCTGAGATCTCCCAGGGGCTCACAGGTGTATTGAGTGTGCTCTTCTGTTTTCTTCCATGGCTTGACTTGTGAGTAGTGAATCCAGGAGCCATGTCCTGGTACCTTGACTGCTGTGGGGGTAGAGAGTATTACAGGGTAGGGGCCCTTCCATGTAGACTGGAGTTGAGCCTTTAGGAACCCATCTTTCCAGACTTTAATTAGGACTTGAGTCCCTGGAGCATATAGTGGTGGCTCCTTAAAAATCCTTTGGGTCCTGGTTGACACCCCACAAGCATATATCTTGTTGAAATTGCCCAGTGGCCATGGTACATAACTGGAGAGTCTGAGCCTTGAATCTAGGAAGAGGTCATTAACATAAACAAAAGATCTTCCATATAGCATCTCATAAGGACTAAGACCAACCTGTTCCTTAGGGGCAATTAAAGCCTCCTTCCATCCAAGGGAGGTCTCCTGAGTTATGTTTTTTATTACTGATTTTAAGAATTGCTTGGCTCTTTCTACTTTTCCTGAAGACTGAGGCTTCCAGGCACAATGGAGATAATAAGTAATGCCCAATGATTTAGAGACCCCTTGGGTGACCTTAGAAGTAAATGATGTCCCATTGTCACTTTGCAATGACCTGGGCAGACCAAATCTTGGAATGATTTCATGGAGCAGTTTTTCTACCATCTCCTCAGCCTTCTCAGTCCAGGTGGGAAAGCCTTCAATCCATCCTGTGAATGTATCTATCATGACTAATAGGTATTTATACCCTTGAGAAACTGGCATCTGGGTGAAGTCCATCTGCCAGTCCTCTCCTGGGTAGGTCCCATGTTGTTGGACAGGCTGGGCCAGCTGGGGTCTTCCAAGTTCCTTGGGGGCTGTTTAATTGGCAAGTGGGACAAGACGGGACCATTTGCCTATTATCATTTGGAGGCCTGTTCCTCTGAAGGACCTTTCTAGTAATCTTTGGAGGGCCTTTTTCACTAAATGAGTGGGGGCATGTAAGGCGTTAACCAACTTCCACTGGAGGTTCCCAGGCAGAAAAAGGGAGTCCCTCCTTTTGGAACCACCCCATATGATCTTCTTGAAAGCCCTCACTCTTAGCTTTAAGAGTCTCACCTTCAGTATATGAAGGAGTTTCTGGCAAATTAGTCTGTGGAACCAAGGTGGCAATCCTTATTAGGTCATTGTTCTGTAATGCTGCTCTCTTAGCTGCCTGATCAGCTGCTTGGTTCCCTCGTGCCACTTCCATGCTCTCTCTTTTTAGTGTCCTTTACAATGGAAGACTGAAACCTCAGCAGGCAGATGGACTGCTTCCAAGAGCCTAAGGATTTGATCACCATATTTTATTGGGGACCCTCAGGTGGTCAAGTGGCCTCTTTCTTTCCAAATAGCAGCATATGCATGTAGCACCAGAAAGGTATGCTTGGAGTCAGAGTAAATGGCTACTGTTTTTCCTTTTCCAGCTCTAAACCTCAAGTCAGGGCTATGAGCTCAGCTAATTGGGCTGAAGTACCTGGTGGCAAAGGTTTAGCCTCTAACGTCTCAAAATTGGAGACTACTGCATATCCGGCTCTTCTTTTTCCATTCAAGACAAAGCTGCTTCCATCGGTGTACCAGATTTCCTCAGGATTGGTCAGAGGATCTTCTGACAATCCCACTTAGGGTTTTGTCCATTGGTCCAAGGTTTCTAGGCAAGAGTGAAAGGGGAGAGCCTTCAGGGGTAGGCAGGAGGGTGGCTGGATTTAAGAACCTCACAAGGAGATATAATCGGGCCTGGCAGCACTACTTGATATCTGAGGATCCTTTGATCAGACATCAATAAGTGGCCTCTTCCATTCAGGAGTTGTTTCACTTGGTGGCTGGTAAAAATCGTTAGTTTGCCCCCCAAAGAGAGTTTTAGTGCATATTCTATCAGGACTGCAATAGCTGCAAGATTTTGAAGGCAGGGAGGCCAGCCTCAGGCAGTTGGGTCGAGCCTCTTGGATAAGTAAGCTACAGGCTGGGGCTCAGGTCCCAACTTTTGAGTTAACACTCCCAAGGCTATTCCTTCCTTTTCATGGACATAAAGTTGGAATGCTTTTTCTGGGTCTGGCAACCTCAAGGCAGGTGCTTGTTTTACTGTAGCCTCTACCTTCTTTTGAGGAGTTCCCCACATCAGTGGGATTGAATCACCCTGTCCCTTCAATCTTTCATATAAGGGCTGGGCAATTAGACTATGGTTGGGTATCCAGATTCTACAATACCCAGTTAGCCCCAGGAAAGCTCGCAATTGTTTTTGAGTCATGGGGGAGGGCGACTGGAGGATTCCTCGTGCTCGATCAGAGGACAGCCTCCTGGACCCCTGTGTAATCTGAACTCCCAGGTAAGTGACCTTTGTCTCGACCATCTGTGCCTCAGCATGGGAGACTTTATATCCTCTCTCTGCCAAAAAGTTTAGAACCTGAATTGCATGTTGTTGGGCACTTTTCTCATCTGGAGAGCAGATTAGTAAGTCATCTACATATTGTAATATTTTCCCATTAGGTTCCAGGTCCAGACATAGGAGATCCCAGTTAAGAGCCTGCCCAAACAGGTGGGGGCTATCTCTGAACCCCTGAGGTAATACTGTTCAAGTCATCTGTTGGTGTTTTTCTCCTGGAGCCTCCCACTTGAAGGTAAAAAGATACTGGGATTCTTTAGCCAGTGATATGCAAAAGAATGCATCTTTGAAATCCAGGACTGTAAACTACTTGGCACTGGGAGGGATATCTCCCAAGATTACATAGGGATTGAGTACTGTGGGATGGAGGGGGACTACAGCTTCATTTATGATCTGGAGATCTTGAACCATTCGCCAGGTCCCATCCTTTTTCTTTACAGGGAGGATCAGGGTGTTACACGGCAAATTGGTGGGGACCAATAGCCCACGGGCAAATTATTTATTAGAGGCTGTAGTCCTTCCCAAACTTCTCTTCTGAGGGGTATTTTTTCCGGTTTGGAAACAGTGGGAACTCGGAGGACAATGATGACCAGTTCAGCTTGGTGGGCTTGTCCAGGAGTCCCCTGGTCCCATACCTGGGAGTTACTTTTGTCCTCCCGTGGTTTTTGGTCCCTCCCTATTGGAGATGGTGTGATGGGTTCCTCAGTAGTAACCAGAAGCTGTAGGGCTCTAGGGGCTGAAAAACTTTCCATCACAAGGGGGGCTCCCAGTTTAGTGAGTATATCTCTTTCCAATAAGGGAGTAAGACTTTCAGAGACCACCAGAAATTGGTGGGAAAATATTTGTCCATCCCAGCAATGAAGTGCTCAGGTGAATCTTTTTGTAACTCTTTTACCTGTAGCACCCAAAATGGTACAGGTTTGGGAGGATAAGGCTCCAGAGTAGGTTAGGACAGAGTAAGTAGTCCCTGTGTCAACCAAGAAATTCTCAGACCTTCCTGCCACATGTAGTTGCACCCTTGGCTCCAGCCCCATGATGGTTATCTGTGACAGGTGGGCTGGCTGGAGAGGGCCACTTCAGTCTTATTGAACCATTGTGAGGGAAGGCTTGGCACTTGACCTTGAGGCTCTTGGGTCCTGAGGGCAGAGTGCCACCCAATGTCCCAACTGATGGCATTTGTAGCAAGCTGTTTTAGAAGAATTGTCATGGTTTGGACACTCTTTGGTCCAATGTCCTGCCTGTCAACAGATTAGGCATTTGCCTCATGCCTTGTCCTTTAAGGACTTGGGGTTTGTCATAGGGCTTCCCTGGACGGTGGCTAGCATCTGGGCATACCTTGTCTCTTCCCTTTTCTCCCTTTCCTGGGCCTTGACCTCCCTCTCCTGTTTTCTGTTATAAAAGGTATTGGTGGCTGTCTGGACCATTTCATCTGAAGAGGCAGCAGATCCCTGCTGCTGTAGCTGTTGTAACTTTATCCTGATGTCTGATGCACATCAGAACAGGAATTTGTCCTTTAAAATCACCTGTCCCTCATAAGAGTCTATGTCGAGATTGATAAACTTTTTGAGGGCCTCTTTTAGGCTTTTCAGAAAGGTCTGGATGGCATCACTGACTCGATGGACATGAGTCTGAGTGAACTCCGGGAGTTGGTGATGGACAGGGAGGCCTGGCGTGCTGCGATTCATGGGGTCACAAAGAGTCGGACACGACTGAGCGACTGATCTGATCTGATCTGAATGAGGTTCTTGTTGGACCCCTGAGTTATTGCTGAGACCAGGCACAGTCCCACAACTAATAGGCTTCCTTCTATTTCCATGGGTGTATTTCCTTAGGAGTGAGTCTTTCTGAAGCTTATCCTATCCAGTACTGTTGCAACCTTAGGGCCAGGCATCCCTGGGTTAGGGTGCAATGCAGATCCCCAGGCAGGTCGAAGCATGTCGACCTTCTGGGACCCCTGGACTGCTAGATCCCCAAGAAGGTTGAGGCATGACAAACTTCCAAGGACCAGATTTCTAGGCATGTCAAGGCAGGTCGACCTCCTGGAACCCCTGGACTGGAGTTGCATATCCCCAAGGTCTCCAGCATGACCAGTGCTGGGTAGGATTAAGGGTTTATAATCTTAACTCATTGCCAGTTTGTCCACCACAGATGGGAATAGATACCATGATGTAAAGCAATCCAAGCCTGTGCCCTGAGACTGGGAACCTGGTGAAACAGCCATAAGCCTTATCCTCTTATTGCTCTGAGGGGATGTAAGTCACTGATATCCTCCCCTAGTCCTCCATAAGAACAGCTTAGGGTGTTTCCAATGGTAAACATTTCATTGTCATAGACCCACTTTAGGTAATAGCAGAAGTAATGACAAAGGAGTGGGTTATCTGGTCCTGTCATGGGCATTAGGATTA
Organism: Bison bison bison; assembly: GCF_000754665.1. Classification (NCBI taxonomy): domain Eukaryota; kingdom Metazoa; phylum Chordata; class Mammalia; order Artiodactyla; family Bovidae; genus Bison; species Bison bison. The sequence continues at coordinate 4,151,834 of NW_011494601.1, forward strand.
GTTTAATAATGGGGGGGGGGTGGAGCAATGTTTCCTACAAGGGAGCAGGGTCCTGGTTGTAGCAGTAAGTGGCTTAAGAACAAATTAATAAGAAGCAACAGACCAGATGTTCCATAAAAGTGGAATGGAGATTTGATCCAGGGTTATGTTTGTAACTTTAGGAGAAGAGTGGTAAGGCTTTGGGCCCAAACAGCCTGCAGGGATAACTCCTGAAGTGGCAAACATTGTCCCTGGAAGCCCAATTTCCCTTGAAGGGATTCCACCAGCAGATGGACTTCTAGCAGGCACTGTGTGCATGTCACCCACCCTAGCTGGTTCACTGAGAGATGCTGTTGTACATGTTGTAGGAAACATGGAAGATGAAGGCTGGAATATCTATAGAGAGATTGGATATTATACAGTATTTCTCTCTGAAGGGCTGGCTATTTTCTGGTTGTCCCTCCAGAATCTTGTAGAGCCAACATTGTGGGCCCAGACGGAGCTCAGGAAAAGAGCAAGAAACAGGAGGGAAGGGGCAGGGCACAACTTTTGAAAGAATGACATAACCCAAGGGCATAACATAACTGATTAAAATCAAGTGGGTCCAAGAGGACAAGTCAAATGCAACTAAACCTTGATCCTCAATCTGCAAGCTAAATGACACACTCAGAGGGATCAGGACAGTTCCAAGGCACTGTCAAAAGACTGAGGAGTGGGTGCTTCCCCAACTGTTGGAATGATCCTCCCACTCATTAGCATATGAAATTAGCTCAAAAAAAACCTAACTACCCTACATTCCATGGCTGCCACACTCACCCTGTGAAATGGCCCACACCCTGCAGGGTGTGCTTCTCTCTAAATCCGAACAAATCCACCTCTTACCTATCGCTGTGTCTCTCTCTGAATTTTTTTTGCAATGAGACATCAAGAGCCTGAGCTTCATTGGGTCCTAAAACTAGGCACCATGGATTTTGGCTGGGTTCAAGTCCCAGTTGGATATGACTGAGTAAGCATAGCACAGAGTCCCTGCCACATGGATTTGAGTCCCAATCTTAGATAAATGGTTTCAAGCACAACCTTCAGAAATGGAAAGATGATGATCTGATCAATACTTTGTAAGCAGTGGCATAGATGGAGAGAGGATCTGAAGGACAGGAGGAAAAAACAGTGGGAAAAACGTGCTGAGGAATCCCCTTCATAACCTGCTAGAAAATCTGCTAAATACCTGATGTGTGCTCACAGTTTTCATTGGCCTGATCCTTGGCACAAAGGAAGTTAAGGACAGAAGAACCCTCATGCCCTTGGGCAACAGCTACTAGGGCGTAGCAGACAGTGGAGCCTTTGGGACACACTGGGAAGTAGCCCCTGCCAGAGTCCCTCAGTTGCACCCACTGCAGCTCACCTATTTGCAGGGGGTTCGAGGAAACAAGAAAAGAGAGATTGTAAAGGAATTAAGATTTTGTTAGCCCAAGTCCTTCCAGCCATAGGGGCGAGGACCTCCGACCTTAACCGGAGGCCTTCTGGAATCTGAGACTGAGTTGTATGATCTTTCTGCTGAGTTTGTTTTTGCTGTCCCAGTTTCCAGCATGCAGGATTTCTTGTCATTCTCACTGTGCTGGGTTTTCTTCACGTTCAGCTTCCACCATGGGAGCTTTTGCCAAGTTAGGCTTCTGCTGTGCTTGGCCTCTGCCTCGTGGGGGCCAAGTTGAGGTTGTTTCAGCCAGGTTAAATCCAAGTCACAGCACCAGAGATGTCAGGGCAGTGTGTAATTTCCTCAGTTCTGTCTCACTGCAGCAAAAATTTGAAGCAACGGATGGACCAGTGTTACAGCTCAGTTTATTTAGCAAGCAAAGGAAAATGCATCCTTGAGGCGAGAGTGGGCCAACCCAAAAGACATGAAGAGAGGTCCCTCAGCTCAATTTTGGCTCCTCTTTTTATATGTTTTTTCCTCCTCCCCCTGAGCCTACCCTATTTAAATTGGGCTAGCCAGGAAGGCTATTTGTTTATCTGAGGTTCTCACTCCAATCCTCGGACTTTCCTTTGTTCTATTTTTGTGGGCTTTTCTTTGTCTTTTATGGACTCCTTTTTCCTATTATAACTACCTAACAAAAAGATCAGGAACTTGAAAGTAGATTATTAAAATTTATCCAAACTAATACATAGGGAGAGAAAAATTAAATTGAATTTAAATTTTAAAAGTTACAGAAGAGTTTCAGAGAACACTAGGATACTATAAAGCACTAGAGTATATATATTTGGAACCCCTCAAAGAGAGGAGAGAGGAGCTTCCCTGGTGGCTCAGTGATAATCTGCCAGTGCAGGAGACTCTGGTTTGATCTCTGGTCCAGGAAGATCCCACATACCCTGGAACAAATAAACCTGTGGGCCACAGCTACTGAATCTGTGCTCTAGAGACCAGGACCCACAACTACTGAGTTCATGTGCCACAATTACTGAAGCCTGCACTCCTTAGAGCCCGTGCTCTGCAACAAGAGAAGCCACTGCATGAGAAGCCCATGCACCACAATGAAGAGGAGCCTCCACCCTCCACAGCTAGAGAAAGACTGCATAGCAACCAAGACCCAGCACAGCCAAAAGTAAGTAAATAAATAAAAATTTTAAAAGAGAAGAGAAAATGGGTGAGAGAAAATATTTGAAGGGATTGTGCTTGGGAATTTTCAAAAATTGATAAATACTAATATATTAATTCATAAATCTTAGAAGCCAAGGAAAACCCAAGTACAATAAATAACAAGGAAAACCATAGCAACTCTCATCATGGTCAAACTGCTGAAAACCAAAATTAAAGAGAATATCTTAAGCACAGTCAGAGAAAAAGCACACAAAAGAAGTGAAAGACAAAGGAGAAAGAGAAAAATATACCCAACTCAACGCGGAGTTCCAGAGAACAGCAAGGAGAGATAAGAAAGCCTTCTTAAGTGAACAATGCAAAGAAATAGAGGAAAACAATAGAACGGGAAAGATTAGAGGTCTCTTCAAGAAAATTAGAGATTCCAAGGGAACATTTCATGCAAAGATGGGCATAATTAAGGATAGAAATGGTAAGGATCTAGAAAAAGCAGAGATTAAGAAGAGGTGGAAAGACTACACAGAAGAACTGTACCAAAAATGTCTTGATGACCTGGATAACCATGATGGTGTGGTCACTCAGTTAGAGCCAGACATACTGGAGTGTGAAGTCAAGTGGGCCTTAGCAAGCATCACTATGAACAAAGCTAGTGAAGGTGATGGAATTCCAGCTGAGCTATTTCAAATCCTAAAGGATGATGCTGTTAAAGTACTATATGCTAGCAAATCTGGAAAACTCAGCAGTGGCCACAGGACTGGAAAAGGTCAGTTTTCATTCCAATTCCAATGAAAGGCAGAGCCAAAGAATGTTCAAACCTCCGTACAATTGCACTCATTTCGCATGCTAGCATGATTATGCTCAAAATCCTTCAAGCTAGACTTTAGCAGTATGTGAACCAAGAACTTCCAGATGTACAAGCTGGATTTAGAAAAGAAAGAGGAACCAGAGATCAAATTTGCTAACATCCACTGGATCATAGAAAAAGCAAGGTAATTCCAGAAAAACACCTACTTCTGCTTCATTGACTACGGTAAAGCCTTTGTGTGGATCACAACAAACTGTGGAAAAATTCTTAAAGAGATGGGAATACCAGACTACCTTACCTGTTTCCTGAGAAGCCTGTATGAAGGACAAGAAACAACAGTTAAGAAACAACTGTCAAGAAACAACTAGACACGGAAGAACAGACTGTTTCAAAATCGGGAAAGGAGTACATCAAGGCTGTATCTTGTCACCCTGCTTACATAACACACTGAATACATTATGTGAAATGCTGGATTGGATGAAACACAAACTGGAATCAAGATTGTTGGGAGAAATACCAATAACCTCAGTTACGCGAAATTTATTTTGCATACCACTTTAATACCACTTTAATGGCAGAAACCAAAGAGGAACTAAAGAACCTCTTGATGAAGATGAAAGAGGAAAGTGAAAAAACTGGCTTTAAGCTCAAAATTCAAAAAAGCTTAGCTCATAGCATCCAATCCTATCACTTCATGGCAAATAGATGGGGAAGAAATGGAAACAGTGACAGACTATTTTCTTGGGCTACAAAATCACTGTGGATGGTGACTGCAGCCATTAAATTAAAAGACACTTACTCCTTGGAAGAAAAACTGTGACAAACCTAGACAGCGTATTAAAAAGCAGAGACCGTTTTGTTTTTTCTTTTTCTTTTTTGAGCATTAGCAGTTCCAGACTCTTCTACAAGAAACTCTGCACTTTCCTTCAGCACAACCCAAGGGACAGACCCCAGCACTTGCCACCACCCTGGCGTTCTTGGCCCACAGTGCTTTTGTGGTGAAGGAAACAAGGCACTTGCTTTGGCCACGTGAGAAGTCTTTGTCAAACAAGATGGTGTCTTTGGAGAACAAGATGATGGAGGAGTATATGGACATGGAGTACATCTCTCTCCGTGGATACGTCAGGAATACACCTTCAGACACAGAAGTGCATGCAGAACACCAGCTGAGAGTGGACAGGAGTACCTGACCAGTTGGGAAAGAATATATAGAACCACACAAAACTCAGTAGGATGAAGGAACTAGGGGGAAAACAGGAGTGTTAGTAGGACTGGACCTGCCCTCGGCGGCGGGGGGAACAGAAGGAGGGGTCTGATCCTCACATCGGGGCAATTGTCGGAGTCAGAGGAGAAACATTAAAGGCTGAGAGTGAAACAGCTGATCTGTGGCAGCCTAAATGGAATGGGAATCAGACAGTCTTTGCCGCAGCCATATATACCCCGGACAGGG
>NW_011494601.1:4156853-4163599 GCF_000754665.1 Bison bison bison
AGGCTGCCAAGGAGGCTAGGCAATACTGTTGAGTCATACATAGGGAATAAAGCCATCACCATAGCCTCTCTCCCCCCGACACACCAGCATTGGCAGCTGAACAGTAGACAGCCTGGCCCATCAAACACCTGACACACTGAACCACAGAGTAGAACCCACCCAGGGTGCCCCTTTAAGTGCCTAATGTGCCGATCTACAGAGTAGAACCCCAGCTAGGGGGGCCCCCTCTATGTGCATGATGTGCTGAACAACAGAGAAGGACCCCAGGAAAGGGAGCCCTCTTAAGTGCCTGAACGGGTGGAGCTATGGAGAAAGACTGGCCAAAGAGACCTTCTGATTGCCAGCTACAAGAGGCTCGAAAAAAGACTCTGAGAGGGCCGTAACTGCAGTGGAGGCAGTCCGTGTCCCTGCACACTTGGCGCTTCCAGGATCCCTCCAAGCCAAGCAGCTGCACCACTTTCACGCTCAACTCTCATTAGGGCAGAGCTGTCACAGGCAAAAAAAAAAAAAATCTTGCATTTATGTGCACAGGGTCGCTTTGGTAGTGTCCGATTCTTGGTGACCCTGTAGACTGTGGCCTGCCGGGCTACTCTGTCAAGGAGTGGGATTCTCCAGGCAAGAATACTGGAGCATATTGGCCATTTATGGTTGCCATACCCTTCTAGAGCACTTTATTTCCTGCTTCCCTAGCCGCCAACTCCCCTGAGTACCTGGTGCTTCCAGAAACACTGCAACCCAAGAAGCAGCACCACCTCCACTCCTAGCCCTCACAGGGGCAAACCCAAGTCCTCCAGGACAGCCTCAGGAGCAAACCCCAGTGGACGACCCACATGCATAGGTGGAAATAAAATCACAATGGAAACCCAGGGCAGTGTGGTTAAGGAAGAAGACCCAAAACCTTCCCACCAGCTGTACAAGCTGCAGATTAAATCCACACGATTAACTAGGCAGACTCTGTTTCTATGGAATATATAAAAGGTCATCGAGCACTCCCATAAAAGAAAGTGCACTTGTTCTGATAGCTGTGGACATTGGAGGCAAGAACACACTGGAGTAGGACCAGATTAGAATCTGAGCTGCCCACAGCAGGTCCAGAGACCAGCACAGTGTTGGAAGGTATCCCAGGGAGACATCAAGCTCTGGGCCTTTGGGGTGGGAGCACTCACTCTAAAACCCTAGGCTACCAGAAAACTAACCCTAGGGAGTATCAAATAGTGGGAACTCACACAAAGGATGCTTGAATACAAGACCCAGCCTCACCCAACCACCAGTAGCACCCTGTGCAGGATGCCTCATCTAAACAACAAATAAAAATACAAACCAGTCATCAACAGGATTACCACCTCAGCCTTGCCCATCAGAGGAAAAATGAACAAAATACTCAGCACAAATCTCACCCTATACGAAGCTTACACAAACCACTGGACCAAGCTTAGGAGGGCAGAAACCAAAAGGAAGACAGAATTCAACCCTGAAGCCTGGGAAAAGGAGACCTCAAACACAATAAGTTAAAAAATAATGAAAAGGCAGAGAAATACTACACAAATGAAGGAACAAACTAGAAACGCAGAAATCCAAATAAAATGAAGAAATAGGTAAACTAACTGAAAAAGAATTCAGAATAATGATAGTAAAGATGATCAAAAATCTTGAAAATAAAATGGAAAAAATTCAAGAATCAATTAACAAAGACCTAGAAGAATTAAAGAATAAACATACAAGACAACATGACGAGTGAAATGAAAAACACCCTAGAAGGAATCAATAGAATATCTGAAGCAGAACGAATCAGTGAACTGGAAGATAAAATGGTGGAAATAACTTCTGAAGAGCAGAATAAAGTAAAAAGAATAGACAGAACTGAGGATAGTCTCAGAGACCTCTGAGACAATATCAAGCACACCAACATTCGAATTATGTGTTCCAGAAGAAGAAGAGTAAAAGAGAGGATATGACAAAAGTTTTGAAGAGATAATAGTTGAAAATTTCCCCAACATGGAAAAGGAAATAGTTGATCACGTCCAAGAGGCACGAAGAGTCCCATACAGGATAAACCCAAGGAGAAACATGCCAAGACACATATTAATCAAACTAACAAAGACTAAACATAAAGAATATTAAAAACAGCAAGGGAGAAACAACAAGTAACATACAAGGGAAACCCAATACTCTTACCAGCTGATCTTTCAGTAGAAACTCTGCAGGCCAGAAGGGAATGGCAGGATATATTTTAAACACTGAAAGGGAAAAATCTACAAGATTTTTGTACCTGGCAAAATTTGTACCAAGATTACTGTACCTGGCAAGGATCTCATTCAAAATTGATGGAGAAATAAAAAGCTTTCCAGACAAGCAAAAGTTAAGAGAATTCAGTACCAACAAACCAGCTTTGCAACAAATGTTAAACGGACTTATATAGTCAAGAAATACAACAGAAGAAAAAAGATATACAAAATCAACCCCAAACAATTAAGAAAATGGCAATAGGAACATATTTATTAATAATTATTTTAAATGTGAATGGATTAAATGCTCCAACCAAAAGACACAGACTGGCTGAATGGACACAAAAGCAAGTCCCATATATATGCTGTCTACAAGACACCCACTTCAGACCTAAAGACACATATAGACTGAAAGTGAGAGGATGAAAAAATATATTCCATGCAAATGGGAAGCAAAATAAAGCTGGAGTAGCAATCCTCATATCAGACAAAAAAGACCTTAAAATAAAGATGATTACAAGAGATAAGGAAGGACACTACATAATGATCAAGGGATCAATCCAAGAGGAAGACATAACAATTGTAAATATCACCCAACATAGGAGCATCTCATTACATAAGACAAATACTAACAGACATAAAATGAGAATTGACAGTAACACAATAATAGTAGGAGACTCCAACACCCCACTCACACCAATGAACAGATAATCAAAACAGAAAATTAATAAGGAAACACAAGTCTTAAATGACACATTAGGTGAGATGGATCTCACTGATATCTTCAGGACATTCCATCCAAATGCAGAAGAATACACCTTCTTCTCAAGTGCACATGGAACATTTTCCAGGATTGACCATATCTTGGGTCACAAATCAAATCTCAGTAAATTCAAGAAAATTGAAATCATATCAAGCATCTTCTCTGACCACAATGCTATGAGACTAGATTTCAATTACAAGAAAAAAACTGTAAGAAACACAAACACATGGAGATTAAACAACACATTTCTAAATAACCAACAGGTTACTGAAGAAGTTAAAAGGGAAATAAAAAAATTTCTGGAAACAAATGACAATGAAAACATAACAACTCAAAACCTATGGGATGCAGCAAAAGCAGTTCTAAGAGGGAAGTTTATAGCAATACAATCCTACTTCAAGAACCAAGAAAAACATTGAATAGACAATCTAACTTTACCCCTAAAAATAACTGGAAAAAGAAGGAAAAAAACCTCCAAAATTAGTAGAAGGAAAGAAATCATAGAGATCTGAGCAGAAATAAGAAATGAAAGAAATAATAGTAAATATTAATAAAACTAAAAGCTGGTTCTTTGAGAAGATAAACAAAATTGGCAAACCTTTAGTCGGATTTGTCAAGAAAAAAAAAGAAGAATCAAATCAACAAAATTAGAAATGAAAAAGAGGTTACAACAAACAATGCAGAAACACAAAGGATTATAAGAGACTATTATGAGCAACTATATGACAATAAAATGGATAACCTGGAAGAAATGGACAGATTCTTAAAAAGGTTTAATGTTCCAAGAATGAACCAGGAAGAAATAGAAATTATGAATAACCCAATTACAAGCACTGAAATTGAAGCCGTGATCAACAATCTTCCAAAAGACAAAAGCCCATCACCAGATGGCTTCACAGGAGAATTCTCTCAAACATTTAGAGAAGAGCTAACGCCTGTCCTTCTAAAACTCTTTCAAAATATTGCAGATGAAGGGACACTTCCAAACTCATTCTACGAGGCCACCATCACCCTGATACCAAAACCAGACAAAGACAACACAAAAAAAGAAAACTACAGGCCACTATCACTGACGAACATAGATGCAAAAATCCTCAACAAAATTTTAGCAAACTAAATTCAGCAACACATCAAAAAGCTCATACACCATGATTAAGTTGGGTTCACTCCAGGAGTGCAAAGGTTCTTCAATATACACAAATAAATCAACGTGATACACCATATTAACAAACCGAAAGATAAGAATCATATGATCATCTCAATAGATACAGAAAAGGCCTTTGACAAAATTCAGCACCCATATATGACTAAAACTCTTCAAAAAATGGGCATAGTACCTACCTCAACATAGTAATGGCCATATATAAGCCTACAGCAAACATTATTCTCAGTGTTGAAAAACTGAAAGCATTCTCCCTAAGATCAGGAACAAGACAAGCGTGTCCACTTTCATCGCTATTGTTCAACATTGTTTTGGAAGTCCTAACTACAGCAGTCAGAGAAGAAAAAGAAATAAAAGGAATCCAGATTGGAAAAGAAGTAAAGCTCTCATTGTTTGCAGATGGCATGACACTGTATATAGAAAATCCTAAAGATAGTATCAGAAAATTAGTAGAGCTAATCAGTGAATTTCTCCATCAGAGGGCAGACAGACTGAAAATCACAGTTACAGAAAACTAATCAATCTGATCCCATGGACCACAGCTTTGTCTAACTCAATGAAACTATGAGCCATGCAGTGTAGGGCCACCCAAGATGGGTCATGGTGGAAAGTTCTGACAAAACGTGGTCCACTGGAGAAGGGAATGGCAAACCACTTCAGTACTCTTGCCTTGAGAACCCCATGAACAGTATGAAAAGGCAAAAAGATAGGACACTGAAAGATGAACTCCTCAGGTTGGTAGGTGTCCAATATGCTACTGGAGATCAGTGGAGAAATAACTCCAGAAAGACTGAAGAAATGGAGTCAAAGCAAAAACAACACCCAGTTGTGGATATGACTGATGAAGGAGGTAAAGTCCAATGCTGTAAAGAGCAATATTGCATAGAAACCTGGAATGTCAAGTCCATGAATCAGGGCAAATTGGAAGTGGTCAAACAGGAGATGGCAAGAGTGAATGTCAACATTTTAGGAATCAGGGAACTAAAATGGACTGGAATGGGTGAATTTAACTCACATGACCATTATATCTACTACTGTGGGCAGGAATCCCTTAGAAGAAATGGAGTAGCCATCATAGTCAACAGAAAAGTCCAAAATGCAGTACTTGGATGCAATCTCAAAAATGACAGAAAGATTTCTGTTTGTTTCCAAGGCAAACCATTGAATATCCAAGTAATTGAATATTGTAGACTATGGTAGACTTGGGGCATAGACTACGGTAGACTTGGGGCATAGACTACGGTAATCCAAGTTTATGCCCCAAACAGCAATGCCGAAGAAGCTGGAGTTGACCAGTTCTATGGAAACCTACTAGAACTAACACCCCAAAAAGATTATAAGGGACTGGAATGCAAAAGTAGGAAGTCAAGAAACACCTGAAGTAACAGGCAAATTTGGCCTTGGAGTACAGAATGAAGCAGGGCAAAGGCTAATAGCGTTTTGCCAAGAAAATGCACTGGTCATAACAAAAACCCTCTTCCAACAACGCAAGAGAAGACTCTACACATGGACATCACCAGATGGTCAATACTGAAATCAGATTGATTATATTCTTTGTAGCCAAAGATGGAGAAGTTCTATATGGTCAGCAAAAACTAGACTGGGAGCTGACTGTGGCACAGACCATGAACTCCTTATTGCCAAATTCAGACTTAAATTGAAGAAAGTAGGGAAAGCCAGCAGACTATTCAGGTATGATTTAAATCAAGTACCTTACAATTATACAGTGGAAGTGACAAATAGACTCAAGGGATTAGATCTCATAGACAGAGTGCCTGAAGAACTATGGACAGAGGTTCATGACATTGTATAGGAGGCAGAGATCAAGACTATCCCCAAGGAAAAGAAATGCAAAAAGGCAAAATGGTTGTCTGAGGAGGCCTTACAAATAGCTGTGGATAGAAGAGAAGTGAAAGGCAAAGGAGAAAAGGAAAGATATACCCATTTGAATACAGAGTTCCAAAGAATAGCAGGAGAGCTAAGAAAGCCTTCCTCAGTGATCAATGCAAGGAAATAGAGGAAAACAATAGAATGGGAAAGACTAAAGATCTCTTCAAGAAAATTAGAGATACCAAGGGACTATTTCTTGCAAAGATGGGCACAATAAAGGACAGAAATGGTATGGACGTAACAGATGGAGAAGATATTAAAAAGAGGTGGCAAGAATACACAGAAGAACTGTACAAAAAAGATCTTAATGACCCAGAAAATCACTATGGTGTGATCACGCACCTAGAGCCAGACATCCTGGAATGCAAAGTCAAGTGGGTCTTGGGAAGCATCACTACGAACAAAGCTAGTGGAGGTGATGGAATTCCAGTTAAGCTATTTCAAACCTTAAAAGATGATGCTGCCAAAGTGCTGCACTCAATATGCCAGCAAATTTGTGAATTCAGCAGTGGCCATAGGACTGGAAAAGGTCAGTTTTCATTCCAATCCCAAAGAAAGGCAATGCCAAAGAATGCTCAAACTAGCATACAATTGCACTCATCTCACATGCTAGTAAAGTAATGCTCCAAATTCTCCAAGCCAGGCTTCAACAGTACTGTGAACTTCCGATGTTCAGGCTGGATTTAGAAAAGATAGAGGAACCTTA
>NW_011494601.1:4163916-4178935 GCF_000754665.1 Bison bison bison
CCCTGCTTATTTAACTTCTATGCAGAGTACATCATGAGAAATGCTGGACTGGAGGAAGCACAAGCTGGAATCAAGATTGCTGAGAGAAATATCAACAACCTCAGATATGCAGATGGCACCACTCTTATGGCAGAAAGTGAAGAAGAACTAAAGAGCCTCTTGATGAAAATGAAAGAGGAGAGTGAAAAAGTTCGTTTAAAGTTCAACACTCAGAAAACTAAGATCATGGCACCTGGTCCCATCACTTCATGGCAAATAGACAGGGAAGCAGTGGAAACAGTGACAGACTTAATTTTTTTGGCTCAAAAATCACTGCAGATGGTGATTGCAGCCATTAAATTAAAAGACGCTTGCTCCTTGGAAGAAAAGTTATGACCAACCTAGACAGCATATTGAAAAGCAGAGACATTACTTGTCAACAAAGTTCTGTCTAGTCAAAGCTATGGCCTTTCCAGTAGTCATGTATAGGCATGAGAATTTGACTGTAAAAAAGCTGAGCACCAAAGAATTGATGCTTTTGAACTGTGGTGTTGGAGAAGACTCTTGAGAGTCCCTTGTACTGCAAGGAAATCCAACCAGTCCAACCTAAAGGAAATCAGTCCTGAATATTCATTGGAAGGACTGATACTGAAGCTCAAACTCCAATACTTTGGCCACCTGATGTGAAGAACTGACTCATTTGAAAAGACACTGATGCTGGGAAGATTGAAGGCGGTAGGAGAAGGGGACGACAGAGGATGAGATGGTTGGATGGTATCACCGACTCAATGGGCATGAGTCTGAGTAAACTCTGGGAGTCGGTGATGGACAAAGAGGCCTGGTATGCTGCAGTCCATGGGGTCGCAAAGAGTTGGACACAACTGAGCAACTGAACTGAACTAATCAGTGAATTTAGCAAAGTTGCAGGATACAAAATCAATAGACAGAAATCACTTGCATTTCCATATACTAACAATGAAAAGTCAGAAGGAGAAATTAAAGAATCAATCCCATTCAGCATTGCAACAAAAAGAATTAAATTCTAGGAACAAACTTACCTAAGGAGACAAAAGAACTGTACACAGAAAATTATAAGACACTAATGAAAGAAATCAAAGATGACATGAACAGAGGGAGAGATATTCCATGTTTCTACATAAGAAAAATTAATATTGTGAAAATGACTATACTTCCAAATGCAATCTACAGATTCATTGTGATCCCTATCAAATTACCAATGACATTTTTCAAAGAACTAGAACAAAAAATTTCACAATTCATATGGAAACACAAAAGACTCCAAATAGCCAAAGCGGTCTTGATAAAGAAGAATGGAACTGGAGGAATCAACCTTTCTGACTTCAGATTATACTGCAAAGCTACAGTCATCAAGATAGTATGGTACTGGCACAAAAACAAAATATAGACCAATGAAACAAGAATGGAAGCCCAGAAATAAACCCATGCACCTACGGTTACCTTATTTTTGATAAAGGAGGCAAGAATATACAATGGGGCAAAAACAGCCTCTTCAATAAATGGTGCTGGGAATACTGACAGCTACATGTAAAAGAATAAAATTAGAACACCTCCTAACACCACACACAAAGATAAACTCAAAATGGATTAAAGACCTAAATGTAAGACCAGAAAGTATAAAACTCTTCGAGGAAAACATAGGCAGAACACTTGATGAAATAAATCAAAGCAATATCCTCTATGACCCACCTACTAGAGAAACAGAAATAAAAAGAAAAGTAAACAAGTGGGACCTGATTAAACTTAAAAGCTTTTGCACAGCAAAGGAAACTATAAGCAAGGTGTAAAGACAACCCTCAGAATGGGAGAAAATAATAGCAAATGAAACAACTGACAAAGGATTAATTTCCAAAATATACAAGCAGCTCATACAACTCAAGGCCAGAAAAACAAACAACCCAATCAAAAAGTGGGAAAAAGACCTAAACAGACATTTCTGCAAAGAAGACATGCAGATGGCTAACAAACACATGAGAAGATGCTCAACATTGCTCATTATTAAAGAAATACACATCAAACCTACAATGAGATACCACCTCACACTGGTCAGAATGGCCCTCATCAAAAAGTATACAAGCAATAAATGCTGGAGAGGGTGTGGAGAAAAAAGAATGCTCTTGCACTCTCGGTGGAAATTTAAATTGATATAGCCACTATGGAAGACAGTATGGAGATTCCTTAAAAAACTAGGAATAAAACCACCATATGACCCAGCAATCCCACTCCTAGGCATATACCCTGAGGAAACCAAAATTGAAAAAGACACAGGTAGCCCATTGTTCACTGCAGCACTATTTGCAATAGCTAGAACATGGAAGTAACCTAGATGTTCATCGACAGATGAATGGATAAAGAAGTTGTGTACATATACACAATGGAGTATTACTCAGCCATAAAAAGGAACACATTCGAGTCAGTTCTGATGAAGTGGATGAACCTAGAACTTATTATACAGAGTGAAGTGAGTCAGAAAGAGAAAGATAAATATTGTATTCTAACACATATATACAGAATCTAGAAGAATGGTACTGAAGAACTTATTTACAGGATAGCAATGGAGAAACAGACATAGAAAATAGACTGACGGACATAGGGAGAGGGGAGGAGAGGGTGAGATGTATGGAAAGAGTAACATGGAAACTTACATTACCATATGTATAATAGATAGCCAACGGGAATTTGCTGTATGGCTCAGGAAACTCAAACAAGGGCTCTATATCAACCTAGACGGGGGGAATGGTGAGGGAGATACGAAGGGTTTTCAAAAGGGAGGGGGACATATGTATACCTATGGCTGATTAATGTTGAGGTTTGACAGAAAACAACAAAATTCTGTAAAGCAATTATCATTCAATAAAAAAAAGACAAAAAATTTCCATCAAGTTAAAAACAGAGAAAATAATAAAACCAACATACCAGCAGCCTCCTTATACTAGCAACACACTGTCTATATTATTTCACCTCTAACATGCTCATGCCTACCACCCCGGGACCCCCAAGGTATTTTGAAGCAAGTTCAAGATTTCATGTCATTTTACTCATGAAATTTTAGAATATATCTCTAAAAAATAACTCAAAATCTTAACCACAATTCTGTTATCAAAAGCTAAAAAAAAATAATTATTTTATATAATCAGAAAAAAAAAGCAGAGACATTACTTTGCTGTCAAAGGTCTGTGTAGTCAAAGCTATGGTTTTTCAAGTAGTCATGTATGGATGTGAGAGTTGGATCATAAAGAAGGCTGAGTGCCAAAGAACTGATGCTTTCAAACTGTGGCGCTGGAGAAGACTCTTGAGAGTCCCTTGGATGGCAAGGAGGTCAAACCAGTCAATCCTAAAGCAAATCAACCCTGAATATTCATTGGAAGGACTGATGCTAAAGCTGAAACTTCAGTACTCTGGCCACCTGATGTGAAGAGCTGGCTCATCGCAAAAGACCCTGACTCTGGGAAAGATTAAGGACAAGAGGAGAAAGGGGCGACAGAGGATGAGGTGGTTGGATGGCATCACTGACTCAATGGACTTGAGTTTGAGCAAACTTGGAGATAGTGAAGGACAGGGAAGCCTGGTGTGCAGCAGTCCATGGGGTTGCAAAGAGTCAGAAATGACTTAGTGACTGAATAACAACAGCCTTTAAAGATACAATAATGAGAATGTTGTCTGACATCTAATCAAAGACAGTAGACTCCAGAAGTCATTGGAATGGCTTCTTTAAAATGCTGAAAGAAAAAAAAAATTATTCAAAATACATACTTCAAAGATGAAAGAAAATTAGATATTGTCCCACAAAGAAAAGCTGAGAGAACTTGGCTCCTGCTGACTTTCATTACAAGGAATCATAAAAAGTTCTCAGGCAAAATGGAAATGATTTTTCTACAGGAAGCACAGTTTTTCATTATTTTATCATTATGTTTAGCATCTTTGCATATTATTATTTGTCTGGAATTCTTAATATTTTCCTAGGATTTATACCCTAAAGTGGAATTACTAAGGACAAAGAATATGATTAGAAATGTTATTTTTACAACAACAAAAACTGCTAGTTCAGTTCAGTTAGTTCAGTCGCTCAGTCATGTCTGACTCTTTGCAACCCCATGAACCACAGCACGCCAGGCCTCCCTGTCCATCACCAACTGCCAGAGTCTACTCAAACCCATGTCCATTGAGTCAGTGATGCCATCCAACCATCTCGTCCTCTGTCATCCTCTTCTCCTCCTGCCCTCAATCTTTCCTAGCATCAGGGTCTTTTCAAATGAATCAGCTCTTCGCATCAGGTGGCCAAAGTATTGGAGTTTCAGCTTCAACATCAGTCCTTCCAATGAACACCCAGATCAATGAACACTGATCTGCTTTAGGATGGACTTGTTGGATCTCCTTGCAGTCCAAGGGACTCTCAAGAGTCTTCTCCAACACCACAGTTCAAAAGCATCAATTCTTCAGTGCTCAGCTTTCTTCACAGTCCAACTCTCACATCCATACATGACCACTGGAAAAACCATAGCCTTGACTAGACGGACCTTTGTGGACAAAGTAATGTCTCTGCTTTTTGATATGCTGTCTAGGTTGGTCATAACTTTCCTTCCAAGGAGTAAGCATGTTTTAATTTCATGGCTGCAATAGTGATTTTGGAGCCAGAAAAATAGTCAGCCACTATTTCCAATGTTTCCCCATCTATTTCCCGTGAAGTGATGGGACCAGATGCCATGATCTTAGTTTTCTGAATGTTGAGCTTTAAGCCAACTTTTCCACTCTCTCTTTCACTTTCATCAAGACGCTCTTTAGTTCTTCTTCAGTTTCTGCCATAAGGGTGGTGTCATCTGCATATCTGAGGTTATTGATGTTTCTCCTGGCAATCTTGATTCCAGCTTGTGCTTCCTCCAGCCCAGCATTTCTCATGATGTACTCTGCATATAAGTTAAATAAGCACGGTGACAATATACAGTCTTGACGTACTCCTTTTCCTATTTGGAACCAGTCTGTTGTGGTATGTCCAGTTCTAACTGTTGTTTCCTGACCTGTTTCTCAAGAGGCAGGTCAGGTGGTCTGGTATTCCCATCTCCTTCAGAATTTTCCACAGTTTATAGTAAGTGGATCTATCTCTTTGCCAAATTTCCCTCAGTATATTGAGGGCTATCATCAGTGTGAACTTACTGTGAGTTACAAGTTTAAGGAAGCCTATATTAATAATTGCAAATAAAATGCATCAGCCTTATTTCCCTCATCATTTCAGAAAAGTTTTCAGCTGGGTCGGCAGGTACAGACAACTCTTCACTTTAAGACAATGGTCCTCAACTCTGAACATTAACATCTCCTATTTCATAGAAATACTATTAATTCTTAAAACTGAATGCTTTAATGTGAATTGATATGAACTCAGTTTTGTATGAATCCTCAGGGACAGACATGCACATCTATATATCTATATTTTTAAAAATTCTCAGGTAATTCCAGTGTGTAGTCAGACTTAAAGGATCACTGCTTTAAATTTTTTAAAAGTTTGGTCAGTGTTTAGTAGCCAGATAGATTTTAACTGTTGACCTGTGAAGTACCTTTGACTTTTGCTTTCTTAGGACTTGTATTTACTTCTGATCATGGTTATACTTCAAAACTAGGATTGATGGATAAAATACAAGATGGTCAATTAAACTGGAATTTCAGATAAATAGCCAATCATTTTTTAGAGAATGTATGTCCCAAGCATTGCAGATGATATGCTTATCCTAAAAATGATTGGTTGTTTACCTGAAATTCAAATTTAACTGGATAGTCTGTGTTTTTACTTGCTAAATCTGCTATGCTCATCATAGTTACACTTCAGGACACTCTCAATTTTCTGTGGTATTTTCCTGCTTTTGCTGAGGACTGGTGTTGGGACTCTTCATTTTATGAAGACGTTTGTGTCTACAGTAGATTTCAGCCTCATATTCTTTCTACCCAGGGCAGAAACTGCATTCACCAGACTTCTGAAATCAGTCCACAAAGAAGCTTTCAACACACTCCATGAAGTCTTGGTGGCCCGGTGGCTCATCCTAACATCTGTTGTGGGAAGCTTTGCTTTGGTGTAGGAAAGGGTTCCCAATGGCCACAAGGTTTGTAATAGCCTCTTTAGACAGAGAAGAATCTTCTGGTGCTTCTGCCTGCTGGTGAACAGAATGTGTGGTGTGGAGTAGGCATTGTTCAGACAGCAGTCACTGGAACTCCTGATAGCTGTGTGCAGATAAGGGGAGCTGCTGCCCATTACCCCAGGAAAAGGGTACAACAGGGCATGTTTTTTGTTTTGTTTCTGAGTGTGTGTGTGTTTAAAAAATGTTGCTTCTCGCTTTAGTAAGTCAGTCTCAGAGGGGGTGAACCAAATTGTACAAGTTGCCCTGGGGTGGGCGGAGGGAGAGGGGTCTCTTGTGTATAAAAGTATTTGGACCTTAAATTTAGTGGCTCCCTGAGACTTGAAGTCAGGGGCACTTGGTGAGTCAAATGAAAAGAGACTGGCTAGAAAGCAAAGGGGAGTCTGGAAGCCATGTTGGATTCAGGGCCTGCCACCCCTAGAGCGATTTGGTGAATGTTAGCTAAGCATACGGAGAAGGCAATGGCACTCACTCCAGTACTCTTGCCTGGAAAATCCCATGGATGGAGGAGCCTGGTGGGCTGCCGTCTATGGGGTCGCACAGAGTCGGACACGACTGAAGTGACTAAGCAGCAGCTAAGCATATGGATGAGAACTGGAGAACTGAAGTCTCAGAGCCCCACCAGGGGACCCCACTGTAGCTCAGAGGGAAACTGAGCCAGTCAGAACATGCCACCAGCACACCTCCTGAAGCTGAAAGAGTGACTTTCAATAGTGACATCTAGTGGTGGCATCTCACAATGGCAGCAGGGAGCTGAGCCTTTTCTTTATCCACCTGGTGCCAGGAAGCAGGACCCATAGGGTAGGCTTCTTAGGCAGGGGAGGAGGGAGGGCTTCTGTACAGAAAGTACAGAAGGGTAGGTGGGTGCTTAGACAGTTATGGCAAGCGGCTCAACTGGGTTCATATCCTTGTTCTGCCCCTATGAGGAAATGACAAGTTACTGCATTTCTTTCTGTTACAGCTTCTCTATCTGCAGAATGAGGATAATAATAGTACCTATCTCCTGAGGCTGTTGTGAGGGTTAGATGAGTTATGCATGCTAGAATAGTGCTTGGACATAGTAAGTGCTCAGGAAATTGTGCACGCTGATGTTAATGCTGTTAGAGATAAAAAGAGATGAGACGATGTTGGTGCCCAAGTGAACTGATGCCATAACAAGCTCAGAGAAAGAAGCCCTAATTCTCGTTTTGCAGATGATGTGCTGAGTTTCAGAGATGAAAGTGACTTGCCCAGGTGCATGTCACGTGACTTTATGGACATGATTTGAACTCTGGTCCTCTAATCTGACTTGTGTTTTCCTTGAAGCTTGAAATGACCTAACCTAAAAACCAGGTCTCTGTGATTCTTCGAGCATGATAGGAATCAGATCCAAAGTTATTTTTATGGCAAATGAATCTGAAGCTGAAGTGAACTCCATGGAAGAAAAAAAAAGCCCCATTTATATCACCTCTGATTTTTTATCCTTGACCCATTGTTTCTCTTCCATCTTCAGTGCCTCTGCCTTGGCATGACCCTCGTCTCTTACCTGAACTCTATAGTCATCTCCTAGCCCCCTGGTCCTTCTCCCCTCTGTGCATCTAGAACCATGGTCCTTCTAAACCGCACCCCCACCTCGAGCCTTCCAGTGTCTCCTCACCTCTGAGGCTGTCCAGACAGCTGGGCTGTGTGCAGTCAAACCCCAGTCTCTCAGACTCTTTTCCTGCTACTTTGCTCAGAGCTGGATTCTCTTTCTTTATCTAATCAAAGCATGTGGACCCTTCTGTAGTACCACTCACTGTGCTGTATTGTAACCATTGTTTGCGCTCAGTGGCTCCAGGAGACTGCGCATTCTTTGAATGCAGAGATCATATCTGACCCCCTGGTGTCCCTCAGTGTCTGGTAGATTATCATGCTACGAAGTGTTGATGAATGGGACCCATCATCCTTGGGCTTATTTAGGTTGCAGAGGTGGCCACTCCTTGAGCTTAGGGTAACATGCAACTCCTTAGTGTATTATGGGTGGTAGGAAATAGATGGGAAGAAAACAAATGGCCCTTATCCACTATACTGGTGTGAAAATTCTGTATCTTTTAAGAAACCTGAAACATTGCAGTCTGGCTCTGTATAAGAGCTCTTTAGTCAATAACCAGACAAACCAAAAGTTTATAATTGCCAGAACTTATGGAGGTACTTCGTGGTGATATCAGCAACAGCTGAAGTTGGAAAGCTTAGAGGCAGGTTCCAAAGAGCAGTGACAGCCAGAGCCCTGGGGTTCTCTGAGGAGCTGTATGGGCATGGTGGGGACCCACGGCAGCCCAGCAAGCCTGCCAAGCTGACTGCCTGGCTTCAATCCCGGCTTGGTTACACTGGCTGTGTGCCCTGGGCAACCTGCTCCGCCTCTCTGTGACAAAGTTTACTGTTTACCATCAGATCAGATCTGTCTCCTGGGCAGACTAGTTCATGAGGAAATATGCCCCCTTTTCCCGTCTGTCCCTTGCCTCACCACCTCTGCTTTTCGTGGTAGAGGCGATCCTTCTCCAGCGGATCTTCCCATCCCAGGAATTGAACCGGGGTCTCCTTAAAACCGTGAACTGGGTTTTAAGACGGGAGGGGACCTGGTTTCTGGATTCTGATTGTCGTCTATCAACTCTATGAACCTCTTGGGGCCCAGGGTCTTCTGTTAAATAAGATAGTTGAACTAAGGTGATTGCTCAGGATCATCCAGCTCCAGATTGTTTGTCGCGTCATCTCATCCCCCATTGCTGACTCAGAGCTGACCGTTCATCATCCACTTGAAGAAGGTGGCAAGGAGAGCCCCCATCTGCTGTGGTTGAGGGAAGCTCAAGAGTACCAGAGGGAGTTGAGGGAGCTGGAGTACCAGCTCCACATTACATCATTGAGATGTGATGCCAGCTGCTCAGCTAGTGAGTCCCGCCTCCCCACCTTGCTGCTGCTGATGCAGAGGGTCTGAATGTTCCTAATGGGGTAGGTGATGATCACTCCTTGGGTGTCCGGTGTGGGCTCAGGGGATCTTGTCCAGTTGCCAGTTAAGCAACATTTCAGCAAAACGGAGACTGGCCTCTTGCTTGCCTTGCACACCTTGGGGAGTAGGATGTGGGGGCTGCGAGCGTGTGAACCCTCAAGACACCAACCAGGGATTCTGGTTCCTAAGACCTCTGGAACCAGTCCTGTCAGGGACTCAAGTCTTCAGTTTTTCTCCAATACTATGAGCTTCCCCAGCTCCAAATCATTTCTTTCTTTAAAAAAAAAATTGCTTCAGTTAGCTAGAGTCAGTTTCTGTGTCTTAGAATCAAAGAGCCCAGCGCCACCGGGTGGGAGGGATTTGGTCAGATGACTCGTGGGTCTCTTCATCCCTGGCACATGTTGAATGAGTGAGTCAATGAACGACAGACTGAAGGAATGAAACCAGCTCTCCTCTAGTCTGAGCTCCGAGAGAAAGTAAAATTAGGGTGGGGGGAAAGAAGGTGAGGAATGTGACTCCATGCGAACTCCAGCCAGACTGAGAAGCTTGTTGACTGGACCAGGACTCGGATGGACACCAGGAAACCTGCCCCAGTAAGAGCTTCTTTGGTGACTGGTCGGTGACCTTAGGAAAGCCATGTCACCTCCCTCGATCCCATTTTTCTCTCTCAAAAGAAAAGGATTATGCCATGCTGTTTGCTCATCCCTCTTCTGTAGCTAAATGAAAATGCACGCATGAATAACAGCAGGCTTGGGGCAGCCCGCGTGGAGTGCTTCCTGTTGGGCTGTGAGCGATCTGAGGAAGCCGTTTCCATCTTGGTAATTGGGGACAGATGCTTCAGTGCAGACCCTGCTGACTCATCAACAGCTCTGCCTTCCTCCAGGCTGGGCTGGGGTCAGTTCTGAGCTGGTACCATCTGCCTTCACAGAAGCGCCTTGCCAGGGTGGTGCAGAGCGGGGAGGCGGAGGAACACGTATTTAGGGAGAGCACAGAGGCATTCTGAAGGATGGGGAGTTTTTCTAGCTGGTGTGAAGATTTACTGGAAATAAATCACAATTTCTAAGAAGAAATTGGATAAATGAGTGTCTACACATGGAATTCAGAAGGGCTATGAAATGCATATGCATTTGGAACAGGAAATGTTCCGCAGCGCCCGAGCACGATGTTTCCTGGCTGTTTGGGGGCTGTCTCGGGGCTGCCTCGGGGCTGCAGGACCAAGCTCATGAACCGGGCAGTACTGAGGTTTGGGAAAGCGGGCTAACGGCTCTCTTAACCTCGTGCCCTTCGGTGCTTTCTGCTTCCTCCGCCTTCTGTTTGCCTCTGCCGTTCTTCCTGGTCCCCCATTCTTCCAGTTTCAGCCTCTGGTTTCTGCATGCTGCCTTCTCTGTGAGAACCCATTTTGGTTGCAAATGACTGACACTCAACCATAGCAACTTGGGGACACAGAGAGACTCTATTGGCTCCTGAAGTCAAGTCCTAAATTTGAACCACCAAATCTTCCAAAGAGAAGGGTACAGCTGGGCTTCAGGAATGGCTGGAACCAGGGCTCGGATCTGCTGGCCGTCTCATCTTTGCTTTTCTCTGTGATGGTTTCACTGTCTCTCACCATAGTCCAGCTTCTGCCACATCCCACATGGGAAACACGGCTGCCAACAAGGCCCTCGGCTCACTTTCTGCAGTTCCCACTACTGGAGAGGGGCTGGCTTTTGCTTTGGATCCCAAGGTAAATTAAGTAGGAAACCCAATTGGCTAAAAAATCACAGCTTAAAATCATGCCTGTCCTAGCTCTGCCAATGACTACTGTGTGACCTTGCAAAATTTACTTTGCCTCTCTGAACACCAGTTTTCTCATCTAAGGAATGGCGATGAACAGAGTTCCCAGATCAGAGGCACTTATCACCTAGTAGTTGGGAATAGAGAGGCTCTGGGGCCAGACTGCTCTGTTCCAATCGTACTTTTGCTCCTTAGAAGCAGTGTGACCTTGGGCTGGTCCCCCAATCTCTGGGTGCCCTAGCTTCCTCATCTCTAAAATAGGAGCAATAATAGCACTTACTCGTGGGGCTGTTTGAGGATTAAGGGAGTTCCCTTCCCCAAAGAACATGGCACAGTGAGTGCATCTCCCAAGCCATCAGTGCTGGCATCTGTCTGCTCCTTGCTGCCTCTATAGCTCTTGATGACTTTTTTTCGGCGTCTCTCCATGGCTGCAGCTTAAGTAAAATAGACGGTGACTTGATTACTCAGCTGGTGGCCACTCTACTCCTGTTACTGCTACTCAAGAACATGAGTAAGAACCAAGATGTTCTTATAGGAATAAAGTTGAATGTCTTCTAATTTATATTTTAAAAGTGATTGTTCTTGAGCCTTAGTTCCCTATTATTAATGGATTATTTTTAAGGACAGATTCTGAGCTCTGTGTCAAGTGGTTCATATCCATCGTTTAATCGTCACAACACAGCAAGGCAAGTGTCCTTAGCCCTGTTTTGCAGATTCAGGACGTGTGCCTCAGAGGAGAACAGTAACTGCCTAGAGATCACACGTCTGGCTTATGGAGAAGCTGAGATTCAGAACTAGGCCCTCCCATCTGCTTCTCCACTCTGAGTTGAAGGCCTGCTTGCATGTAAGCTGATCCTCTGCTGGTTGGGGTTTCGTCTTGTTCACCTGTGGCCCAGCAGCTTTCTCAGGATACATGATAGACTCTGAGTGTTGGACATTGTGCCTCAAGTCTCAGTCCCCCTCCCGTCTCTTCCAGAGGTCAGGGGACGCAGCAGGGGCTCTGCAAAAGCCCCCCGACTCTGGAGACATGGGTGGAGGATACCGATGAAAAGAGCATGTCAGTTCCGCTTCTCACCAGGAGGTGGCGCCAGTCTACGGACCAGGCCAGGTCACCAGAGCTGTTGTTCCCGGCTTGGAGCTGGCAGTGCAGCCTCAGGCCTCCTCAGAGCCCTCACTGGAGAAGCACCAGTTATTGGCATTATCTAGGGGGCGAGTGGCAAGGAGAGAGACCCAGGGGAGCAGCAAGAGAGCAGCACGGAGTGCAGCTAAAGTGCACCGAGGGCTCAGGGCTCCTGCTTCCCTGGGGACTGCCAGGATGACCATACAGCCCCAGCCCTGTGATGCTTGGGGAGCTGGGCCACCCTGGGCCAGGCAACAGGATTTTTCTGAGCTTGAGATGCTCTGAGCACAGCCTATACCCTGAATGTGAACAGTAAGAAGTAATAACTGAGGCATATCCCAGCACAGGGCTGGGGCTGTGTGTGTGTGTGGAGGGGTGGTGGGGAGAGGACCCTGGGACCCAGGCCTTCAGGCATGGAGGGCTGCATATCAGGCCTGGGACATAATGTCCAAATCAGAGCATGTGTACGATGAGGGAACCCCCCGACAGGATGCACGACAGGCCGAAACAACTCTTGTGAATTATGTTTGATGAACCATCATTCCATAAGGTAACTACCGCGTCTTCACATGTGTGCATGCCAGGGCTTCAGAACAGAAGAAGTCTGAGCCTCCTCCACCTCCCAGAGCCCAGTGCACTCAGTGTCCCCGGCCCTGTCGTCTTTCTGCACACGGAACCTCGAGGTCCTTGACTCTTGTCTGATTGGTCTTCCTCCACCTGGCAGGAGGGAACCACGTGACTCCAAGTTCCCCTCTATCTCTGTTTCCTTAAAAAAATAAGATGTAGAATCCTCTTCAGAGATGTGGGGCTACTGAGAGCCACCTGATTTAGGACTACTATTTATCCATTCACTCCATCCATTCATTCATTCATTCATTCATGACCAATCACCGCCACGTGCCAGGACCCCTGGCAGGGGCTGAACTCAACAGATACAGCCCACTGCTTCAGCAGGCTCTGAGGTTTAGTGGGGGAAACAGACAGTTGAGAAGGCAATTGCTACACAGTATGAGAAGTGCCCCAGTGGGGAAAGTACACAAGAAATATCATGGAGAGCTTCCTGGAGGAAGAGGCACCTAAGGTGAGGGGGAGTCAGCCAGGCTTGAGAAATGCGGGGTGAAATTGGACAGAGGGCTTCAGTACCTCCTTGTTTAGCAGGTGGAAAGCCGGTTTTTTCTCCCGCCTTGGTTGCTCTCATCACAGGGACCCACTGCCTGCGGTGGCAGGAAGTCCACTTCCATCTGTCCATGTCACTGCAGTCTCTTGTGCGAAAAATCAAGAATCTCAAAGGGACTTCCCTGGTGGTCCAGGGGTTAAGACTCCATGCTTCCAATACAGAGAGCACAGATTTGATCCCTGGTTGGGGAACTAAGATCCCACATGCTGCATGGTGTGGCCAAAAATAAAATATATTTAAAGATGTTAAATTTCATAGTAATCTGATATAATCATTTATTTAAAAATACATGAACAATCTTTAAGTCTATTCTGTACATCTGATAAAATTTCATTCTACCATTTTTTATGCTTGAAAATCTTATTAGAGATTACTTTATCTTGCATCTCTGCAATAAAATTAAACACACACAAATTTAAAAAAATTTTATTTCTTGTGATCATATCCTAGATTAAGCTATATTATAATTTTAATGAATATACAAGTGAGCAAAGCCATATGAGTAAATTAAAATTTTTATAAATAAGTATAAATGTAAAAAGGAAATTCATTTCTTAATAATAGAAACTGAGCATTTAAATATTATTTGGTTCATTTATCCATTGTGGAATATTACTAATTGCTAGAATGAGAAAGAGGTCAGTTAATTTCTCTTTTTATTGAATATTTTTATGGAGGTAAGCACTGGAAAGTCTTGTTCACATAAACAGTAGGAACGGATGTATTTTATTGTAACGTTGTCATATATATCATTCTTGGAACTTTTTATGGATGACATTCTTAAAAATCAATGATCTATCATCAAAAACCACTTTTAACATTACATCAGCTAATAGTTTGACTAAGTCCTCAAGTTTTGTTGAAAGCCAAGAATTAGAAATCATTGATTTGCAAAGGATTTGCAACCCAATCATTAGAGTAATTAATGTTCTCAGTTTCTGGGAAGTATATCAAAAAGGCTATGTACTGAGACCTATCAAATAACTATTAATTATCCTCTCATTCCTTTACAGAGGAACTTTTTAAAAACTGATATTCCCAAAAAGAGTTGGGAAATATGCTTAAATTTCAGTTTACCTTTACCATCTTTGTATTTTTGATGAAATGCTTTTGTCTCAGTGAATGCTTTAAACACATTTCCATCTAAACCTTGGAAAATGTTCACCAGATATTCTAGGTGCAAAGCTAATTGTCATTGTCAAACTAATTAACCAAGTCAAGTTTACTTATTTCAAAATATGACACACACTCAGGAAAGTTCACTATGTAGAACTTTCTGTTCAATTCAGTTCAGTCGCTCAGTCATGTCCGACTCTTTGTGACCCCATGAATCACAGCACGCCAGGCCTCCCTGTCCATCATCAACTCCCGGAGTTCACTCAGACTCACGTCCATCGAGTCGGTGATGCCATCCAGCCATCTCATCCTCTGTCATCCCCTTCTCCTCCTGCCCCCAATCCCTCCCAGCATCAGAGTCTTTTCCAATGAGTCAACTCTTCGCATGAGGTGGCCAAAGTACTGGAGTTTCAGCTTTAGCATCACTCTTTCCAAAGAAATCCCAGGGCTGATTTCCTTTAGAATGGACTGGTTGGATCTCCTTGCAGTCCAAGGGACTCTGAGGAGTCTTCTCCAACACCACAGCTCAAAAGCATCAACTCTTCAGCGCTCAGCTTTCTTCACAGTCCAACTCTCACATCCATACATGACCACTGGAAAAACCATAGCCTTGACTAGACGGACCTTTGTTGGCAAAGTAACGTCTCTGCTTTTGAATATGCTATCTAGGTTGGTCATAACTTTTCTTTCAAGGAGTAAGCATCTTTTAATTTCATGGCTGCACACCATTA
>NW_011494601.1:4179035-4204220 GCF_000754665.1 Bison bison bison
CAGAAAAATAAAGTCTGACACTGTTTCCCCATCTATTTCCCATGAAGTGATGGGACCAGATGCCATGATCTTTGTCTTCTGAATGTTGAGCTTTAAGCCAACTTTTTCACTCTCCACTTTTACTTTCATCAAGAGGCTTTTTAGTTCCTCTTCACTTTCTGCCATAAGGGTGGTGTCATCTGCATATCTGAGGTTATTGAGATTTCTCCTGGCAATCTTGATTCCAGCTTGTGCTTCTTCCAGCCCAGTGTTTCTCATGATGTACTCTGCATATAAGTTAAATAAGCAGGGTGACAATATACAGCCTTGACGTACTCCTTTTTCTATTTGGAACCAGTCTGTTGTTCCATGTCCAGTTCTAACTGTTGCTTCCTGACCTGCATATAGGTTTCTCAAGAGGCAGGTCAGGTGGTCTGGTATTCCCATTTCTTTCAGAATTTTCCACAATTTATTGTGATCCACACAGTCAAAGGCTTTTGCATAGTCTAACAGAATGTGGTCCACTGGAGAAGGGAATGGCAAACCACTTCAGTATTCTTGCCTTGAGAACCCCATGAACAGTATGAAAAGTCAAAATGATAGGATACTGAAAAGGGAACTCCTCAGGTCAGTAGGTGTCCAATATGCTACTGGAGATCAGTGGAGAAATAACTCCAGAAAGAATGAAGGGATGGAGCCAAAGCAAAAACAATACCCAGTTGTGGATGTGACTGGTGATAGAAGCAAGATCCAATGCTGTAAAGAGCAATATTGCATAGGAACCTGGAACGTCAGGTCCATGAATCAAGGCAAATTGGAAGTGGTCAAACGAGATGGCAAGAGTGAATGTCGACATTCTAGGAATCAGCGAACTCAAATGGACTGGAATGGGTGAATTTAACTCAGATGACCATTATATCTACTACTGCAGGCAGAAATCCCTTAGAAGAAATGGAGTAGCCATCATGGTCAACAAGAGTCTGAAATGCAGTACTTGGATGCAATCTCAAAAACAACAGAATGATCTCTGTTCGTTTCCAAGGCAAACCATTCAATATCACAGTAATCCAAGTCTATGCCCCAACCAGTAACGCTATAGAAGCTGAAGTTGAATGGTTCTATGAAGAGCTACAAGACCTTTTAGAACTAACACCCAAAAATAGATGTAGAACTTTATGGGTCAATAAATAATGAAAAAGCAAACACACTTAATTTGCTCTTTGCTGACTTTCCGGAAGCCCCACCTCATGGCTCTTCTGAGTCACACCAACTTCCCTTTGTCCTGGAGGGTTCCACTATCCTGACTATGGTGTTTATGCTTCTTTATAATTTGCCATATATGTGTATTCACCCTGAACAATACAGTATTGCTTAATTCTGATTTTTTTAATAAATAGAAATGTACTGTATGTTTTTAAAAAATATGTCTTAATTTTGTTTGAGAAATCCAGCATACATTTATATGCAATGGCAGTCTGCTACATTTTCCTTTTGGTATAGTTGTCCATTGTTTGAAGTTACCACATTATTATTTATCCATTCTGCTATTAATGAACATTTGAGTAATTTTTGTTTTGGAACTGTAAGAATTATGTTTCTATGAATAGGTGTTTTGTTCAACCTAGAAGTAGAATTGCTGAATTCTAGGGTAGGCCTATCTTCAATTGCAGTATGCAGTGCCAACCTGTTTTCTAAAGTGGCTGTACCAAAATTATACCCCTACTCTCAACATGAGAATTCCTTTTGCTTCACACCCTCACCCACACTTGGCGTGATCAGTTTGAATAGTACACGTTTGTGTATTTTTGTAACTCCTGGATACTTGTCATTCTTTGTACTTTTGTACTTATACATTCTGGTGGGTACAGAGTGATATCTCACAGTGATTTTAATTTGCATTTCTCTGATACTGAATGGAGCTGAGCTCCTTCTGTGAATTGCTTGTTCAAGACTCTTACCATTTTTCTATTGGAATATTTGCTTCTTGCTCTTTGGTAGAAGTTCTTTTTGTATTTTGGATATGATCCCAATACCACTTATATGTGTTGCAAAGATCCTTTTCCAACTTTTAAATGGTTGTTTTTGATGGAAATGTTCTTAATTTGCTGCTACTGCTGCTAAGTCGCTTCAGTCGTGTCCGACTCTGTTCGACCCCATAGACGGCAGCCCACCAGGCTCCCCCGTCCCTGGGATTCTCCAGGCAAGAACACTGGAGTGGGTTGCCATTTCCTTCTCCAATGCATGGAAGTGAAAAGTGAAAGTGAAGTCGCTCAGTTGTTTCCGACTCTTAGGGACCCCATGGACTGCAGCCTACCAGGCTCCTCTGTCCATGGATTTTCCAAGCAAGACTACTGGAGTGGGGTGCCATTGCCTTCTCCGGTTCTTAATTTAATGGGGTCCAAATAGCAGTCTTTTCCTCGTTTGTTACAGCTATCTGTATCCCAGTTAGGAAATTTTCTCCTACACTGGATCCATGAAGACAGTCTCCCATATTATCTTATAGAAGTTTCATTGTTTTATTTTACCTTTAGGTTTATAATACACCTGGAGGTGATTTTTGTATGAAGTGTGAAGTGTTATTTCATCCCCCTTCCCATAGAGATATCCAATATTACAGTTTTACTTATAAAAATATTGTCCCTTTTCCACTCTCTTATAGAGCCACACTTGTTAAATTGTGTGTGTGTGTGTGTGTGTGTTTGTGCGTGCATTGCAAGGCTTCTGTGCTGTCTATTCTGGTCTTTGGATCTATTTGTCCAAATTACTGTGCTTTTAGAACAAATCTTGATATTAAGTACAGTGTGTTCCCCCAACTTTTTCTTCTTGAACATCTGAGCTATCACATTAGTTTGGGTTCTCCAAGAAGCACACCAAGATGGTATTTGTTCAGTTGCTCAGTCATGTCCAACTCTTCTGTAATCCTTTGGACTGTAGCCCACCAGGCTCCTCTGTCCATGGGATGTTTCAGGCAAGAATACTGGAGTGGGTTGCCATTTCCTACTCCCGGGGATCTTCCCAACCTAGGAATCAAACCTGCATCTCTTTTATCTCCTGCATTGTAGGCAGATTCTTTACCACTGAGCCATCGAGGAAGCCCAAGATGGCATTAAACATTAATAAGTAAATTTTATTAAGGGAAATGCTTATCATCATACCCAGCTATATTAACACCAGTTCCTTAATGTCACCTATTACCTTGTCCAATTTAAGCTAATCGTGGCTTGTCTTGGTTTTATCATCATCTGCCTGAATGGTTCACTGCATTGGTGAACTCAGTAGAAAGTGAATATGAAATCTTACTCACATGCTGCAGTGTGTGCAAAGGACGCCTAAGCTCCAGCTTCGTACCTATCTGCTAAATCGGCTAAGGTGCCCCTTCATACGCTGGTCTAAAGCCCTTTCCTTGGCTCTTGACTGTTCACATGAGCAACACTCTCCCACAAACAACACGCTCTTGTCAGACACAATAATTTTCACCTGGGGAAGACATGTACGGCGAACAGGGGTCGGGGTCGGGGAGGAGCTGGGTGAATCAGCAGATCTCTCTGTGGGAGACACATGCCTCCCCCCACCCCACCCCCACCCTACCCCTGGGAAATTACTGCTCCACCCAGCCTTTCTCAGAGAGTGGACCGTGTGACGGAAAGTGCACAGGATGGTTCTAGCTGGGACACAGGAGTGATAAGAGTGTCTCACAGGTGAGATAGTTATTCCTCTTTCAACTCTCCTCAGTACTTCTGCGGAGAAGGCAATGGCACCCACTCCAGTACTCTTGCCTGGAAAATCCCACGGGCGGAGGAGCCTGGTAGGCTGCAGTCCATGGGGTGGCTGAGGGTCGGACATGACTGAGCGACTTCACTTTCACTTTCCACTTTCATTGCATTGGAGAAGGAAATGGAAACCCACCCCAGTCGTTCTTGCCCGGAGAATCCCAGGGATGGGGGAGCCGTGGTGGGCTGCCATCCATGGGGTCGCGACAGAGTCAGACACGACTGAAGCTACTCAGCAGCAGCAGCAGCAGCAGCAGTACTTCTGACCACATTAAGAAAAATCTTGTTTGGAGTTTGTAAGTTTTCAAAATGGCTGTAACCTTTGTTCATCTTTGTATAAAGAGAACACTGGGCTACAGACAGTGTCTGGTTAATATTTAATCAATTGTTTGCTTTTCTGTTGTTTGTTTTTGCGGTCATCTCCTAAGTGGTAGTGAACTCTTGCCAAGTTCCAAGGAGTGTTGTGAATTGGTCCTCACCAACAACCCCATGAGAGAGTCCTAGGTCCCCTGTTTTTCAGATACAGAAGCTGAGGTTCAGAGGATTTTAGTAAATACCCAGAGAGTCACAGGGAGAAAAGGGCCAGGCTTGGATTCAATCCAGAGCCCATGTTCTTAGCAGCTACTCCCTACCATCTCCTTTGGGACAGTGATACTAAGTTTCCTTTAGAAATTATTTAAATTAAAGCTAATTTAAATATAATTTTTAAAGTAAAATGTGGCAAAAATTGAGACAAAAGTCCTGGGAAGATCCAAGTCTGGGAAACATTAGTTTAGCCCAGGCTAAACCATCCTGCCCCGAGCGCTGTAAGTCTCCAGCTCTGTCTGGGTCACTGCCAGGAGACAATGAAGAGCCAGCTGGGGTGCAGGGGAAAAGCAGGGGCCCATTCTGGTCCCCGTTTAAAGGTCGTTGCAGGGTAACCCATCTGGACATGGGCTGATGTATATCCTTTTATCTCTTTCATACTTTTTACCATGTAATTGTTTTACCCATTCAACAATATGGTAAAATATGGTGATGATATAACAGCATAAACCAGAGCTTTCTCAGCAAATGTAGTGGAATTGTCAAGAGG
This sequence comes from Bison bison bison, assembly GCF_000754665.1. Classification (NCBI taxonomy): domain Eukaryota; kingdom Metazoa; phylum Chordata; class Mammalia; order Artiodactyla; family Bovidae; genus Bison; species Bison bison. The sequence goes on from NW_011494601.1 coordinate 4,183,860, forward strand.
GGTTGTGAGGATGAATGAGTTAATACAGGTCAAGTATTTAGAATAGGGTCTGGCACTACATATATGCATTTAAGGGCTTCCCAGGTGGCACTAGAGGTAAAGGACCTGCCTACCAATGCAGGAGACATAAGAGATGTGGGTTCAATCCCTGGGTTGGGAAGATCCCCTGGCGGAGGGCATGGCGGCCCACTCCAGTAATCTTGCTGGAGAATCCCATGGACAGAGGAGCCTGGTAGGCTACAGTCCATACAGTCGCAAAAAGTCAGACATGACTGAAGTGACTTAACACACACACACACGTGCACTTAGAGGGGCGTTTGCGGTGAGGATGGTTAAAGGAGGATGAAAATGGGCTGAGGGCTAGGGACCAGGAACTCTCTGAGTCCTGGAGGAAGCAAATCCTTAATGAACTCTAACCAGTGGCAGCTTCACAATTGATCAGTCTGATGTGTTTCAGGTGGTGGCACAGACCTGCCAGAGCCAGCTGCTACTGCTGCTGCTGCTAAGTCGCTTCAGTCGTGTCCGACTCTGTGCGACCCCATAGACGGCAGCCCACCAGGCTCCCCCATCCCTGGGATTCTCTAGGCAAGAACACTGGAGGGGGTTGTCATTTCCTTCTCCAGCCAGAGCCAGCTGGGGAACCCCAAACCATTCTGCCCTGGTGCCTGGAGAAGCAGCGTCTGATGGAGGGCCAAGCACCACCAGAGGCAGCGCACGGAGCAGAACAGTAACGGGTTCTTGTATCAACATTCGTCAGACACCTACCCTGTGCTGAGAGCTGCACAAAGCTGGCTACCGAATCGAGTATGTGTTGTTTCTTGAGATGGGTGCCATCAGGCAGAAGTGGGCTCTTAAGGCTGGCAGAGTTGGATTCTTCTAGACCTCTGAATGAGTCAGCCTAAGACCAACAGGACAGGATTAGGCAGGGACCCAGGCTGCCCGGTGAGACAGGTGCTGAGAGCTGGGACGTGCTTCCATGCGCCTGCTGAGCTGCAGCACTCTGCTGGGCACCCACAGACCTGCCAGTGGCTCCAGAGCAAGGCCTTGTATAGAATGAACATGCGCATGCCGTGCTCTAGTTATCTAACTGCACAAATACTTTATCCCTCCGGGTCTCAGCTTTCCCATCTGCAAACTGCAATTTGTTACAGCACCTACCTTCCAGGGTTGCTGTGTGGACCAAATTAGCTAAGGCAGGAACGATGCCTGCTGCTGCTGCTGCTAAGTCACTTCAGTCGTGTCTGACTCTGTGCAACCCCTGATACGGCAGCCCGCCAGGCTCCCCCATCCCTGGGATTCTCCAGGCAAGAACACTGGAGTGGATTGCCATTTCCTTCTCCAATGTATGAAAGTGAAAAGTGAAAGTGAAGTTGCTCAGTCGTGTCCGACTCCTAGCGACCCCGTGGACTGCAGCCTACCAGGCTCCTCCATCCATGGGATTTTCCAGGCAAGAGTACTGGAGTGGGGTGCCATTGCCTTCTCTGAGGAACGGTGCCTAGCACTTAGCAAATGGTCAATCAGTGATAGAGTTATCTGTTATCAGATCATTATTATCAGCTGTGTCATCTCTGCTGTACTAAGGGCAGGGCAGGGCTCTAGAGCTTTATTTGACAGGTTAGAGGAGGCTGCATGGAGGTGAAGTGATTACCCTAGGACACAGGCTGCTAGAGGACAGAGCTCTGTTTGAAGCCCCCGTACCCCCTTCACTAGGTGATACATCCCAGGCATGATGTGACGTCCAGCCTAGGGGTCCTCTGAACTGACCACAAAGAGAAACTATGAAGTTCAGCACTTAGAGGGTAACTGGGACCCTGTATGCTCGAATAGACAAGGATTTGTTTTGTTTGATTTACATCACTGCTATGGACAAAAATGTGGCCAAAGCGTTCATCTGGACAAGGGCACAGGATTAGTAAACTAATGAGGATGGACTTTATCTATACCTTCACGGCTAAAGCGAATCATCTAAGTTTTAAATGAGATGCTCCTTGAATTTCCATACATGTCTTAGGTACACACAGGCTCAGAAAAAGGTCTTCAACAGCGTGAGACCCACATTGGCAGTTTAGCACGCGGCTCTGGAATCACACTGCCTTGGTTCAAATCCTGGCTCCACCACTTCCAAGCCAAACTAGGGGGATTCCTGGCAGGCATTGACCTCCTCCTGGGTAAGATGGTGATGATAGAGGCATCTGTTTTGCAAGGTTCTGTCAATTCAGCTGAGGCTTTGCCAAGGCTATGCTATATAAAGTACTTAGCACAGGGTCTGGCAAACAGGCTGCTGCTGCTGCTGCTAAGTCGCTTCAGTCGTGTCCGACTCTGTGCAGCCTCATAGATGGCAGCCCACCAGGCTCTCCTGTCCTTGGGATTCTCCAGGCAAGAATACTGGAGTGGGTTGCCACTTCCTTCTCCAATGCATGCATGCATGCCAAGTCGCTTCAGCTGTGTCTGACTCTCTGCGACCTTATGGACAGGCTCCCCTGTCCCTGGGATTCTCCAGGCAAGAACACTGGAGTGGGTTGCTATTTCCTTCTCCCCTGGCAAACAGGAGGTGCTCTGTAATGAGACCTATTACCATAATTAAGACACAGAATCTCACTTAGACTTACAAGGCGGTACCTTTGCAGCCCAAACACCAACAAATCATTCTCCCCACTTGTGGACATGATTGATAGCTCAGTCTGGAGTGCTGGCATCTAAGCTCCTACATGCCTCTTATCTTCTGGAGTCAGCCTCTGCCTCTGTGTGTCTTTATATCCCCAGCCTGCACCCTCTCCCTTCATGACCTGGGCCCAGTGCTTGGCACAGTGGGGTCTCCCTAATACCTATCCCCTCGAGCTGAGTGTGTCATCCATCAACTAGGGGAGGGTGTTTCGGAGGACCGGCACAGTGGCAAGGCCTGGGTCCTGGACCAAGAGAATGAAGCTGGGAGGACCCTTTAGACAGACACCTTGCTGAGACTTCAACAAGGCCCTTTTTTGATTAAAAGTGGTACTTTCAGGGAACTCTCCAAGCATATCATAATTGATGGGGTACTAATAGCACACACCAAGATTTAATACAGCCAGACTGGGTAGATCCTTGAGCCCCTTCTGAATCAATTTTCATCTCAAGAAATAGGAATAAAAAATACTTGTTCCTTTAGGGTTTCGTAAGGATCAAATTAAATGATGTGTGATGTAAAGACTTTCTCTCTCTCTCTCTCTCACACACACACACACGGTTTACTAACAACTGATTTTCCATCTTCCACCCTGACAGGCTGGTGGGAAGATAGGGAGGTCTACATTTAAGTCCCTTGGCCCTACATCACTTTGATCCTGTCAAGCTCCCCTCTTGACTACAGCCTCCAGGAAGAAAAGCCTGGCACGCTGCTTACTGGGCAGGAGGAGATGGATCATCAAATATGGTGGTGATGATCCTAGTGATTCATCACCTCAGTAGGGTGAAGCCAGGAGTGTGACATCCCATCTCAGGTGGGAGATCCACGAGCTAAAGGTAATCCCTCTCTAAGGGCAGAGACCTCAGAGGTGAGTGCAAAACACAGCTCAGGTGCTTGCTCTGAGAGAGGAGGGCCCTGCTGATGGCTCCACCCCCCTCTCCTGTGGGGTCTGACGACTCCACCCCCCTCTCAGGAGGGGTCTGATGACTCCAACTCCCCTCTCCTATGGCGTTTGATCAGCTCCAGTTCAGCTCTTTAGGACTCTGTCTCCTGGGCTTCTGAACTGGCCCCTGCCAGACTCCAGTTCTCGCCTTGTCAGTTACAAAGCTGTGACACAGAGTCGGATGCTTGGAAAATCAGAAGTCACCCTTGACACTCTGACTCCAGAGTCTGAATGTTATACTCCTACCTCTTTTTGTTGCCACCACTTGGATGGAAGGAAAGAAGGAAGGAGGAAGGCCCTGTTCCAAGTTGTGAGGATGGGATGAAAGACTCCGTGTGTGAAACTGCCTTTGCACATTCAAAATATCAGAATAGACTAAAACCATTGCCATTGTTAGACTGAAGCTTGTCTCCTTCAGAAAGAAGTTTGTCTTCTCTATGCTGGGCCTTCAGAACCTCTGACATCTTGAGATTCCCGAGGCTTTTCCAGCCTCTGGGACTCTCCTTACTCTCCAAGCTCTAAGGCTTTTCTCTCTCTCTGGCATGTGAGGGACATAGGACTCCACCTCAGAAAAGGGAGAGTTGGAGTTTCCTGCCTTTGGCAATCTTGCATCTCTGTGTGACCTTGGGCAAGGCGCCCACCCACTCTGTGTCCACAACCACCTTGGTCTCTGATGAGAAGGTCACCCTACCCTGCTGGTCTCAGGGCTGGGAGGATGCGGGAGAGCCTGTGTGTAAATCAGGTACTAGATCCCAACACCTGAGTCCTGACATTGCCTGATGCCACAGAGACTGACGACAGCACAGACACAGAACACTTCCTTCACCAAGAGTGTTGTGTTGGACTGGGCTGCTTCAGAGTTTAATATCTGTTTACAGGTTGTTGTTGGGTTTTTTTTCTTTTGCAGTAAAACTTGCATATAATGAATCTTATTACTCCAAAATGCTCTCTCATGCCTTGTCCCAGTCATTCCTCTGCCAACCCCAGAGGTAATTGCTGTTTGTTTTTTTTTTTTTAATATTTATTTATTTGGCTGCTCTAGGTCTTAGTTGAGACATGTGGGATCTTTGATTTTTGTTGTGGAATGTGGGATCCGGTTCCCTGACCAGAGATCAAACCTGGGCCCCATGCATTTGGAGCTCCAAGTCTAAGCCAGGAAAGTCCCTGTAATTGCTGTATAGATCACTTATTTTAGCCATAAATTAGTCTTGCCTGTTTATGGGAGACTTTGACGGGCATTGCCAAGGGTCCCCTGAAAGATGGGGACCCATCTTTCAGTCTCCTCAGGAGAACAAGAGAGGCTTGGGTCTAACAATTTCTACCTTCTCTTCTTCCACCTCTCAGCTTCTCCTACATCTGACAAGCAACACGGAGTAGAGCGGGTGTTTGGGAGTTTGAAGGTGGCCCACCTTCAGGGAGCTTGCACCCTTCTGCCTGCCCCTGGGACTGGGCTGGACATAATTCCTGCTGTGTCCCTTTCTAGGAGGGTCTGATTGGCATCCCCCAGTGCAGGCTTTCTACCACCATTTGCAGGATTGCCAGGTGGATGGGAGCAGGCAGGGAAGGCAGGGCTGTCACCTTCTAAGGACTGTCAGAGGCCAGTGGACATTGGTCCCAGGTCACAACACCTAGTTGGTTGCTGGTGGCTCTGACCCTATAGTGAGGGGTACAGGAGATTTGAATCAAGTCTGAGCTGGAAAGTGGGAGCTCTAGATTACTTTTGGCTTAAAATTCTGGTGAGGAGCCATGTTTTACCTTTTTGTTTCAGATAGGTTGAAAAACAAGAAGGAAATACAAAATCCACCTCTTTGCATGAATATTATCCTCAAGTCTTAGAAAATTCCCACGGGTACGTAGCTTGCCCTGAGGCCAGACTCTCCCAGTGTCTGCTGTCCCCTGGGGGTGGCCAGAGAAGGCGTGCATGTGCCAAAAGCCAGCTGGAAGGATAGAAACTGTGATTCCAGGGGCTCCTGAGAGGTGCAGAATGACATGACCTTAATCGACCTTTCCTGGTTGAAGGAAGAGGCCCCACAGCAGGGGAGCTGGGAAGAGGGTGCAGTGCGGTGCTGGAGGCTTCCTGAGCAATCAGACAGGGTGGGGGATGGCTTCACTGCCCAGCAGGCAGGACCTTGCTGCAAAGCCTGGAAACCATCACCTCCTGCTGTCTGTTGGTCAGGCCTACTTGGGTGTGGACTGATTAGGAGCTCGGTCAAGATGAGAGAAAAGAGTCTTATGACCTGGATCACAGGCGAGGAAGAGAGAGCAGCAAGGACACTGGGGCCGGCGAGGAAGGAAGTCAGGGAGGGTGTAGCTGGGAGCTGCCCTGAAGAGTCCCCTGAGTTGGCAGATCCCTGAAGCTGACAGAAAGGAAGCAGGCCCAGGACGGGGAGAGGTCAAAGGACTCTCCTGGCAGCTGGAGGAGCCCTGAAAAGGCCCGGTGGCCAGGCTACAAAATGACAAGAGTAGTGGAAAGAGAGACCTTTTTTGCTTCCTGTTGCAGGATTTCATGAATGAGTGTGTGTGTGCGTGTGTGTGTGTGTGTGAGTGAGAACCTTGGGGGCTGACCCAGGAGCTTCAGGGTTACTCTGTGTCAGAGGCTTCCCCCAAATTTAGGAAGCCCTTCTGTTCTGTGTTCTTCAGGGCTGACACAGCCCCTCTGTGGCCCCAGAACTCCCAGCACACAGCCAGGTTGCGCCTGCAAGGCCAGCCGCGGCGGGAGGCCACCTGGCCTGCTTGGCCTCTCCCCTCCCGTAACCCAAATGCAAACTCAGAGAGAAAAAACTCTTTCCCTCCAGCTGGGACCTCAGAGTCACCAAGCACCTGTCATGAAACTCAGACTTGCCCTGTTCTGGGCACCAGTGACCCCCAGAGCTTGGAGCTAGACAGCACAGGCAGATGGCCAAATCCTACCCATTCAACAAAAGGGGGGAACAGGGCTGGTGTGTTGGGGTGGGAAGGGTTGTTATTGCTGAGAAACATGAAATAAGCACTTTCTCATTTTGAGTAGCTGGAGCTCTCCAACCTTAGACTGTAGAAACTCACTAGAGAGCTAGTAAAGGCTCCATCACTGGTAATATCCAGGCTGAGACTGGATAGACGCTTGGCAGGGACCACGTGTGTGTGTGTGTTTCAGAGGAGGAACAGTTGTGTGACCAGCACCAGTTCACACAACTCTTGTAGGCTTGCACTAGATTCATGTTTCCCCTCCATGTACCGTCCTGCAGACTTTTGAAATATCGGGTACCCATTTAATTATATATATATATATTTTTTTTTTTTTCTCTTTAATTCTTTCTTTTGGACACAAATACTTGTTTAAAGAAAACTTGCAATCAGTCCCATGAACAACAACCAGAATCGCATGGCATAAATAGACGGTAGTGGTTAAAATCATCATCACAGCCACCACCACAATCTAAAACAGTGTTATCAAATCCTGGCTGGGTACTATCGTCTGCCTTGTTGTCTGGGTCAAAATGGAGATAGCAAGTTAGATGATAAAGAGAGATCCACTCCCCAAAAGACTTCCCTTAAGATCATTAGAAAAGATGGACTTCCCTGGTGGTGCAGTGGATAAGAAACCTCCTGCCGATGCAGGGAACATGGGTTCGATCCCTGGTCTGGGAAGATTCCACGTGCTGTGGAGCAACTAAACCTGTGCACCACAACCACTGAAGCCCTTACACCTGGAGCCTGTGCTCTGCAACAAGAGAAACCACCACAGTGAGAGGCCCGAGCCCAGCAATGAAGAGTAGCCCCCACCCGCCACAACTCGAGAAAGCCCATGCAAAGCAGTGAAGACCCAGAGTAGCCAAAAAAAAAAAAAAATCCAGAATGAATTAAAAAGTGAACAGGCTGCTCCTAAGTGCTTCCATCCAACACCTGCTTGTATGGACATCACTCCCCCGACTTGGACCAGTTGTTGCCCTTGGTTGTCTCCTTCTGCTGCAGCCTCACATGGCCAGGGAAAGACGCCTGTGACCCCTGTTCCACTGTCTGTAAAATAAGGTGCTTGGCTGGCGAACCCTTGCGAGGGTCCCTTGCAGCTCTGACATTCCTCCCACCTTCACTTTTACAGGATTTCACTCTTAAACAGGATTGTTCAACTCCTGTGTGATTCTCAGGGTGGGCTTTCAACAGCCATTGTCCGAGCAGGGAGATGGACTCCACTGTAGGTACCTGCTGGCCCTGCAGAGAAAGCCTGCTCTGCTCCTAGGCTTCCATCTCCAAACTCCCCAGAGCCTCCCCCACCCACCCTCAGCCCCCACGTCCACACTTCTGAGTCTGGGTCTGGCTTCATGTAAGCTAAATGTTGTTTTGAAAAATAGGATTCCATTAAAAGACATTTTCTTCTTGGAAGAAAAGCTATGACCAACCTAGACAGCATATTAAAAAGCAGAGACATTACTTTACCAACAAATGTTCATCTAGTAAAAGTTATGGTTTTTCCAGTAGTCATGTATGGATGTGAGAGTTGGACTATAAGAAAAACTGAGCACCGAAGAATTGATGCTTTTGAACTGTGGTGTTGAAGAAGACTCTTGAGAGTCCCTTGGATTGCAAGGAGATCAAACCAGTCAATCCTAAAGGAAATCAGGATTTCCTGAATATTCATTGGAAGGACTGAAGCTGAAACTCCAATATTTTGGCCACCGGATGCAAAGAACTAACTCACAGGAAAAGACCCTGATGCTGGGAAAGATTGAAGGCAGGAGGAGAAGGGGATGACAAAGGACGAGATGGTTGGATGGCATTACCAACTCGATGATGGTGATGAGTTTGATCAAGTTTCGGGAGTTGGTGATGGACAGGGAAGCCAGGCGTGCTGCAAAAAGTCGGACACAACTGAGCGACTGGACTGAACTGAAAGGATGGCTGTCTGCCTCCTTACACAGGCCTCTGAGATGGAGCCTGTTCTTGTTTGATTGGCCCAGGGGCACTTGCAATAGAAGGGGCAGGTAGGGGGAGTCAGTTTATCAGAGTGTGAGACAGAGAAGCAGGTTTCATTCGGGTCTTTGTTTATAACTTGGAAAAGTGTTTTCAAATTTTTTTTTCAACATGCAGTCAGCAGGGGGATGCCCTGTTAAGAACAGAGCCTGTGCCAGAATATGGCAACAGCAGCTTGAAGCAAGGTCATGATGTGAAAGCTTGGCTGGAGGAAGGAAAGGTAAATTACTAGGTGATTATGCACTTCACATAGGAAGAGTTTCTATAAGGAAATCCTTTAAACAGGCAATCCCTGGTGTGGTCAGGTTTTAGTACGATGACCATGTTTCAACCAGATACATTTCAGGGATAGATTTCCTCCTGAAACGACTAATCTCCTTTCTGACTCTATGGTTTTGCCTATTTTGGGCGTTTCACAGAAATGGAATCATACACTATGTGGTCTTCTGTGTCTGGTTTCTTTAACTTAGTATAGTGTTTTCAAGGGCCATCCATATTGTAGCATGCATCAGAACTTCATTCTTTTTTATGGCTGAGAAATAATATTTCATTGCCTGGCAAATCCCATGGACAGAGGTGCCTGGTGGGCTGCAGTCCATGGGGTTGCTAGGAGTCGGACATGACTGAGTGACTTCACTTTCACTTTTCACTTTCATGCATTGGAGAAGGAAATGGCAACCCACTCCAGTGTTCTTGCCTGGAGAATCCCAGGGATGGGGGAGCCTGTTGGGCTGCTGTCTCTGGGGTCGCACAGAGTCGGACATGACTGAAGCGACTTAGCAGCAGTAGCAATAGTGGTATAGGGCTTCCCTGGTGGCTCAGATGGTAAGGAACCTCCTGCAATGTGGGAGACCTAGGTTCAATCCCTGGGTCGGGAAGATCCCCTTGAGAAGGGCATGGCAACCCACTCCAGTATTCTTTCCTGGAGAATCCCATGGACCGAGGAGCCTGGCGAGCTATAGTCCATAGGGTCGCAGAGTCAGACACAACTGAAGCGACTTAGCACGCATGTAGGAGTATGCCAAGTTTTATCCAGCTATTCATCAGTTGATCAATATTTGGATTGTTTCCTCATTTTTGGCTATTGTGAATAATGCTGCTCTGAACATTTGTATACAAGTTTCTGCATGGACGTGTGTTCTCAGTTGCATTGGTATGTGCCTAGGAGTGGAATTGCCAAGTCACATGGTAATTCCGTATTTAACTTTTGGAGGAAGGGACAGACTGTTTTCCACAGCAGCTGTACCCTTTTGCATTCCCGTGAGCACTGTCTGAGAAATCTAGCTTCACAATATCCTCACCAACACTTGTCATTGTCTGTTCTTTTGTTTTAGTCATCCTAGTGAGTGGGAAGTTGTATCTCCTTGTGTGGGCTTGACTTGCATTTCCCTAATGCAAACCTGGGATTTAACCCCAAGTCTCGCTGGGCAGGGAGCAGGCCACTTGTAGGTCTGGGGCCGTTTTCTCCCTGACTGGGGTGGGCGGGGCACGTCTTCCAGGTTTCTCCCTGTGGAGGGCGAGTGGCCCATAAACAGCTGTTTTCAGTACTTTTCTTTCTGTCATTTGAGACCAGACCCTGGAAGTGCCTCTGAACAGGAGTCAGAGGATGGAGAAACACGTCAAGGACCCTCAGATTCCAAGACCCCAGGCTGTGAGAGCTTTCTGCAAAGCAGCAGGTGGGTGGTGCCTGATGAGTCTTGATCCTGGCTGTGCCCCACTGCCTACTCAAGGCCGGCACCTAGTAGGCATTTGGGGAACACCTCTTGAATGAATGGGCTGAATGTGAGAGTAAATGCTACCCAGTCCAACCCTTTTATTTTACAGGCAGGAAACAGGCCCAGCTAAGTCAAAGTTTATAGCCAACCAGTGGGAGAAGCAGAGATGCAGGCCAGCCCTCTGGCTGTGCAGTTGAGAAGAGGTGTTCCTTCCACAGCCCCAGATGGCCAGGGCCTGCGGGGTGTGTCTCCCAGAGGGACCCACTGTATGCAGCCCCTGTCTCACCTCTCCCCAGCTCCCTCTGATCTCCAAGAACATCTGCTCATTAGCAGCCCAACTTGGATAGTTGGGAGGCAGAAGGAGCCAGTTAACCTTTGCAGTTTGAAATGCTTTCATGGGAGGAAGGAAAGAAGGAATGAGAAAAAGGAATTCTTGACAATTATGTTAATAGCTGTAACTAATTAAAGACTTACTAAGGACCAGGCACTGTGAGCGGCTGCCTTGCACATTTTAATTTTTATTCATTATTCCTAAAATATATTATTGCCCATGGTCAGATGGTTCTGGTTGCTGCCCGAAACAATGCAGATGATGAAATCTTTCTAAATAGAAATGGGGAGAAAATATAGGTGGGCCCAGGTCCCCTAGACTAGTGCTCAGCCCAGCAGAGGGACTGGAAAAGTTCCCACCGTGTGAACTGCTGGCTGTCCGTGGTCCCAGGGCCTGTGTTCCCATGGCAAGAGCCGGACACCTACATGGTCTTGGCTTCAGATCCTAGTCCCAGCACGTGCATCTGACTAGTTCCCTTTTAACACCTAGAAGCAAGTTGATGATAATCCCTACCTCCCAGCCTTGTAGAGAAGACGGAATATGTGCGATGGAAAGGGTCTCAGGTCCACAGCTTGGCACACAGTAGGCATTTGGCAGTGGCTGGTTCTCTTTTTTTCTCCCACCTACAAACCAATGTCTACTTCCAAGAAAGAGGGTAGCCTTGCATCCTCTTCCCCCAAGGAAGCAGCGTTTTAACTGATATCTCTTAGAAACCACAGGCTGAAGGCTGAAAAAAATGTATTTCAAAAGGTAATTTGGAACCCATGTAAAACCACCAACTTGTACATCTAAGAAAATTGAAATGTCCTGCCATTTTTCAGCTGATGTAGGACAGAGCCTTGATAGAGATTTCCCCAAATGTAACAATTCTGAAGATGTGCATGACATTACCAATAGTAAATTGTGAAGCTGAAAAGAACTTTTCTAAACTATCAGTGGTTTAAAAAAAAAAAGTATTTGGGAGAGACATGTAAGGGCAGAAGGGCTTCCCCAAGATAAGTCCCTTGCAGGGCCTTACAGACCCTTAATGACTCAGGCAAGTTTTGTTGCTGCATCTTTTCCTCAGCTGCCTTTCTCAGCCTCCTGAGTGGGGAGAATAAGTTCTCAGACACACCTGTGCAGTGGTTGAACGGGAAGTCCTGACCTGCCCTGTAAACCTCTTGGGGCTCAGGACGCCCTGCAGGTGCCCTGCGTGAAGACTGGGGCCAGGAGAAATGGGCAGTGGAGGCTGCTATTTGGGGCTCGACTTGAGGAAGGCTGCTTCTCCTCTGGCACTAGGAGAAGGGAGTGGGGTGTTGCAGTCTCTTATTGCCGTCTGGACGATATGGGGAGGAAGATAACAATGATTTCCTTCACTGAATGTCTACCAGATGAGACAAGAAGTCCCAGAATGCCAGAGATTAACATTCTTATCACCCTTGCAGCATGGGGACTCTGAACAGGTTAAGTCTGGCTTCAGAAAAGTACCAAAGAAAATAATGTTGCTTGTGCCTGAGAATTGGGGTAAAACTTACATATGCTCCAGATGCATATTACTAACATATTATGTGCAGCGTAATAACTGGATCTATGCCCGCTTGTTTTTCCTTTAATGATGTAACGGATACTGGTTAAAGAGCAGTTTAAGAGGGTAATTATAAAAATTATATATATATATATATACTTTAAATGTTTTACTAATTTAGTCAGTAGGAGCATATATTACTTTGTTTTTTTATTTTGTATTGCAGAAAATCTTAAACATATACAAAATAGAATAGTATAATGACCCTCATGTGCCCACCATCAAACTCTTATGAATTGTAGCCAAGTTTGTTTCTTTTATATCTGTTCTCCCAACCTACTATTACTTTGAAGCAAATCTCAGATGTAAATAATTTTACTTCATCTGTAATATTTCTGTTTGCATCTGCTACAGGCTGAACTGTGTCTCTCCAAAATTCAAATGTTGAAGCCCTAGCCCCCAGGGTGATGGTTGTTGGAGATGGGCCCTTTGGGAAGTAGCTAGGGTCAGCTGAGGTCACGAGGGTGGGATGCTCATGATGGGATTAGCACCCTTGTAAGAGGTGACATCAGAGAGCGTGCCTCTCTCTCCAGTGACAGGCATCAAGGAAAGGCCATGTGAGTATCTGCTGAGAAGGGGGCCACTTGTCACCCAAGGATAGCGCTTTCACCAGGCACTGACCTTGCCGGGACCTTGATGTCAGACTTCTAGTCTCTCAAACCGTGAGAGAGAAATTCCTGTTGCCTAAGCCACCCAGCGTGTGGTATTTGGTTACAGCAGCCCATGCTAACTAGTACTGCATTTCTAAAAGATAAGGGTTCTGTAAAACAACCAAACATAACAATAACATTATCACAGCTACAAAATGTATCATTGAATCTTTCATTTCATCAAACAGCAGCAGATGGACTTACAGGGGGGTGAACGCCCTTCTCTGGGGTGCACAATCAGCTTAGTGCCATCCTTTGCTGCCTTCAGTGAAAACCACATTCGTAACACGTGATCTACAATTTGCAGCTTCAGTTTTTTAATGCGGAATGAGAATCTAAAGATATTTTGGAAGATGTGATGACAGGATCCTCCAAAGTAGTTATTACCCTCCCCCACCATTTTTTATAGTTGTCTCACTCACACCTATTTTGGCATCATTTGGGTTTTTTTAGAAGCACACTTTTATCAAGCATTTTCAAGGCATTCACCTTAGCATTCATAGAAATGACTCACTTTTATACTCAGTTTTTTTGCTTTGTTTTGTTTTTGACCACACTATGAGGCACGTGGGATCTTAGTTCCCCGATAAGGGATTAAACCTGTGTTCCCTGCAATGCATGATTGGAGTCCTGACCGCTGGATCACCAGGGAAGTCACCTTAATTGTTTTATAGTATTTAGTTACGAATTAGCAATAACAAGTATGACTGGCACACATGTGTTTGAGAACAAACACACGTTGATTCCTTCTAATCATCCTTCTCTAAGAAGAGTCTTGGAATGCTGGAGAGTGGGTTGTGGGCATCATATAGTGGGTTCTACAGAAGCATTAAGAGTATCAAATGATTTGGAAAGTCTGTTAGGAAAAGACTGATTAGGTGAGCTTCTTCTGGGTTTTTTGAACATCTTTTTACGTGATCACAAATGGTTCCACACCATTCATTTTATATATTGAATAGTGTCCATTGTACCATGTATCTTAACCCACATGTTTCTTATCTGTGGCCAAAGAAATTATTCCCGGTTTTTGCCTGTTTTGTTTTTGGCTGGTATACCAAATGCTTCCATGAGCCTTCACAATCAGTCTATCTCCAGGACACATTTCTTAGTTTGGAATTGGGTCGAACAAAAGATAGATGTATTTAAATTTTTTTTATTGATACTGAAAATTGTTCTCCAAGATTGTCACACTGATTTATACTGCCACCCACTATATGTAAGAGTGTGTATTGCACACCTCCTATTACCAAACATTTTCATTTTTACCAATCTGATAAAATTTAGTATCTTGTTTTTATTCTAATTTCTTTAATTTTGAGTGGGGTTTACCACTTTTTATGTGTTTCATGAGTATTGGCACTTGTTTTTCTGTGAAGAGTAAGTTCATATCCTTTGCTTGTCTTTTAAACGGATTTGTGAAGCTGTATTTAAGTTCACAATATCTGCCCTTTGGTTTTCTATGTGTGACATAAATTCACAGTGAGGCTGCGATGGTTGAGTATTTGTCGAAGGAAAGTGTACTCTGTCTTCTGATGTGTGGCATTCTCCTGGGAGGAGGTTGCCAGCTAGGGCTCCACGTTCCAGCCCCTTTTAGGGTAGGTGGTGCCTTGTGACTGAGCTACAGCCCGTGGGCTGCGAGCAGGGATGATACACACTAGTGGGCGGACCCCAGCCCATTAGCATTTCCCAGCAACCCTCCTCAGCGATGCCAGTGGTCGAAACTGACACGACCCCTGCCAGCCTCGCCTCTGGATGAAGCCAAGGAGAGCTGCCCTGCACTGTGCTGTTCATTGAAACCACTAAGCTGGAGCCATTATACATTTTAGGGTCTATCTAGTAGTTAGCTTCTGCTAACTGGTACACAAAATACTTAGCAAGTAGCCTTTTCTAATTTTTGAATTAAATATATGTGCTTTTTTTTTTTTTTACCTTTTCTTTGCTATTTATTTTTTCACCATATAGATTGAGAATTTTTCTTACATAGTCTTTTTTTTTTTTCACCTCCAATAACTGTTGGGTTTTGTGTTATGCCAGGAAAAGAAAATCACCCTACCCCAAGATTATTTTTTAAGTCAAATGTGTATCTTTCTAGAACTTCCAGGGTTTACATTTTTCTTTAAAATTTTGCCCATATGTAGTTTATTTCAATGTAAGGTGTGAAGTTTCCAGCTTCATTCCCCCATCCTCCCAGTAATTAGGCTGATTCCCATACCATTTGATTGATTAATCTAATTTTAATACTGATTTGAATTGCATTTTATTTATACCAAATTCCAATATGCATTTGGGTTTATATGTGGACTTGCTTCTGTTGAGTTTGTCTTTTAATGCACTGTCCCAAAGTTTTTAGTTATTGTAGATTTACAATGAATACTTATAAATACCTGGTGAGGAAATCTGTTTTCATTTCCCCCCATCATTTTCCTGACAAGTCTCATATCTTTGTTTTTGCAGATAAACTTTAAAGTAAGTTTGTCTTGTCAAAAGAAATCATATTGCTGCTTTAACTGGAATTGCTTTGAATGAGGAAAACTGAAATTTTTACAGCACTGAAATTCTGTATTCAAGAATTTATAATTTTTCATTTATTCAAATATTATTAAAATTCCTCAGTCGATTGTTAAAAGTTTTTTTCATACAACTCCTGGACAGTTCTTGTGAAATTTGTTCTAAGGCGTTTTATTATTTTTCTTGTTATAAATAAGAACCTTTCTTCCAGTAGACTCTCTAAGTGGCTGTTGTTTCTTCTTGTTTGAAGAAACCGCTCAGTTCAGTTCTCTGCTTTGCTTTTAATGTTTTTCAGTTGAATTGCACGTATAGTCATATCATCTGGAAATCGTATCGCACCTGCTTCCTCTTTTCTAATGGACTTGCCTCCTGTTTTTCTCCTTACCTAATTGCACTGGCTTGTACTTCCATAATGACGTTCAACCATGATGTTGGTGGCAAGAATCTGCCAGCCAGTAGGAGGAAGTCTTTCGCCCTCTATTGGCTGCTGTCGGACTGTCCCAGAGGAAGGCAGGGAGTTTGCTATGGGAGGCCTCCGGAGGACAGGCAGTCCTGCAGGAAAGGCCCGCTCTGAGCACGCTCTGTATATCAGTAACCCCAGCCTCCTCAGCTCCCTCCCCTCCCGCGGCTCCACCCTTCACAGCGCTGATCCCATGGCATAGAGTATAGTGACTGTCTGTCTCCTCCATGAGAACAGAAGCTCTTCCAGGGCAGAAACAGGTCCTCCTGTTACCCTCCAGCCTCTTGCCCTGCCTGTCACATAGGAGACACACAATCAGTATGTAGTGGACGAAAGGACCCCACGGCAGACAACCTTAGGCTGTCTCTCTGCTCTGGGACAACCTGGAGGGAGAGAGTGTGGAGGGAGATGGGAGGGGCACTCAGGATGGAGGGGACACTTGTACACCTATGGCCGATTCATATTCATGTTTGACAAAAACCATCACTATATTGGAAAGTAATTATCCTTCAGTTAAAAAAAAAAATGTCCTTAACAACTCTGCCTCCCATTTTTCAACAGCCCTTTCTGGTCAAAAAGCCCTTTTGTATACATTATCTCACTCTATCCTTTCACTGAAAACCCTGCCTTCTTTTCCTTCTCTTTTTATAGATATGGAAACAGAGGTTCAGAGAAGTTAGGCCTCTGGCTCGAGGTTCCTCAGCTAATACGTGGCAGAGTGGGGTCCTGCCATGGCCTCTGGCTCTTTCCACTGAGCTGCACTGCCGCTTGGTTGGCCACCCTTTGGAAAGCAGCGCTGGAGATTTTCCATCTTGATGATGAAATGTGCCTTATAAAGAAGCTGTTGGCCCAGGGGGAAGAAGGGAATGGGTGAGTGGAGTTGTGCTCCCCAGAAGCTGCCACTGATTTTGCCCCTGCCAGCAAAGGGTAGGTTGGTGTAGGGGGTCTGGGAACATGGGGTAGGGCTGGAGGTGGTGGGGGTGGTGGGTGAGAAGGGTGGCATCCTGGACAGTTCTTAATGCATTACCCAGATAAACAGGCCTCGGCTGCCGCGTCTTGGAGCCCAGACAGTGATGCTGCTTTGGCCCCCTGGGTTGGTGGTTCTCTGGAGGGTAACACAAACCTCTGAGTGCTGGCCACTGGCGCTCCCGGAACACGCAGCCCTGTCCTAGTCACGTAGGGATGGCGCAAATGAAAGAGGAAAAGCACTCAGTCCTTACCCTCAGGGGCCCACATTCTGGAGCGAGAAATAATTTAGCATCTACTGTGTGGCCCGCCAGAGGCTGGTCACCCACCTACATCACATTCACTTAGTCTTCACCACAGCTTGACAGTCAACTCTAAGGATGTCCACAAACAGAGTCTCAGACAGTGAGGGTCACAAGCTGCCCCCCGCTCACCAGTGTCAGAGCTGGAGTCCCAGCCCCGGGCTGTGATGCCTTCACTCCTTCATTGCCCCTCGCTGTGTGCTCGAAAGCAGACAGAGGGATCCAGAGTGGCAGCACTGGGTCCCACCAGGGGATGGAACCAGTGAGGCTGTCCGGAAGGCAAGCTGGAGGAGTATGCGGGGCCCCGGGGGAAGGCCGAAGGGAGGCTGTAGCGAGCTCTGAGCGAGCTGGGTAAATACTTTGGTCTGGTAGGGAGAGCTGGGGGGGATTAAGCCCAGGCTCTCTCTGTGTTAGAGGGTGACATCTGAGTCAGCAGCCCCGAAGGCCACGTTCCCTGAATGCTGACCTTGGCGAAATGGTAATAAAGTTTAGCTACTTTTTCATCCCCTTCCTGAGCCCAGATTGGCTTCTGATCCCATGAGGCCTCGCGGTCAACCACAGCTCTCCTCCTGTGCCTCTGTGGATAGTCACACCACTGAAGTGGTCCTTGGAGCCCAAAAGCCGCCCCCCGCCCCCAGGTTGTCTGTGGAGAAGGAATCACTAATGTGGGTGTTCAGGTGGTGGACAAGCTGGCAGGATGGTCTCCCGGCACCCCTTCCTGTCTGGGGGGCCACCTCTGCCTGCCCCACTGGGGGGTCCGTGGGCTCAGGAAATTGGGGGCTCAGTGGATGACTTCCTTCCCCCCCGGATGCTGACTTGGCGACAGCGCTGCTGGTGACCTTTTCCTTCCCTGGCCCTGGTACGAGGCCTGCTGGTGTCGTCGACTTCCCTCTAACCAAGCAAAGTGGGGCAGCGATCCCGAGTGGTGGCCCACCGTTAGGTGACTGGATTTCACTATCAGGATGGAAAATCTTCAGGGGTTATTATTTTCCAAAGGGCTGGGCACCTCCTGCCCTCATCTCCATTAGTGCCTCCTTGAACGCAATCCAATATCCTGGTGAAGATCACAGTGAAACCAAATCTGGTGTCTGCCGCCTCGCCTTAATCCCTGTAAGTCTTGAGCCCATCACCGAGACCTGACCCAGCATTGGCCCCCTGTGGCTACATCCTAAAATGACTTGGCTTGACATGGACAATGAGGGACAAAACCTGAGGCCACTGCCCTTAGGAATTTGGTCCCTCTTAAGCTGTGGGTAACAAGCAATCCCCAAATACAGACACCCTCGGCAAGCAGGAAAACCTCCTAGTCAAGGATAAAATTGACATAGAAGGGTCCTGACAAATTCGACGATGGGGCTCTGAACTATAAAAGAGTGGAGGAGCCAGGTCCCCTTAACCTTTCCTGAGTCCAAGGGCATCATTAGCTTCCTAACCCCTGTCTGTTTTACCCCCGACTCTTTCATCTACTCCAGAGAACAAGGACATCGGATTAGCACTATGGAGCCCTATGACATTTCTCATCAAGATTTATACACTCATCTTGTCCCCACCCCTTTCATCCCTTCCCTTTCCCTCTGCTTACAGAATAGGATCCTCCCTGCTTCTGCTTCCTATTTGACCCATTCCTCTAGACTAAACCCAGTTTCTACTCCCCTAGGTCTCACCAGATGCTCCCTGCTCTTTCAGTTCTCAGAAGGCCAGGAATATTTGGAATATGATTAAACCTGCCTGCTTTCCTGCTCCTGCCACTCTTTTGCTCCTTGTTCTGTTGACCCTGAGCCCTTCTAATTAGATTACAAACTCCATGAGGACACATGTTCTCCTTCTCTGTTATCTTTTTCGTGCCCCTGTGTCTGCGGCAGGCTTGGCACTTGGTTGAGAATTTTGAATACTTGATTGATAGTTTTTGTTTTCTATCTCAAGAAATCATTCCAAGTTGCTTAAGGAGAAAAAAAAAAAAACACAGAGAAGGCAAAACAGAAGAAATGTAATCAGGAAGCATTTGGATATTTTTCACAAGATGTTCTGAGAGTGTCTGCCGCTGTGTAAGCGTGGGCATGCTTGCCCTCGTGGGTATACATGTGGTACTTGGGATCCAAGGCAACATTAGGTTCATTAAGAAGATGCTTGCTGACCACCTGCACGTGGACGCATTCTCACAGTCCTGAAGTTTCCTCGTTTGAGATGCCGTTTGCTTCACGTGCTGTAACGAGCCCACAGTAATGACAGGGAGCTGAGGTTGGAATGCCTAATAAGCTGTGGATTAAGAAACGATGTGATAGCATCTTGCAGGTTGTAATTAACACGCGATTCTATTATGTCGTATCAGAGCTTTGTCTTCTTGCTGACAAGTAATTCCCCCAAATAATCACTTGTCTTTCAGCATCCTAATGAAAGGACTAATCATAAAGAGCTCCCTCCTAGAAAGGCCAGTGGAACAATCTGGGGACAATTACACGAGCACCAGTAGCTGCTGGGCAAAATTACCTGGATTTGAATACATGGTGAGTGAGACCAAGTGAGGGGAATGAGGCCTTGGCTGGGCATTCAGGCAGCACCTGCCTGTGACTGCTGGCTTCTGGAGTAGAAGAATCAAGCCCTCATCAGGAGGATTTGAAAGAACTCGAATCATTTTTTTTTTCCCTTAAATGATAGTAGTCATGATTATCCGTAGAAAAGTTGGAAAATATAAACAAGATCACTACCAACATCTTGGTTAGCATAATCATTGTCATCACCGATACCACCACCACCATGTTCATCATCATCAAAATTGTTACATTTAGGAGCTCATCCTCCATCCCAAATACTTTGCGAGGCACTTGAATGCTATATCTAGGTCTAACCAAAATCTTACAAGGTGGGTAGTTATAGTTCCGCTTTATACATGGAAAGGCCGAGTCCCAGCTCACACAGAGCAATAGCAGCTAGAGGTGGACTTTCAGTTCAGGTCTGTGTATCTAAAACCTGTGTTGCCACGCCTGTTTTTGTCCTCATTTTTAAGGTGGGATAATGACCCTCTCTCTTCTAAATAGTTGTGAGAGTTGAAGGAGATGGTGAATGTGAAAGTTCTGCAAATCATGAAGTCTTGAATAGATTTAGGGCTTGTTAGACAGTGTCTCAGAGAAGGCAATGGCACCCTACTCCAGTACTCTTGCCTGGAAAATCCCATGGATGGAGGAGCCTGGTAGGCTGCGGTCCCTGGGGTCGCTAAGAGTTGGACATGACTGAGCGACTTCATTTTCACTTTTCACTTTCATGCATTGGAGAGGGAAATGGCACCCCACTCCAGTGTTCTTGCCTGGAGAATCCC
>NW_011494601.1:4204339-4208617 GCF_000754665.1 Bison bison bison
GGAGAATCCCAGGGACGGGGGAGCCTGTTGGGCTGCCGTCTCTGGGGTCACACAGAGTCGGACAAGACTGAAGCGACTTAGCAGCAGCAGCAGCAGCAGCAGACAATGCCTGGCATCCATCCAGGCACCATACCCAGCTGCCAATTAAATGAGCAGTATTCATTGAATGTGTTTAACTGGGTCTCACTGAGAAGCCGGGCCTGGGAAGATCTGTGCAGTGTTCTTCTGGGGCAGGGGGAGGAAGGGAGAGGAGTAAAGCTAGGTCCATGGCATGGGTGTTATAAGTTGAGAGGAAAGAGAACAATGGCTCAGCCAACTGGAGTGGTGATCGCCGGGCAGTGGGGCTACCCCGATCATGTCCATCAGTCACCACCAAGAAGTACTTCCTCAACCTCAATATATTGTGCTTAATAAACAACTCAAAACAAGTTCCCTAGGTCCTTTTCCAGTCAGATTCTCAACTTCTCATATAAAAATTCCAGAGCCACTGTGGGTGCTGGGGAACAGGAGGGGCATAAGTTTGAAGATGTGGGGTGAGCGCAGTGAAGGGCCTAAGTGTGAGAAGCGGACTGGAGCCAGACTTGAAGCAGTGTTCTATCTGCTTCTCTATCTGCCTTCCTCGCTGCCTCTTGTCTTAGGAAATAAGTAGAATTCAAAAGCTTTGTCCCTCTCACGTGTGTATGAGTGTTGGAATCAGGAACAGGCTCTCGCATTGAAAGGCAGAGGTAAGGAGGTCCTGCTATCCTGAATGTCTACCCAGAACACCAGCCAGGAGCCCCACCAGGCCTTGGATGCTGACCTCTGCTCCCGTGTTGGAGGTCCTGATGGCGACTTGAGAAATTAATTGAACTTCTGTTGGGCAGCTCTCCGCCAGGGCACCTCTCCAGCCTCCTGTGGCTTCTGCATTTGTCTTGGAAGATCACCAAGCCGGGAGTGGAGTTTGACCAAAAGTAGGTGGAATTGACTCATAAGCGCCAACTCAGGCAGTCACTACCAAGCCAAAACAGAAAAGAGAAGGTGGATGGGAAGAAAAATTGGGCAGCATCAATAAAGATGGTACTTTGCTAGGAAGAAGTTGCAGCCCCACCTGGGAAAGAGTGAGACTAGCTACATGCAGCCACACCTGTCTTCCTGCTGAGGTCACAGAACCTGAACTTGACCTCCACATCTGTACCTTGTGTAGACGAACCCTCCAGGCCCCAATACCGGGCCACCTGGATCTGTTCCGGCATGCGCAAGTAACCAGGCTGCTGATATCATGGGGATCTGATATCAGGCATCTTGCATCTGGATACATGAGCTTGTGGCTAGTGAACCAGGAGAAGCAGGGAGTCAACGATGGCTATTCTGCTCACAGTTGTGTGGTGACACCCTTCAAGGGGACACCTGTGGCCATGATTTCTTTCTTGGTGCTGTGTTCTGTTTGTCAAAGTCTACTTGTGCCTTCATTCTTGAAACTGTTGCTAGACTTAATAGAGAAGAGGGTGTTCATGGGTCATTTGCTCTGGGGAGGTTTTTAGAAGAGTGAGGATCATGGACAGAGAAGATTTTCTGCATGGGGAGGAATGAATGAAGGCTTAGGAAATTAAGCTGCTGAGCTGCGGCAGTGAACACATGCTTGGATAATCTGAGCTGAAAGATCACCTAGGACTCAAAAAATGTGCATAGACATATAATCTAATTGGAGTTCAGCAGCAGGGACCTGCCAGCCTATTAACCACTATTGATTAGTAGATTTTGATGCTGAAGCTGTCACTGGCCCATGGGCTGTGAAGGCTGCAGGGATTCCCAGGGGAAGAGAGGAAAGCTGTACTCAATGTCTCCTTCCTGCTCTGTGGCATGTTGCTCCTCTCTTCTGTCCTGTCCCACAAACAGTTTTTCACAGAGAAGAGAGAGAGAGAGAGCTCTTCTGGTCAAAGTGGGTCTTGACCCCTGGGGATGTGGAATACAAAGTCATCATATCTCAGCTGCATTCTCTACCTAAAGATAAATATGGTGGCTTTGAGAGGGTGTTGCGAGTCTCTCTGACATCCTACTTTTAGATGAGCTCACAGGAACCTTAGATGAACTTCAGAAACAACACACTTAAATGACAGAATCTCCAGAGACTCAGCCTATCAAGTCCTGGCGTCCCCTGGTCCAGGGCTCACCCAGCCAAGAGTCCTGTGTTGGTGCCCATGTGTCTCCACTCTGGAGTGAGATTTTAGGAACCATTTCTTTGAGCCCATGACCCAAAGAATCCCTTACTTTTCATCCTGTTTCTTCAGTCTCTGGGTCCTTCAAGTTCTACCTGCTCCTCAGCCATGTTCCTTTCTCTATGTTTCATGTGATAGAAGCCACTCTCTCCTTGCCTCCCTTGTTCCAACCTGTCGAAACACCTGATGAGGCTCTAGAAACCAAGTTTTAGGAGGGATGTCTGAAGGAGGATGAGATGTTCCAACTGGAGAAGAGAAGATGCCAGAAAGAACCACCATCATGCTCTTCAGCCTACTGGTAGGTGGTATGTGTGTGTGGAAGGGTAATCAGATTTGAGGTGACTCAAGAGGTAGGACTAAGACCCATGGGTGAGAGCTGGAGGAGGACAGGTTCCAGGTCAGAATAAGGAAGTTAGCAGCTGCACTAGTTAGGAGCTGAGCCATCGTGCAAGCCACTGACACTGGAGGAAGCTTCTCTCTTGTTTACATTATCATTGTCTTCATCATCTGTATCACCATCATCATTTACTGAGCACTTAGAGGTGCCAGGCCCTCAAATAAGCACTTCATTCACGTGATCTCAGCATCCCTTCTACTTACTGTTACCTGCTCTTCTCTCTCTATCCCCTAAACCCTCTGGCTTGTAGTTTGGGGGAGATGTTTGGAGCTTGAAACAAGGAATTTGGATAAGGCTGGAGAGTCTGGGTGGTCCAGGTAGGGAGGTACCTACAGAACTGCAGGGCTTAGGAAGCAAAGTATTTGCCTAATGCAAAAGTAAATGTGCCCTTCTGTACCTGATAGCCAGGCCTTGTTCTTAGTCAAGGGGGCAGATAAATGTGCTTGCTTACTTTGGCTCAGCCTTCCCTGCACCCACTTTTTAAATGGTATTTATTTGGCTGCACTGGGTCTTCGTCTCAGCGTTTAGGATCTTAGTTGTGACATGTGAGACCTTATTCCCTGACCAGGGATGGAACCTGAGCCCCCTGCATTTGGAGCATGGAGTCTTAGCCACTGGACCACCAGGAAAGTCCCAGCCTTCCCCTTTTGATTCCCTTAGCCGCACATGTCATGAGATATAACATCATCACTCTCCTTTCAGCCTCGTCCCCACCACATGGAAAGCAGCACAGAGAAATGAGTTATGTGTAATGAGATTTTACATATAATTTTAAGATTTTGGTTTCCCCTTCCAGGGCAATGTTTTTCTACCAGGCTAATTTCTCATAATACAATGAAAGTCTCTGTTCTCTTACTATTGCAAGAATGTTATGGTTCTGAGAGCAAGTGGGAGTATTTTAGGGGGCTTGGCAGGAGGCTTGGTTCCCTTCAAACCATGCTACATGGATAAGTGGCAGGACTGATAAGGATAACTAGGAGGAGGAATGGGAAGTTATTGTTTAATGGGTACAGAGCTTTGCTGTGTGATGATGAAAGAATTCTGGAGATGGGAAGTAGTGATGGCTGCAGGATACTGTGAATGTGCCTCGTGTCATTGATTTGTACCTTTAAATATGGTTAATACGGTAAAAGTAAAGAAACAGCAGCTAGGCATAACATTTGGAGACACGAGGGTGAGTAGCTAGCAGAGGAAACAACGGAAGCATTCATAGGGATTGTTCCTTTATCAAAATCTTGTCTGTTGTTGGGGGGGTGCAAAATGGCATAATCCTGTTGGGGAGCAGTTGGCAACATTGATCAGAATCACAGATGCCTGTTCCCTTCGATCTCACAATTATTTACTCTGTTTATTCTAAGAGTGTGCCTGCTGTTGCACAAAATGACAGTGGACGAGGGTCTTCACTGCAGCAGTGTTGGAGTAATGGAAGGCTAGCCTCGGAAACAGCCCACGTGTCCACCCAGAGGGGGCTGGTTGAAGAAACAAGGATAGAGACGCACCGCGAAGCACAATGTAGTTGTAGGTCTGTCCACAGTAAAGGTTTATCATGAGGTTAAAAACATCAAAGAGTCAGGTCAGATCAGTCAGATCAGTCGCTCAGTCGTGTCCGACTCTTTGCGACCCCATGAATCGCAGCACGCCAGGCCTCCCTGTCCATCACCAAGTCCCAGAGTTCACTCAGACTCA
>NW_011494601.1:4209542-4213035 GCF_000754665.1 Bison bison bison
GTGGTCTGTTATTTCCATGTCTTTCAGAATTTTCCACAGTTTATTGTGATCCACACAGTCAAAGGCTTTGGCATAGTCAATAAGGCAGAAATAGATGTTTTTCTGTGTAAATAGAATGCTCTCTTTGTGTAAGAGAAGGGGAAATATCTGAATATATGCGTATCATATGTGCATAAAGGAACACTGGAAGATACATCTGAAGCTAAAGAAAGTGGTTACCGGAAGGAATAGGAGTGAGGAAGGGAGTGGGTGGACAGACCCAGGTGGGGCTAGAGTCTCATTGTGTTTTTTTATATTGTTTCAATTTTTTAATTGCATGAATAAATTACCTAGTTTTTCTAAAAAAAAAAAAAGATGAAAAGATTAGTAAGGCCCTGTGCAAACTCTAAAATACTCTACAGATGTAAGAAGTTACTAATGAGACAATAACTATGATGATAATGCCTATCAGCTTCTCCTTCTGGGAGCTGCGCTACATACTTAATCTCCTTTGTTCCTCCCGCAGTGATCTTCATTGTTGAAGACAAGAACCAGGCAATCAGAGAAGTTAGTTTGATGGTCTGACACCATGATCCTAGTAAGGCACGGAGCTGGGATTTGAACCCAGATCTCTCTGCTGCCACACGTTCCTCTTGACTGCACCACACCCCCCAACACCCCATTGCCTCGAGGTATATTTTCCTTATATGAGAGTCTTTGTTTTACACACTGCCAGCGCTTCTCCTGGCATCGCCACGGCCATTTTCCAAGCCCAGTTCAACTCTTACTTGTCTTCTTTATGTGTCATTCTTGGAAAACCCAACACCTTGACGCCGCCAGCCGGCCCCAGTTCGGGTAGTCATTCTGTCTTCAGGAGGTATTTTTGGTCGCAATTTTCCTACACTGTCCGGACGGGTGCCATGATTAGGCACAACGGTTCTTTGCGGTTGCTCCTCGCCTTCCTGAAATATCCATCCAGGACCATGCTGGCTCCACTGCCTTGGATGGAGCCCAGAAGAAAGTTTTTATGGAACACGTCTTTAAAGCGGTTAACGATTTAGGAATGACTTGGCAACGAAGACATTATGCACACGTACACACAACAAAACTTTTTCCTGTACTTGGACAACCTCGGGGCCACACACTTAAGCCTGCAAATAGGGCCGGGTAATTACATGGTCCCAGAGGAGCCCCAACAGTCCTGAGAAAATTGACTTGGTTTCTGAAGTTTGGTTGTAAAAATAATTAGATCACAGGATATTTAAAAATAGGGTTCCAGAGGTAGAGCTGTGGGCTCCATCCTCAAATGACTTCACTCAAGGGACCCCAAGTTAAGAGTAAGTTGAGATGCAAAAGCACCAGTATTCGGCAGATGGAAATTCCAGGCTACATTTCCCAGGGCACGTGTCTGCTGCTGGTGGGATTGCCAGATGGAAGGAGAAGCCTTTTCAAAAGATTCCACTGGGGAGGTTCGCAGCCTGTGAGCGCCCAGTGTGTTTCCATAAACGAAGCCCAAACCACCATTTCCCAGCACCATGCTTGATGACTCGTCTCCACCACCACAGTTTACACATTTTTAAAGTTAATGATGCTCTGTGCCCAGAAAGCAAGGCAACTGACGTGCAGGTGCTCCCCTGGAGGGGTGAGTGATGGGATGTCGTGTGGAAGCTGAAGGACCAGTTTGTTTCAGGATAAATGGCCTTCTTGTGTTCTCTTTTTCCTATCTCAGCTGATTTCCTATAGCCAGCCTAGCATGTTTGGCTGGAGCATTGGGGTAGGAAGAAGAAAAGGCTGTGAGTCAGTTTGTTGGGTTTTTTGCTACAATTGTCAGCCAAGTTATCTCAGAATATCATCTCTCCCAGGTCATCTTTTCCACCCAGACTGAGCACAGGGTGACAGTCCAAATCTCCCTGGCTAACCCAGAGTTTCTAGACCTGTTCCTGGTAAAGTTTGTTGGTGGGGACCTGGCTTTTCCTTTCGGTAATGGGTGTGTTGAAAACCCATTTTACGTTCTTCGAAGATGTCCAGGGTGGCTTGTGCTAGGATGGGGAAGAAAACGCAGAAACTAGTCTCTGAAAGTAGATGCTCAGTCTGACCATCTTGGTGGGGGTTTCCATCAGAAGCTTCGGAAGTGCTGTTTCCCCAGTAGCTCTCAGATGCAGCTGTGGGCTGTTGGTGAGGCCCGGCGGTCTCCCCCTGGGTGGGGACAGTTGGTAGTGGCTGTTCTCAGCGGTCGATGCTGGGGGGAGTCTCTTTTTTCCTGTGGCAACTTTTAGTGAGCCCCTCCATGAGATAATATTCCTGCAATTTTGTGGATCTTCCATAGAAAGTTCCTAGCCCGTTTCCCGGCAGCTCTTCATCTTTTTTTTTAAATTATAGTTGATTTACAATACTGTGCTAGTTCCACGTGTACAGCATAGTGATTTGGTTGTTTTTTTCAGATTATATTCCATTATAGGTTGTTACAAGACACTGAATGCAATTCCCTTTGCTATATAGTAAACCCTTGTTGTTTATCTAGTTTATATAGTTTGTATCTGTTAATCCCATATTCTTAATGTATCCCTCTCCCCGCCCCCCCAGCTGCTTCCCCTTTGGTAACCTTAAGTTTGTTTTCTATGTCAGTGAGTCCATTTCTGTTTTATATACAGATTCATTTGTACTCTTTTTTTTTTTTAGATTCCATGTATCTGACATAGTATCCGCCTTTCTTTTTCTGACTTAACTAAGTATGATATTGACCTACAAGACCTTTTAGAACTAACACCCAAAAAAGATGTCCTTTTCATTGTAGGGGACTGGAATGGAAAAGTAGGAAGTCAAGAAACACCTGGAGTAATGCAAATTTGGCCTTGGAATACAGAATGAAGCAGGGCAAAGACTAATAGAGTTTTGCCAAGAAAATGCACTGGTCATAGCAAACACCCTTTTCCAACAACACAAGAGAAGACTCTACACATGGACATCACCAGATGGTCAACACCGAAATCAGATTGATTATATTCTTTGCAGCCAAAGATGGAGAAGCTCTATACAGTCAACAAAAACAAGACCAGGAGCTGACTGTGGCTCAGATCATGAATTCCTTATTACCAAATTCAGACTTAAATTGAAGAAAGTAGGGAAAACCACTAGACCATTCAGATATGACCTAAATCAAATCCCTTATGATTATACAGTGGAAGTGAGAAATAGATTTAAGGGACTAGATCTGATAGAGTGCCTGATGAACTATGGAATGAGGTTCGTGACATTGTACAGCAGATAAGAATCAAGACCATCCCCATGGAAAAGAAATGCAAAAAAGCAAAATGGCTGTCTAGGGAGGCCTTACAAATAGCTGTGAAAAGAAGAGAAGTGAAAAGCAAAGGAGAAAAGGAAAGATACAAGCATCTGAATGCAGAGTTCCAAAGAATAGCAAGAAGAAATAAGAAAGCCTTCTTCAGCGATCAGTGCAAAGAAATAGAGGAAAACAACAGAATGGGAAAGACTAGAGATCTCTTCAAGAAAATTA
>NW_011494601.1:4214009-4233044 GCF_000754665.1 Bison bison bison
TGACTTAAAGCTCAACATTCAGAAGATGAAGATCATGGCATCCGGTCCCATCACTTCATGGGAAATAGATGGGGAAACAGTGGAAACAGTGTCAGACTTTATTTTTCTGGGTTCCGAAATCACTGCAGATGGTGACTGCAGCCATGAAATAAAAAGACGCTTACTCCTTGTAAGGAAAGTTATGACCAACCTAGATAGCATATTCAAAAGCAGAAACATTACTTTGCCAACAAAGGTCTGTCTAGTCAAGCCTATGGTTTTTCCTGTGGTCATGTATGGATGTGAGAGTCGGCCTGTGAAGAAGGCTGAGTGCTGAAGAATTGATGCTTTTGAACTGTGGTGTTGGAGAAGACTCTTGAGAGTCCCTTGGACTGCAAGGACATCCAACCAGTCCATCTTAAAGGAGATCAGCCCCGGGATTTCTTTGGAAGGAATGATGCTAAAGCTGAAACTCCAGTACTTTGGCCACTTCATGTGAAGAGTTGACTCATTGGAAAAGACTCTGATGCTGGGAGGGATTGAGGGCAGGAGGAGAAGGGGATGACAGAGGATGAGATGGCTGGATGGCATCACTGACTCGATGGACGTGAGTCTGAGTGAACTCCAGGATTTGGTGATGGACAGGGAGGCCTGGCGTGCTGCGATTCATGGGGTCGCAAAGAGTCGGACACAACTGAGCGACTGAACTGAACTGAATATTCTATAGGTCCATCCATGTTCCCACGAATGACAGTATTTCATTCTTTTTATGGCCGAGTAATATTCTATTGTATAATATTAATATAATATTTCATTATATATACTATGTTTATATAGTATATATCTTTTTCTTAAGCCACTTGTCTGTTGGTGGCACTTAGGTTGCCTCTATGTCTTGGCTATTAAACTTAGTGCTGCTGTGAACATTAGGGTTCAGGTGCCTTTTTGAATTAGAGTTTGTCTTTTCTACCCAAGAGTGGGATTGCTGGGTCATCTGGCAGCTCTATTTCTAATTTTTAAAGAAACCTCCCCCCTGTTCTCCATAGTGGCTGTACTAATTTACATTCCTACCAGCAGTGAATGAGGGTTCCCTGTTCTCCACACCTTCTGGAGCATTTATTATTTGCAGACTTTTGATGGTGGCCATTCTGACCAGTGTGAGATGATAGGTTATTGCAGGTTTCATTTGCATTTCCAGGCAGCTCTTTTAAGGACCGTGTTCCCATATTCCTAGAGTTGGGAACTCACTGTAGAGACAGTTACACCTGGAGCTTCTACTCCCCAGTGAAATGTTCCTGACATTGTGGAGAGAATTCACCAGTCCTTGGTGATGATGTCTGATCCCAGGTGGCCCTTAGAAGCAACTCCAATTCCCACTGTCTTCTAACCAGGTGAACCAAATCCCATGGATAAACCAAATCCCGTGGATAAACCAAATCCCCTGACCTGCTGCTCCCTGGGATGGGCATACAAATCATCTCCATCATAACCCCCAGGTCACTTTTCTTTGGTACAACATAGTCTTGTTCGAAAACACAGCTGAGATATGAGTACAGACCTCAAGCTGGCTCTAAGAATTTATTCATACTTTCACCCTCCAGAATAGACCACTTCCACTATTTTCTTCTGTTGAGATGGTGCAAGTCTTGTATCTCTGCATTTGGGAAGGCAGGTCTGATGGCAGCAGGTCCCTGTATATGGGGTCTTGGTTTCTCACACAGGTGACCATTCTCCCATTCACACCCCAGGGAACCATTCTCCATCCTCAACACTGCTGGCACCGTGGACCAGATAATTCTTTGTTGTTGGAGACTGTTCCTTGTTTCAAGTATGTTTAGCAGCCCTGGGTTTTACCTACTGGATGCCAGGAGCAACACCCCTCCCCACCAGATGTGACAAGCGAAAGTGCTCCAGTGATGCCAGCCTGCTCAGGATTCCCAGCACATGTCACCCCACCTGGGTCTGGGTCTTTGCTCATGTTCCTACCATCAGGGATGCTTCTCTCCTCCCCAGAAGAGGAGACACCTGATTCTCTTGCCACTGGAATGTTCCCTCCCCTCCCTCTCCCACCAGTATTCCCTCTGAATGGTTCTACAGTAGCTTTGACTGTGTTAGAGTGGTCATTGCTTGCTCATCTGTCTTGAGCTCCTAGGGATCTATGACATGGTCCTAGTCTAGTTTGTAGACCCCATGGCCAGCAGAGTACCTAGCACATGTACTCTGAGTACAAGCCATGTAGCCAACAGCCGACTACGGAGTGTTTCCTTGCTTGAGGGCTGGCACACCCTGGTCACTTAGGATGGTCACACATGAATTGGCCCTGATCTTTTCAAGTTGATTAAATA
Organism: Bison bison bison; assembly: GCF_000754665.1. Lineage (NCBI taxonomy): Eukaryota > Metazoa > Chordata > Mammalia > Artiodactyla > Bovidae > Bison > Bison bison. The sequence goes on from NW_011494601.1 coordinate 4,216,334, forward strand.
GCTTGCAGTACTATTTCTTGGGGTTGGGGGGGGCAGTCCATATAATAACATTTTATTCTACTCTCTCTGAGGCAGTTCCTTTTTAAAAAATAAATTAAAAAAATTATTTACTTGTTTACTTATGGCTGTGTTGGGTCTTTGCTGCTGCTGCCCAGGCTTCTCCAGTTGCTGAGAGTAGGGGCTACTCTCTAGCTGTGTTGTGGTATCTCATTGCGGTGGCTACTCTTGTTGCAGAGCATGGGCTGTAGAGCACAGCTCAGTAGCTGTGGTGCGTGGGCTCACTTGCCCCATGGTCATGCCCCACGACCAGGATCCCCTGGTCAATCCCAGATCAGGGACTGAACCCATGTCCCCTGCATTGGCAGGCAGATTCTTTACCACTGGACCACCAGGGAAGTCCTGAGGCAGTTCTTAACCCTCTTAATTCATGCAGTGTATACATCCTGAATGCACTTTAGGGGGCTGCAGAGTCACTAAAAGTTTTGTGTAGATGCATGAATAGACATTGATTTTTTTCCATCCCTGGGGGCGGGATCCCATAGGTTTCATCAATTTTCCAGATGTAGCCATGAGTTTAAAACTGTTAAGGATAATTATTTTAGTCGAATAACCTAGAGCTAACTATCTAAATATCCACTACTGGCTTGGGGGTTGTGGGGGACACAGGGAGGCACTAGACTCAGACCAGCTGTGAAGCAATAAAAGATGACTTCAGGGCTAAACTGCACAGCACAGATTATCAGTGCAAAGGGGTCCTAGACAGGAGGACCAGTTACAAGGCCAAGTGTCTGCGGAAGACCCTGGGAGGGCCCGTATGCTGTAGGATTGTTGGCTTTCAAGCTCTTTGTTCCAAAACTTGTAGTGACTATGAAGAAAACTGGCCAGTTATCATTATTGGTGATAGCTTCTTTAAAATCAATTCATATGTATCTTGAGAACCTGATCTATACAAAGTTCTGTGCCTATTGCCTGGAGAAAAAGTGCAGCTCTTTAGAGGAAAAAAAGCTTGGTTCCCTATTGGCTCATCTGCGTAGGAGTTTGGGGCTTTGGACAAACACTTGGCCTCTGAGTCTCAGAATTTCATTTGTAAAATAATAAAATCTCCTCTTGTGGAACCCATCCTTATGTCAGGCTCCTTCCATTGAGAAATACCCTTCCCTACATCGGTCATGAGGTTTGAATTGGGGGTTTTCACTGTAACACCCCACACCCCAGGCCAGGCAGACACGCGATGCTTGTTGCATCACAGTCGTCCGTCCTCCTGAGCTCACTGGTGGGAGTGTGGCTGTGACTCAAACTTTGCCAGCTGAAGCCCTTCCCTGGGGTTTTTCCAGTGCGAGAGCCATCTCTGTCCACTTGGGCCAATTTAAATTGAGGTGGTTTTCTGTAACCCAAATGGTATTAATTGTAACAAAGTACCTACATTGTGAGATTTATCAAAGTAGAAATTATATGGAGCAATTAACAAGGTACTACATATTAAAAATATACATGAAAAAACAACAGACAGTAATGTTGCAATCAAAGAAGGATCTCTGTGTAGCCCATGTTTGAATCTGGGCTCCCAAAATGTGTTAGGCAGCCTCTTCCTTTGTGTCTTTACTCACACAGTTTCTCTGCTTGCAATGGCTACCCCTCTTTACCCACCAATAAACTTATGTCAGTTCTACTTATTCTTTTTTTTATTAAAATTTTTAAATTTATTTACTTTTAGCTGCATCCGGTCTTAGTTACAGCACAGCACGTGGGCTCTTGTCATTTCAGTGTGCGAGCTCTCCAGTTGTGGCACTTGGGCTCACTGTTCTGCAGCTTGTGGGATCTTAGTTTCCCTGACCAGGGATCAAACCTGTGTCTCCTGCATTGGAAGGTGGATTCTTAATCACTGGACCGCCAAGGGAGTCCCAGCTGACCTTATTCTCATCTAAAAGCCTATTTTGTCTGATAATAAACAGCCAACTGCTTTCTGTTGGTTAGAATGTGTCTGCTGCAGCTCTCCCCTGTCCTTTACTTTCATCTTTTCTGAATCTTCAAGTTATAGATGTGTTTCTGGGAAATAGCACATTCCTAAATAATTTCAACCCAGTCAGGTGATCTTGTCTTTTAATTGGTTGGTTGAATCTATTTACTGTTATTGTAGTTTTAGATGTTTGAATGTTGTTGTTGTTCAGTCGCTAAGTCATGTCCAACTCTTTGTGACCCCGTGGACTGCTGCACACCAGGCTTCCCTGTCGTTCACTGTCTCTCAGAGTTTGCTCAAACTCATGTCCATTGAGTCGGTGATGACATCCTATCATCTCATTTTCTGTTGCCCGCTTCTCCTCCTACCCTCACTCTTTCCCAGCATCAGGGTCTTTTCCAGTGGTCAGCTCTTTGCATCAGGTGGCCGAAGTATTGAAGTTTCAGCTTCAGCATCAGTCCTTCCAATGAATATTCAGGGTTGATTTCCTTTAGGATTGACTGGTTTGATCTCCTTGCAGTCCTGGAGACTCTCAATGGTCTTCTCCAGCACCACAATTTGAAAGAATCAATTTTTCAGTACTCAGCCTTCCTTATGGTCCAACTCTCACATTCGTACATGACTTCTGGAAAAACTGTAACTGATTATTCAGACCTTTGTCAGCAAAGTAATGTCTCTGCTTTTTAATATGCTGTCTAGGTTGGTCATAGCTTTTCTTCCAAGGAGCAAGTGTCTTTTAATTTCATGGCTGCAGCCGCTATCTGCAGTGATTTTGGAGCCCAAGAAAATAAAACCTGTCAGTGCCTCCACTTTTCCCCCTTCTATTTGCTATGAAGTGATGGGACCAGATGCCATGATCTTAGTTCTTTAATGTTGAGTTTCAAGGCAGCTTTTTCAGACTTCTCTTCACCCTCATCAAGAGGCTCTGTTTGAACACATTCTATCATTTTCTTTTTTTTTTTTCATTTTCTTTTATTATTTCTGTTTGTCCTACTTCATGCTGCTCCCCGCCCCCCCGCACCCGCCACTGTTCCCTTTTCTGTTCTTTGACTTTCACCCCTCTTTGATTTGGGAGCAATCCATTCCATTTTTATTCTTTCAGCTCCTAAAATTTTAACATACTCACCTGACATAATCTCTAACCCTCTTACAGACAGTTTAAGAATTGTGCTGTGCCTAACGCTGATGCACATGCTGCCCAGCATGCTACTGAATCTGGTGTTTTGGTTCCAGCCTGTTTGGTCCATCCCAAATCGGTCATTAATATTGTTGTCAGCGTTTCTTCCTCATTCCTCCCTTCTGCATTCCATTTCTTGCCCATCCTTCAGAAATTCTTCCGGGGAGACACTGTTGGTGACAGATGCTTTCAGTTTTCATTTGTCTAAAACCCTTTTATTTCAGCCTCACAGTTGAGCTGCCATGTAGATGTGCATTGAGTTCTAGGTTGACAGTCATTTTCACGCAGCCCCCTGAAGCCCTTCCATTGTTCTGCTGATCCTGGGCTCAGTTTTGCTGTTGAGAGGTCCACTGATTGTCATTCCTCTGTAGGTAAGTTCTCTTTTCTTGCTTGTTGCTTTTCATATTTTACTCTGTGACACTGGTGAATTATGGTTTCGCTACAGAGCATCTCTAGCTGGGTTTTTTATTTATCCTGCCTAGAACATGGGCTACCTGATTTATGAAGTCTTGTTTTCCATTAATCCTCAGTCATTATCTCTTTGCGTCTTCTCTCTCATCATTCTCCATGATCATTTTCTGGAATTCTCATTAGATATCCATGAGAGAAATTCGCCTTTTATCTGCTCTGTCTGCCATGCCAATGCACTTATTTCTATCTTTTTCTTTTGTAAACTGGCTGTTCTTCTCAGATCTACTTTTATTTGCCTAACTCTTACAGTCCCACTGAGTCTAATTGCTATTTATCCTACTCAGTGAGTTTAAAAATTTTAGTGTCTATTAAATCTTTCTCCAGAAGTTTTTTTTGGTTCTTTTCCAGATCCACTTGGCTTTTGTTCCACTGCATTCCCCTCCCCCCATTTTTCTATTTCTTTCTTTTATACATTTAAATAATTTAAAGTTACTAATTTTATATTCTCTCTGATATTATTCATTTACCAGAAGTTCTTGGCAGCCCTAGCTGATTTTGCTTTCCTTTTATCTATTGACATTTGCTCCTGATGCAGTGGTTTTCCATGGGCTTTGAAATTTTGGATTGTGAGTGAAGCTTTATCTTCAGAAAGCTTTCCCCATCTTGAGTTGAGGATATGTATCTTCTCTTCCAAGTTTTTTATTCTTGTCAGTTAATATACTTTAATGTGTATATTGGGCTTCCCTGGTGGCTCAGCAGTACAGAATCTGCCTGCCAATTCAAGAGACTTGGGTTCAGTCCCTGAGTCAGAAAGATCCCCTAGAGAAAGAAAAGGCAACCCACTCCCGATACAGTCCATGGGATTTCCAGGGTTGCAAAGAGTTGGACACGACTTACTGACTAAACAACAATAACAACCACAGTATGTGTATTAGATGCTCAACCATCTTTATTGATGGTACGGACAACCTACAAAAAGATAAATAAATCTCATTACCCTCCACCTTTTACTGGAAGGGGATTTATTTCTCTACCTCTTTCCCTCTAAGCATTTTTGCTTATGAGTCTGAGATTTTTTTTTTACTATGGTTGAGACATACATTCTTGGGACAAGAGAATGCAGCTCTTGTCTCTCAGAAGAAGAGACACAGGCAGATGTTCTGGAAAGGGGGGAAAGAGGATGGCAGAGTCCTTCAGTCACAGGAGGAGAGACAATATCAAGCAGCGTCAAAGAGGAGTGAACAAGACCACCATCATCTCCGGGTTGAGAGAGGGGAGCAAACACGAGGATAATGTGGCAAGGGACCAGAGGGCTTGGGGGAGGCAGCTCATGGTGTGGAGGCTAGAGACTCGGAGAAGGCGGGAAGAGGTATGTATCGCCACCTTTCCACTTTTATTAATGATGACAGAGGACAGCAGAAGGCCAAGACTTACCGTGTGCCAGGGACTGTGCTAACAGCTTTGTCTGGATTCTTTCCTTTGATCCTCATGACGTCTCATTGAGGGCGCACTTCTATTCTCCCTAATATACAGATGAGGACACTGCCATTGACGAAGCTGAGAAATGCAACCCATACCCCACAGCCAAAGAGAGGAGCGGAGCTGAAATGTGACCCAGCTGTATCCTGCACCAGAACCGAACATGGGTTGCCATGCCCTTCTCCAGGGAATCTTCCCAACCCAGGGACTGAACTCAGGTCTCCTGCGTTGCAGGCAGATTCTTTAGCATCTGAGCCACCAGGGAAAGCCACATGGCATGTGGTGGGTGCTTAGTAAATACTTGCCTAGTAAGCAACTCATGTTTTTTTCCTTTGTAGAGTTGAGGAGCTGAGCCTTGGAGTGGTGGAATAGCTGTGTTAGGGTGAGGTGCTCTCCTTCCCTTCTCCTCCCTGGGCTTTAAAGTCGTCACCGGACCAGCACCCTGGGCACTTTCTCTGGTGAGGAGGCTGGGCTGGGGGAGATTTTCGAGAAGCATGTCATCCTGCCGGCTGATACAATGATGAGGAAGGAGTTGCTGCCTGAACACTCCCTAGGCAGGGTGACAGTTTTTAGGTATCGATCATGCTGAGTCCCATTATTATCATCCCCATCTCGGTGATGAGAAGAGACCACATCAGGGAGGGATTCCTCCCTTGTCCCCACCTCCTGCACACACAGCCCAGGCTCACCTTCAACCACTGCAGAACCTGCGACTTGGTAGGGTTGGAATGTCCAAGCTGTGGGCTTTCCTCTGGCCTGTGCTTTGCAGGTAGACCCAGCACCTCAAGTATTTATTCTCCTGGGAAAGAGAAAACCCAGAGTGACAGGCATTGGGAGGGTGGGGAGTGGTGGGAATGTTCACTGCCAGGATTTCACCACCAAGATTTTGTGCCTTTCCTTTATAAAGGGAATAACTTCTTACTGCAGAAGTCTGGGAGCCCCCTTATTCTACGGCTGCAGGCTGCCTGTGAGGGGAGCACCCAGCAGAGGCCACTGACCCGGCAGCGGCGTGTCTGTCTTCCTTGGGTCTCTGGTCTCCTCATTGTCCTCCCTTTGCCTCCCTCTTCCTGCCTTTCTCTCTCTCTCTCTGTTGCTGTCTCTCCCTCCTTAACTTTTCCTGTCATTTCTTCCCTCTCCTTCTCTGCTCTCCCGATCCCTCCCCCCAGGACGCGCACTTTGCTTTCTGTGAACTTTTCTATCGCTCCTTCTACCTCCCAACGCTCTCTCTCTCCAAAGGCACAGCATGACACCCCATACCACCTCCTCCCTCACCCCACCATGCCTGAGAAGGTCCTGGCTTGCCTGCAGCCTCAGGGCTCATCCCACAGAGGCTCTTCAAAGCTCCTTGAGCTTACAGTTCATGAAAAGCATCCTGGCTCCAGGGAGAGGCCGAAAAGCTGGGCAGCCAGGTACACCTGCTGAGTTTAAAGTTCCTCACTGGAGAGTGTTTCCTGGGGTACCTGGGATGCCCGGCCCCTGTAGGGTGCCCAGAGGCCCCGATGCTGTGGGGACAAACTCCTGGGTTGCCTACCGTCAGCCCCCGGGGACTTCTGAGGTCCTTTGTGTTCACCCACTGTGGGGACCCCCCTAGCCGTGGGCTCCCAATGCGACAAAGAGCCCCATGGGACTCAGAGACCCAGATCAGCATTTTAAAGAAAGGTCAGCCAGAAGGGATTGCTGAGACCTGCTGGGAGCAGAGGGGATGATGGCTAGGGAAGTTCACCAGCCCCAGGCCCCCAGCAGGCCCATCTGCTGCCCAGGTGGCATTTGAGAGGTCAGGAAAGGCACAGATAAGAAAGGGGGAGACTTGGACTCCAACTTCAGCTCAGATGGCAGTGAATGAAGATCCAGGCAGGTTACATAATATCTCCAAGACTCACAGTCCTCCATTTCAAAAGAAAAAGTCAGAGAAAATGGTCTCTAGAATCCTTCCAGCTCTGGCGTTAGGATGGTCCCAGGAGAGGGCTGAGGGCTGAATGACCTTGAGGCTGCTGCTGTCCACTGATCCCAGGAAGGCCTTGGAACAAATACCAGCAGTGTGTGACTCTGGATGAGGTGGATGCGTGACCTTTTGAGCCTCAGTTTCCCCATCTGTGTAGTAAAGTAACACTTACTTATGGGATCCTGTTGGAATTAAAACAAGAGGGAAAGGCCAGGGTTTCTCAAGGATAAGCCACATGGCCCCAGGCAGTACCTAGGCTGACTTTAGCTCATCTTCATCCTGGCACTCAGTGACAAAGTCAGGCCCTGCTCAATCCTTTCTCAAACCCAGTTGCCACAGAGACAGTCAGCATGACTGTAACACATCTCTATTACTCACCAATTTCTCCTTTAATCAAAGGAAGTCCAGGCCTCAGGGTAAGGGCTGGCTGTTGAGAATATCAAGTTCTGATTTGATAACATCGTTTTTATTTATTATGTCTGTTTTTACACTTTCCTTCTATTTATTCTTTATCTCCATGTTCGTATTTTATCTTATTTAAAAATTTTTTATTTCTTATTTAATTTGTCTTCTGCCCATAGTAATGCTGGTTTTCCACGAAGGTCATAGAATATCCTCTTGATATAAATTTGAGTAAGTAAATGCAATCTCTTGGAGACAAATATTAAGTAGTAGTAAAGGCAGTGCGATGCTCTGGTGTAAGCTGTGTAGGTGATCTAAGAGTTGGGGGAAACGTTTGCATAAACCTAGCAACATGTCAAGTGCTTCCTGTGGTCCCTGACCTCTTTGGTGTATTTGTTGTTGTTTTGTTGCTAAATTGTGTCTGACTCTTTGGCGACCCCATGAACTATAAGCTCACCAGGCTCCTCTGTCCAGGGGATTTCCCAGTGGGTAATCATGACTGTTACTGCCCTCAAAGGAAGGGCATGTGCTGCCACACGCCATTTCTCTGCCTGCCATCTCGGCTCCCAAGTTGTGCTGATGACACCTGTGTCCTTGTAGCAAGCCCTTCGGGCAGTGCAGGGATAAATCCTGTTCAGTCTTCAGATTAGTTCTGACTCAAATGGTCTCTCCCATTGAGTTTAATGGAAAGTCTTTCCAATGGGCCCCCAGATTATGAAACCATTGAATGTCTACACTAGTGAGAAAGGGGTTGGAATTCCCATCGGAGCCACTGTACTTTGTTAAACAGAGTATGTTTAACACCACCACCCTTATGGCAGAAAGTGAAGAGGAACTAAAAAGCTTCCTGATGAGAGTGAAAGAGGAGAGTGAAAAAGTTGGCCTAAGGCTCAACATTCAGAAAACGAAGATCATGGCATCTGGTCCCATCACTTCATGGCAAATAGATGGGGAAACAGTGGAAACAGTGTCAGACTTTATTTTTTTGGCCTCCAAAATCACCGCAGATGGTGATGCAGCCATGAAATTAAAAGACAACTCTTTGGGAGGAAAGTTACGACCAACCTAGATAGCATATTAAAAAGCAGAGATATTACTTTGCCAACAAAGGTCCATCTAGTCAAGGCTATGGTTTTTCCAGTGGTCATGTATGGATGTGAGATTTGGATTGTGAAGAAAGCTTAATGCTGAAGAATTGATGCTTTTGAACTGTGGTGTTGGAGAAGACTCTTGAGAGTCCCTTGGACTGCAAGGAGATCCAACTGGTCCATTCTAAAGGAGATCAGTCCTGGGTGTTCATTGAAAAGACTGATGCTAAAGCAGAAACTCCAATACTTTGGCCACCTCATGCAAAGAGTTGACTCATTGGAAAAGACTCTGATGCTGGGAGGGTTTGGGGGCAGGAGGAGAAGGTGACAACAGAGGATGAGATGGCTGGATGGCATCACTGACTCTATGGACATGAGTCTGAGTGAATTCCGAGAGTTGGTGATGGACAGGGAGGCCTGGCGTGCTGCGATTCATGGGGTCGCAAAGAGTCGTACATGACTGAGCGACTGAACTGAACTGAAACAGAGTATGTATTACCTTATGAAGTAAAAGCCACTTATGCATAGCCACCAATGTGTCTCAGTATAGTGTCACCAAGACAGATCTTCAGAGAAGAGTCAAGAGCAAGTGAAAACAAAAGCTGCAAGTCCATGACTATCCATCACCCAGGAAGTTCCCAAGATGATTACGGCAGCTTGTGTGTTAACTTTATTCAACTCACAGATTTCTATTGTGTTACAAGAAGGGAAGAACAAAATGAAATTTATATAGAAGCCAAGGGATGTTTCTTTAAACCTCCCATCCAGCATAGCGCCTTGCAGGAGATATATTTCACACAGCATCCTGGGGCTCCCTGGGGCTTTCTGAATGCAAAGATTTAGCCATGTGCCTGGGATTATCTGCCTCTAACAGTCTGGTCTGTCAGACCTGCATAGTGTAAGATATCTTTCTAGAAGTATCTGAAGTATCCAAAGTTTGTGATCTTAAAAGCCCATGTCAGAAGTCCCCAGGGAGGAAGATCTCGGGGGGAGGGGGGCACTCAGTGGATGCCCCCAAACAGCTTCAGCACCTGGAAAAGCCAGAGGTCGGTCCTTTCTGTGTTTGGACTGGTAGCCATCTGCACAGTGCTCTGTCTGGATTAGTAGGACAACTGTGCAAAATCCCCCCTGGTGGCAGACTCAAGGACTCAGGTCCCGACCAGTGGTGAGGACCTATCTTGCCTTCTTGTCCCTAACACTATCCCTAGGACAGTGTTTCACATATGCTGAACATCTAACAGCCTTCTGCTGAAACCTGGCAAGCTCCTTCCATAAAGAGGTGTAATGAATTTTCCTCCTGAACTCAGCTTTCAGTTTTCGAAGGCTTGTTTCCTTAACAGCTTATTTTCTTTAACTCCTAGGATATTGCTAGATTGGAGTTTTGTCTTATTTTGTTTGTTTTTGCAAAAATGTTGCAAAAGCAGAATTTCTTGGTTTCACACAGATAGCCTTACCTCTCATTAAAATACCATGGTTTATAATTTGTTAGGCCATTAAATTATTATCTCACCTTTGGGAAGCAGGAAGTTTGGCAAGTGTGGGATAGATACTAAAGTTGAAGAAGGGATGTGACTTCAAGGGCGCCAGTTGTCACTGTGAAACAAAGAGATCCTGCTTTGGATAATGTTATGCTAAAAGCAGACACCAACAGTGTAAGTCAAAATTAGAAGTCAATGAAAGCCACAGAGATGTCTGACTTTTGACTCATTTCTCCTTATTTCTCAAGAGGGTTTATAAGTGGGAAGGATGGTCTCCACGTTGTTTTTTTTTTTTTGCCAAAGTGGCAAGAGTTTCTAAGGCAGAGGCAGGATTAAATCCCTTGATTTTTCTGCACAGTCCACCCCTTTTATTTTTATATATCTGTATTTTTTTCTTTTTCTTTTGGCCATACCTTGCAGCATGCGGGATCTTAGTTCTCTGACCAGGGATTGAACCTGTGCCCCCTCCACTGGAAGCGCAGAGTACTAACCACTGGACTGTCAGGGAAGTTCCTCCACCCCTTTTATAATGTAGTCAGTAGAGGGCCTTGGAGCACAAGCGATAAGGAGTTGAGTTTTAGACTTGATCTTGAAACAGAGCCTGAACCAGAGCTTTCACAAAGATCTAATCAGGGACCTTCTATGAAGAGGATGAGAAAGTCTATCAGTCTGAGAGTCAGAAGAACAAGTGAGGAGTCCTGAGGACGACCTCTTTCCTTTGGTGTCTTCTTTTTCCCACTGTGAAGATGGGTGGATGAATGTTTGCCCTGCCTATGTCCCAGAGACAAGGTCCACAGTACTGGTGTTCTGGTGGGGTGACGCTGCTCGCAGAGATGAAAGGGAGGTAGGGATTTCTAAAAGTCGAATGGGATGAAAGTGCAAGACGGGTTCTAAGCAGGGCAGGGCCTGTGAGCTGGGCCTCCCTTGCCCCAGTCATGGATGCAGTTTAGGGAACGAAGGCTGCATTCTTTGGTTGGCGCTGGGGCCAATGATTGAGGAAGGTATGGTGGGACCATAGACACTATGTTCCTCAGAGCCATTGGCTTTGATGTGTTAGAAGAGGGCAGAATTTTCCATGCGTTCTTTGTCCTAGCCCCCAGATTTTTCACTTGGAACTGGCTGATATAAAGCCCCTATGTGCGGCAAGGCTGGGAAGTAGCTCACAGGTAGGTTGGCTTGGACTTGCACCCATCTGGAAGACAGGCACTGGGTCTATGATATAAGAATGCCCATAGAAATCTTCAGGGCATCTTTTTGACTTGTATGAATCACTGACAAAGCTTTAGGATTTATTTAAAAAGATGAAGTTTTGGAATAACCTAAACGTCAGCAGTAGGCCATCAAATAGAATATTATTCAATTCTTTTTTAAAAAATGTTTTCTTGTAATTAAGACACATTGGGAAAATTCTGTGTTCCATGGCCCTCAGACTCACACTTGCACCTCATCAGTCACATATCAGTCTAACTCCACCCTGTACCCCAAATCTCTGCTGTCATTAAGAACTGAAAACTTCAGAGGGCAGATTTGCAGCTGCAATGCATAATACAGAACACTTCATGAAAAAACAAAGTATTTTCTATGATATTTAATGACACAGAGGAGAATGCTTACAATGTAATGTTAATGGAAAATAGAATAAAAATTAGATGCTCGATCTAACCCTAATTTTGCAAAAATACACACCCAAGAAAATGTTTGAAAGAAATATGTAAAAATATTAATGGTTACCTGTTGATCATTCTAGGTGAATTTTATATTATTTTATGAAACTTTAGGACTCTGAGTTATTCTTATAAGTAGAAAAAGATACTTATAGTAAAGTAGAAAAAAGCATTTATAGTAAACACACCCTTCAAAGCTTGCTGTCTGAGTCCCTCTCTGCATCCTGGGGACAAGTGCTCCCTGTTGGTATTCAAAGGCCCTTAAGTATGGTGCTGCCGTGGTCCTATTCCTTTGTTACAAATCACAAAGAGATAAATTCCTCCAGAAGTACATTCTTTCTTGTGATGACTCAAGAGATTTAAGCCTCAGTTTCCTTGCCTGTAAAATGGGAGCATAGCCACTGTCTGTTCTGATGCTATAAAGAGATTATAAAGACTAAGGTATGGTTTTTCCTGTGGTCATGTATGGATGTGAGAGTTGGACTGTGAAGAAAGCTGAGTGCCGAAGAATTGATGCTTTTGAACTGTGGTGTTGGAGAAGACTCTTGAGAGTCCCTTGGACTGCAAGGAGATCCTGCCACTCCATCCTAAAGGAGATCAGTCCTGTGTGTTCATTGGAAGGACTGATGCTGAAGCTGAAACTCCAATACTCTGGCCACCGAATGCGAAGAGTTGACTCATTGGAAAAGACTCTGATGCTGGGAGGGATTGGGGGCAGGAGGAGAAGGGGATGATAGAGGATGAGATGGCTGGATGGCATCACTGACTCGATGGACATAAGTTTGGATGAACTCTGGGAGTTGGTGATGGACAGGGAGGCCTGGCGTGCTGCGATTCATGGGGTCGCAAAGAGTCGGACACGACTGAGCGACTGAACTGAACTGAATTGAACTGCAGGAAGGTAAGTTAAATAGTATTTTAACACAATGGTAATTTAAGGAGTGATGGGTTACCTGGTTGGTGGCTAAGACAGTAAAGAATCTGCCTTCAATGCAGGAGACCTGGGTTCAATCCCTGGGTCAGGAAGATCCCCTGGAGAAGGGAATAGCTACCCATTGAAGTACTCTTGCCTGGAGAATTCCATGGACAGAGAAGCCTGGTGGGCTACAGTTCATGGGGTCACAAAGAGTCGGACATGACTAACACTTTCCCAGTAGTAGTTACAGCTTAGAAATCATGGTAACAATGTAAGCTCTGTTAGCACCTTTATCACAGCAGTGTATATGCTGCTAGGACTGACAGATGGATAATTAATATTATTGTGGTTGTATATTTTTACAGCTGGAGTTTTCTCTTTGGAATTTTCATATCTTAAATTTCTGTTTTAATAAGCCCCCTTTTCGAACTGAAACAAAATAATGTCATGTGCTGCCAGAGAGAGCCACCAGAGGGCGCTAAATCCCTTACAGAACCCATCTGACTTCTCTGGAGCAGAATCACTCAGATTTACGTGGAGAGTATGGGAAGTGGTTCTGGGCCTGAAAAAAATGAAATCCAACGTACATTCATTATGATGTTGGGTCTACATTTAAGTAAATAAGCTTCTTTGTTCTCTTTGGCTATTACTTTAGTTTCTCTGCCTTTTTAGTTTGTTTATTCACATTTATTTATTTATTTTAAATCAGTTGGGATTGTTCAGATTCGAATAATTTAGAAACGTGAAGCCCCGACTTGCTTTGAAAGCTTCCATGGACACATGCTCACACATGAAGAGGCTGCCCTCCTCACTGAGAAGTTTATAAATGTGATGAGAAATGAATAGGTGGCTTGTATTGTTTTCAGAACGGAGGAGGTTGGAATTTCTACTTTTGCAAAGACTTTTCCTTCTTGTGCAGTGGCCCTCAATTCCAAGCCTGCAGAAATACCTACAAGAGGTGGAATGCACTGGGGCAATTTGTAGGTGCTACTCTGTAGCCCTCGCATTCCTGAGGCTGTCCCAGGGAGCAGGAAGGCGGGGAGCGGGTGTGCATGTCAGGGTTCAGAGGGCCCATCACCCCCAGAGTGGTCCTGCCATGCCGTGGAACCTGTTCATGCCCAGTTGTCGGGGGCCACACGGGCTGCTGTGTAATGGCTGCGGCAGAGGGCAGAGGCATTGCGCCTCAGTTCTCAACCCAGCTGATGGGCTGTGGGATGCAGCACAGAAGTGTGGGTCACGGAGTGACAATTTTGTCCACATTCCCCCCACAACACACACACACACACACACACACACACACACACACACAGGGACTGGCTTAGGGTTCAGAAGCTCTGATCTGAGTTTGGCTGTTTGTTTTTGGGTCACAGTTTTACTTTCAGAATGGGAGAGGTTGAAATTCTACTTGTGTAAAGGATTTTCGTTTTCGTTCATTGGCCCTCAATTCCCAGCCTGCAGACACAGCTACAAGGGGTGAAACACACAGAGAGACCTGTATGTTGTCTTTTTCATCCCTACACACAGTCCTTTGAGGTAAGCAGGGCAGTTCCTGTTGCTATTCCAATTCACAAATGAGAAAACACAATGAATGAAGGGGTACTTGAGGTTCCCTTTAAGTGTGAGGTCTAAACTGGTGGGGCCAGGTGCCAGGTTTTCTGAAATCTGTGCCTGGTAAGGCAGTAGTGCGAGACCTGAGCTGCGGCCCGATGAGGGCTGTTTCTGGTGAACGCTGGTGGATGGAGGCACTCTTTCATTTGGTGCCCACCAGTCAGGAGGTGGTCGGAGAAGGCAATGTAACCCCACTCCAGTACTTTTGCCTGGAAAATCCCATGGATGGAGGAGCCTGGTAGGCTGCAGTCCATGGGGTCCCTAAGAGTCGGACATGACTGAGCGGCTTCACTTTCACTTTTCACTTTCACGCATTGGAGAAGGAAATGGCAACCCATTCCAGTGTTCTTGCCTGGAGAATCCCAGGGACAGGGGAGCCTCGTGGGCTGCCCCGGGGGTTGCACAGAGTCGGACACAACTGAAGCGACTTAGCAGCAGTAGCAGCAGCAGTCAGCAGGTGGTGAGGGCTGGAGATTGTAGGAAGAACAGGATCTTGACTTTGATGGGGAGCATCTCTGAGGATCCTGCCTAGTCTAGGTTCTGCGTTGCCTAATACAGAAATTTCGAAAAGCTTTAATCAGCACAGGGATGACAAGTGATGAAAGAAGCAGAGGAGATGATGTCTCAGGGGCCTCCCAGCACCCTCTGGAAGGATGATGAGATGATGAAGGTGATGATGGAGGAGAAACCCAGTGAGGATTCTGCAGTTGGGGTGACAGAAGTCACAGCAACTGGTGGCCTTTTGCTCCTCGCCCCCCGGATGGTGTCAGAGGGGAACCCAGACTATGGGGAAAGTCCAGCAAGGCCTGGAGGGGATTCATTGGTTTGTAGAAGCTTAATTATGTGAGGAAAGGGAATCCATCCTGGGGGTTTCATATTCCACTGGGGAGATAGTTCTATCCTTTGCTGCTCTTTTCATCCTCATGTGTTTTGCTTTTAAATTTCAAATCTAAAATTTGAGGAAAGTCCTTAACTTTACTGGTACGCTGAGACCCAGAGGCAGCAAAGTATAGCCACTTAGAAGGCTAATACTGGGTTGGCCAAAAAGTTCGTTTGGGTTTGGAAAAACCCAAACGAACTTCTTGGCCAACCCAATAAATCAAGGACCCTCTGGGCTGTGACCACCTTCCTGCACATCCCCACAGCATTTCTGGGGCTGACGCCCTCAACCCAGTGCTGGAAAGGACCCAGGGCCTCTGCATGCACAGGACTGGTGCAACAGGAATGTGTTCAGAGTGGTTTCTGAACACAGAGAACTTTTCTAATGGATGTGGGTCCCAAGCCCAATAAGTGTGTTCTGAATAGAGCAGGGAAGGAAGCTTCAAACACTCCCTTGAACCTCGCTGCCCAGCTTGCCCTCTCTTGCCCCAGTCCTGCATCCTAGGGCCTCCAAGGGCAAGGGGAGGGGCTGAGCTCTGATTGAAACAGCACAGGCCTATACCGTGAAGGATGCTAACTTGGCCTTCACGACAGGAAGGGCTGAAAGGAACCTGAGAATTCCAATTAAGCTTAAACTAATGAGCTGGAAACTTTGGGGAAACCACTGTGGGCAATGAGGGGAGAGTGTGATCATCTCACTTTTAATTAGCGCTGGAAAAACCTGTGGTCCAGCTAGTAGCAGGAGGAAGGGCAGTGTCCAGAGGGAGCATCAGAGGAGGATTCCCCTGGTGGTAAGGCACAGAGGCTGTTGAACAAACCCGGATGCCTTCTTCATCTCTAAGTGGGGAGAAGGGAAGATCCTAAGTGGGGAGAGGTGGCCTTGAACTGAACCTGAGCTGCGCTCCTCACACGATGGAGGCTGAGGCTGGACAAACACAGAGTGACTTTAGGGAACTCTGTTGTCTCTAGGAGCTGGCACTGTCCCTGAGACCAGGTCTCCCAGGCCCATCTCTGGCTACTTTCTTAGGCAGCCTCTGTCGCTTAATAAGGAAAAGGCAACAAACAAACAAACAAAAACTACCATCTGCTGCTATCAAAGGGCACAGACCACCGCCAGGCCTGGCACGGGGGATTGGGGCACCTAGGAGGGCGACAGGGAAGAGCCTGTAGGGATGGATAGGGGTCGATCGAGGGTGTGTATCCTGGAGAAGGGTCCTCCTCACTCCCGAAGCCCGAGAATCTTGGGGCGTCCGGCCTGTGCAATCAACAGCTGGTTACTTCTCCCCTCCCCACCGGGGTCTGCTTTGGGGAAATTGGTCTGCCACGGGCGCCCGACGGTCCTCCTCGGGCGCGCTAGGGCGCTCGGCTGGGGGCGCAGCACCTTGGAGAGAGGTGTCGGGTGCTGCACCTGGGTTTGGGGCTCTGTACCCTTCGCACTGGGACTCAGGGGTGCGTGCCAGGCCGCCGCCAAGGGGTCTGCCGGCCCCCTGCCCAGCCCAGAGCTGAGGCAAGCCAGCGTGGCGAGCCTCCTCCCCTCCCGCCTCGGGCGGCCTGAGCCCGCGCCGGCTCCAGTTGCTGCAGCTGCTGTTGCTGGCGGCTGCGGGGAGCGCGCAGAAGAGGCTCGGGAGGCGAGGACGGGGACGAGGAGGAGCCTGAGCAAGCGGGGAGGAAGATCGAACGAAGGCCGAGTAGGCTCAGTGTCGTGGCGAC
>NW_011494601.1:4233892-4256114 GCF_000754665.1 Bison bison bison
GTCTTAGAATGAGCAGCAATATCCACGCGAACCATCTCAGCCTAGACGCGTCCTCCTCCTCCTCTTCTTCCTCCTCCTCCTCTTCCTCGTCGTCCTCGGTCCACGAGCCCAAGATGGATGCGCTCATCATCCCGGTGACCATGGAGGTGCCGTGCGACAGCCGGGGCCAACGCATGTGGTGGGCTTTCCTGGCCTCCTCCATGGTGACTTTCTTCGGCGGCCTCTTCATCATCTTGCTCTGGAGGACGCTCAAGTACCTGTGGACCGTTTGCTGCCACTGCGGGGGCAAAACGAAGGTAACGCGCGCCCCGGGCGCCTCCTCCCTGCGCCAGCCCCGCCGCTTCTCGGCGTCCCCTGCAGCCCACCTCCTTGCTCCTCAGCGCGCCGTGCCTCCCTCCATCCTTGCCTGCCTGCCCCTCGCCGTCTTCCCTTCCCTCCGCTCTCCCGGCGCCCGCCAATTGGGGCAGCGGCCGGCGCACCGAGGGTGAGGAATTGCCCCCAGCGGATGCGCTCCGGGACGCGGACGCCCCATCCCGACCTTTTAATTTATTATAGGGTTGTTTGCGGCAGCGGCTGGGGCCGAGACGGGGTACGCGCGCCGCTCGGGGGCCCGTGGTGCGGAGTTAGGGAGAGCCGACCGGGCGGGCACCGAACAAGCTGGGGGCCACGGGTGAGCTTTCCGCGCGGCTCACCTGCCCGGGCTGGGCTCCTTGTGGTGGGCGAGGGGGAGCACGTCAACTCGCACTTTAGAAACCTGTTGGGGAGGTGAGTCCGTGGAATCAGAAAAGGAAAATCCTATAGGCAGGGAGGACATCTTTTGGAACTAGGGAATCCCAAGGGAGGAACATGATCAGAGGGCGTGGGGCACCTGGAGGGGCGAGAGAAAGTTGGGGAGTAGCATCCCACTTTTAGAGACAATTCGCGGAGGCTGCCGCTTTAGGAATGTAGTGAGGTGGCAAGCCTGACATCCCCTCCCTCTGTGACTCTTAGATATTATCCTGGAACTGACTCTCTCTCCAAGTTCTTCGGCATCTGTGTTCTCGCCCCCAGGCCACCGCCTTTAGGTCCGCGAAAATGCCACCGACAGCGTGGCGCTGGAGCTGGGGGTGGACCACCGAGAGCCGGCCAAGGCCGCGGTGCTCACGCGAGCCTCCTCCCCGACGTTGTTGAGGTGGCTGGATGTTGGCTATTCCTGGCGCAGAGACGCCCACCAGCACCCGGGCTCACTACACCTTATGCGCGGTTGCTAGGCTGACTGCCTGGTCTGTCGCGTCGTGTCCCTAGAGATGTCCTCTCTCCACCGCCCCCCCCCTCCCCCGCACTGGCTGAAGGTGCGGGGGACAGCTTTTCATAGAAAACTGCAGGATAAAAAAAGAAAGAACTGGAAAAAAAAAGAGTGGCCGGGCTGCTTTCTGTTTAGATCACTTTTTAATCTAGGGGTCTAACCAGTGCTAGCGTGTTCAGAGGGAGGGGGGATCAGAGAGGGACAGCGAACTGTGCATGGTAGAAGCAGATCTCACGTATTTTCTAATAAAGTTAGTCCGAGGACCCCTCAAACTTCCACAGGGCACGGCAACTTGTAGCAGCCTCCTTAATTGCTTCTGAGAGGGAGTAGGTAAGACAGGGGCTATGTATGACACACGAGGGTGAAAGGAAGCTCTGGCTTTCTCTCCTGATCATTAATTATACATCCTGTCTGGTACTGGGGCTCAGCTGTGTTTTGTGGCAGCACATTTGTGTTTTGGAAAATACTGATGTGTTGGAAATAAGGGAGAAAAATAAAAGCCATCATCCGATCCTTCCTCCTACTTCTCTGAGACCTCCAGATGTTAGCCAGCCAGTTTTCTCTGGAGATACCTTCTTGGCCATAGCGGTTTCTCCTTACTTGTCAGGGTGGAAGACCTCCCACATTCCAGAGAAGCCAGCAGGTTACACAGGATCCTAACCCTGGGACCCCCCTAGACCTGGCCCCTTGCCCAGCCCTCCTGACTGGGCGCCTGTTCATGTTGTCCTTGTTGTTTAGTTGGTAAGTTGTGTTGGACTCTCTTCCGGTGACCCCATGGACTGTAGCCCACCAGACTCCTCTGTCCATGGGATTTCCTAGGCAAGAATACTGGAGTGGGTTGCCATTTCCTTCTCCAGGGGATCTTCCGGATCCAGGGATAGAACCCGCATCTCCTGCATTGCAGGCAGAGTCTTTACCCCTGAGCCACCTAGGAAACCCACGCTTATTCATAGAGTCTTCTTATTCACACATTCCCTCTCCTCTGCCTCCCCAGCAGTCTTCAGTCTGGGAATGTTTTTCCATTACGGAGATTCTGTGACTACCCTTGGGGGGCGGGGCGGGGAGAAGAGTCGTACAAATCTCAAATGTTTTCTAGACTGATTTTAGTGAATTTAAATGACCTCTTATCTTTCAGGAACTGGGCAGGCTTGATCATACTGAGAACTTTTCTTTCAGTGAGTGAAAATAAGTTTCAGTGTTTTTGTGATCCTGGGGTTTTAAATGCAGCTTCTGAAGTCTTTTTACTGTAGGAGGTTCATCAGTGCTATGGCAGTGCCTGTGGTGACATGCGGATTGGATATTTCACGTAGAGTCTCTTTCCTAAATGATGACCAAGCATAACTTCTGTAAGTTTTCTCAAGAAAATCGTTTTTTGGCAACAATCATTTAAAAAGAACAACCCCCTTATATCAAGCTATATTTTGAAGCTCCAGTACATGCCAAGTTGACATAACCGGAAGTGTCTACAAAGAATCAGCCTGGAACGAGAGATGCTTGCAGTTGGTTGGGAAGATGTGAGGCCAGTATAGAATGAGATAGGGTTACTTTTTGTGTCTTCAGAGTCCTTTTTAAAAACATGCCTAGGATCACTGCCCCTTGATTTGCTCAATTAAACAAGTGTGTGTAGCCATCTCATTTTGCCCAATAGTAGTTACTTGGGCCTTTTATAAACTTTTCTTTCTACCCTTGAGGTCTGTATTTTTACTGCAGTCTCTCTCTGTTTTTTCTTTTTTTTTTTGTCCTTCATTCTTTTTGCTTTCCAAGTATTTAGTAGTTGTCAAGATGCCGTTCAGAAGAATGCATTTGGCTTCACTTTGGAATAATTATTTTAGTGCTGGGTTTCCCAAGCAAACCAAGGCTGCTTTTCCTTACTATTCTACCAGCTCTCAGATATGTTCACCCTCATCCTGATTTAGCCCCAAGGTGGTCTGACCTGGAGCTAGGGTCTTATTCACATCTGAAACTCTAGGGGAATAAGCTTCAGCTGGAGCTCTGGAATTACAGCATTTGGCCTCTGGGACTATACCATCCTTTTCGATCAAAGGAGCCTGAAACTGGGTGTACATCAAGAGGCATCTCATCCTTAGTCCCTCTGACCTCTGAATCTCAAATTGTGAATGACTTCACTGTTCTGAAAAGAATGGCACGTGGGCTTCTTTAGGGAACAAAAGACAAAAAAGAATCCCGTTTTCTCGCTGTTTGGAACTTGGGCACAGTCATTCCGGTATTACAGTCTTTGCTGTATTTTTTCACCTCATGGTCTTTTTCTCTGATGGGTTTCATCAGAGCCCTCCATTCACTTGGCTGTGACGTTTCCAGGTTGAAGCCAGCCGCAGACTGTAGTGAACAAGGAGCTGCTCTGGCAGCCTTGATAAGGGTGTGACCTTGAAGGCGTGGTTTTAGTCTCTCTGGTCTCTTTCCTGCTGTGTGAAATATGGGGTTGAATTCTGTGAGTGCTACTGCCCCTTCCTGCCCTGGGACCCAGTGGAGGATAGTAGAAGGAGTT
The DNA here is from genome assembly GCF_000754665.1 of Bison bison bison. Lineage (NCBI taxonomy): Eukaryota > Metazoa > Chordata > Mammalia > Artiodactyla > Bovidae > Bison > Bison bison. The sequence continues at coordinate 4,237,684 of NW_011494601.1, forward strand.
GGCGATCTATGGGTAAAGTGTCTAGCTCAGGACACATTTTGTAATTCTCCAGCTTCAGAGTGCTTGTGTGTCTTTATTTCCACCTTCTGCTCTTCCTCCAGCCTGCAGGCTGCTTTGCTTTAAATGCCTGGGGAAACTGAGGCCAGTTTCCTACGGTGGTGTGGTTTGCTGGGAGGGGCCTCGCGTGGCCAGGCATAGACTCATCCTTTTCTCTGTGCAAGCCATCCTCCTCGGAGAAGTTTGTGTTCGATCAAGTCTGGTCTGCACGTAATGAATTATGGAGGTATTGTCTTCATGGCTGTGTCTGAGAAAACAACACGTTTTCTCTGTCAGGCTCGTGACTAATATAAACATCAGATCCCATTACGGCTTGGTGATTACCCAGGGTCTGGCCTGGCACGTCCAATCAGGGCTGGAGCTTCGGAGCCTCAGAATTCTTGATTCCAGATTGGCCCTGGTGCCTCATCTCATCCTGGAGATCGGCGGCACTGGATGACCTTCAGATGCTCCGCTTTGATGGCATCACTTAAGGTGGCCTTGGAGAAGCGCTCAGGTCCCAGGCACCGGGGAGCTGCAGGTGACCTTCCTTGTCCTGAGAGCTTTTTCTCCTTGTTCCTGGCTCTCCCTGTGGAAATGCACGCTTCTGTAGAGACACTGCAGTCAGACAGACCCGAGTACAAATCGTGGAGCCCACGCTTGTTACCTGGGCATCTGTGGCTGGCAGCCCAGTTAAGCTGTTTGTCTTCACCTGTAAGAAGAGCGTGATGATGCTTCCTTTGTAGGTTTCTTATAAGGAGGGACAGTACTGGGTATATACCACCCAGGAAATGCCTGTTACTTAGCAGGCCTGTCAGTAGGAGATCTCATGGCTTCACAAGACGGCGAGTTTAAAATTTTCTCCTTAAGTCCTTGAACTTTTGACCCTGGAAGGGCACTAACTACAACAAATAGAAGTTTGAACCAAAAGGGACCTCTAGACCCTGAAGTTGGTTGTCCTTGGATCTGAGACTGAGATTTGGACTCATGACTCTTGGCTGCTGCTAGTCTGGCAGGTGGGGGAGGGGCAGCCTGGGAAGGCTCCTGGACGTGGATGTGGATATGGAGAAGAGCTTGGCAGTTGGCTAGTGCTTTGATGGTGGGGAAGAGAGTGGATGAGCCTCGTCATCGTGCGGCTCCAGGAGCTGCAGACCTAGTGCAAGTGAAAGGTTTGGTGGCCATGTATGGCTGTCTAATGTCCCTTGAGAAGGGATGAATTCCACCCCTGTTATCCCCAGTCCAGTGCTCACAGACCTGTTCCCCTGAGGCTGTGACAGTTTCCCCACCAGGGTGCCCTCTCCCCAGACCAGCTCTACCCTGGTGGTCCCCAGAGCGGTATTTCCTCCAGTGTGTTCTGTGGAGCACATGCCCTTGCATTTACCTTGTGAAACAAAATTGAAAGTCAAGACACAGCTTACTTTCTGACATAGCTGACATAGCTGCGGGCCCTTGGAGAGTCAAATCACAGGTTGGGAGAAGTTCCACGGGAGAAGAATTGGGTAAACTACCCTTGGCCATACTCACTTTGAGCAGCTCAGCTTAGGTGTCAGGGTCACTGGGTAGCATCCCAGAGTCAGCCTGTGACCTTGGGTAAGGACTTTGCCACTTTGTACCTCAGTCTCCTCATCTGTATGCTAGGGATCATCGCAGAGCACAGCCCCTTGGGATAGGTACTCTAGGGGACCCCACTTTATAGCTTTTCCTAGGAGGACACCAGTGACTGCGAACCATGTTCTGGCCCTGCTTCCGGGTGCCCGGGGGCCTAAAGAGCTGCCCTAGTGTGTGGCCTTGGGGAGAAAGGACTCCCAGGGCAAGGATCACTAGGGCCTTCTTTCCTGGATGGGGACATCCTCTGTGTGGCTGTTACAGGGAGTTCTTGCTTTGGGTCTCTCTCTGGCCAGGGCAAGAGGAGCCTGGTGCTGAAGCAGTCAGGTTGGCATTGGATTACAATGCCAGGACCTCCTTCCCAGTGTGGGCAGCCGGGGTGTCCCTGCTCACAGTGGCAGTGGCTGTGCTAGCCTGTGAATCACAGGAGCCAACACCATCTTCCTGGGACGTCAGAGCTGTGGTGCTCCTGCTGGGATGCCCCTGTGGTTCGCACGAGAGGGGCCGTGTTGGTGCCGTGATGCCACAGCTCCTGGAGCCCTGAGGGGAACCCTTTTCTCTGCAAGCCCTGTCTGGGGGTCAGGCAAGGTTGGCCTCCCGCAGGACCTCTGACCTCCCAGAGCCTTTCTGTGCATAGCAGGGAGCAGATCAACAGAGTGTTCTTTTATGAAATGCTTCTTTTCTTAAAAAAAAAAAATATTTATTTCGCTGTTTCAAGTCTTAGTTGCAGCACACGGGATCTTCACTGTTCATTGTGGCAGGCGAACTCTTAGCTGCACCTTGTGGGATCTACTTCCCTGACCAGAGATGGATCCTGGGCGCCTTGCATGGGGAGTGCAGAGTCTCAATCACTGGGTCAGCAGGGAAGTCCCTGAAATGCATCAGGTGGAACGCTGACCCTGGGCACATGGAGAAGGATGCTCGGGGGGGCCCAGCCTCAGAGGCAGGGTGTGCACTCTGGGGAGAAGGCTCCAGGGCTGTGCAGTTGGGGTGTCAGATCTCCTCCTCCAAAGGCCAGAGGGAGCATCAGTCTGTTTGCTCCTGGTGCTTCTCGCACCTTAATATGTACACGAATCACCTGGGGAACTAGTGGGATGCAGATTCTGATTCAGAAGGTCCAGGGTGGGGCCTGAGACTCTGCATTTCTCATGAGACACAGGTGCTGGGCAGACCACTCTTTGAGAAGCAAGTATCCGGTCCCTTCCTCAGTCTCCAAGCAGTCCCTCTCTGAAGACAGGGCTATTTTAAAATATGGAAGTTCCCATTTCCTCAGCATGGGAAGGGATGAGAAGAGGAAGGTTCACTGTGCCAGGACAACCGGGTCGAGAAAACTCGGCTCAGGCCTCTTCTTGCTGCAGTTCAGTCTGGACCCTCGAGGCTAAAGCTGATTGTTGGCGTGTCTGCGCCCAAGGAACCCACAGAGCCCTTGGTTTGGGCTTGGGTCATGGTGGCCAGGGCAGCATCCTGCAGATGTGTGGGGTGTGGTCCATGTGTCGCCCACAGGCTCTCCCTCGTGCCAGTGGGTCCCACTGCAAGGGGTGAGACTTTCCGAAGTCCAGGATGGCAACTCAGCCAAACCACCCTCTTGCAAAATTAGAGGCTCTTGGTGGAGCGGGGGCTGCTCTGTGGTGAAGCTCTGGGAGGCCAGCTGCTGGCCATGCCCTCCGGACTGTTTGAAGTTGGTGGGCCGCAAAACTGCAGCCTGATTTTCCATAGAGACCCGGGTGGGCCTTCCCAAACCCTCTCACAGAGGGTGCAGTGTGAGAGGATTGGGCTTAAGACCTGATCACTGAGTGTGGAGAGGTGGGTGGCCCTGAGCTGTACCGCACTCCAGGGGTACTCCTCCACAGTTCCAGCAGGGGCAGTTGGAAGTAGCTTGTTTTCTCACCCTGCTGTCGGGTTTTTCACGGCTCGTACTGTCAGAGTCTTTTTCCTGGAGATGTGCTTCTTGTGTTGTTCCATTGTCAAAGGGGAGAACCTGGAATAGACATTTATCTTGAGCATCTTCAGCTTAAATGAAGGCCTTAGCATGATGCATGGCACACAGTAGGTCCTCAAATAATTTAAAAAAAAAATTTGGCTGCACTGCGCGGCATGTGAGATCTTGGTTCCCCGACCAGGGATTGAACTTGTATCCCCTGCTCTGGGAGCATGGAACCCCAACCAGTAGATCGCCAGGGAAGTCCCAGTCCTCAGATAAATCTTATGGTTATTATTATTGTTGTTTTTGCTTTTGTTCCATAGTAAGTGCATCCTGTGTTCCAGGAACCAAGCTAGGTGCTAGAAGAGAAATAAGATCGAGTCTGTTTGATGGAGGGGAGGGAAAAATTCAGTTATCTTCTCATGGGTACACATATGTCTGGTCTCTGAGTTGCCTGCAAACCTGCCTGAGGGCAGGACGAGTTGTGTAAATATAAGCAAACATGTATTTTGGGTGGGTCCTTTCCACAGTGGTTTTTGAGTGGGCGTGAGGGGAGCTGTGTGGGAATGTTATAGGTACAAATAGAGTTTGCTGATCTTTAGGGTAATTTCTTAGAAGCTATGGAGAAACTCTGAGTGAAAGAGATGGGTTTGATTCAGTGACAAAATGATATTTGAGTCACTTCTGAATTTAAGTTTTCATGCCACCCTGGTCTCCCCTGACCAGTGGGTAACAAGCATTAGTTCATGACGAGCCCTTGTTCTTGAGCTGTATGAGTCAGCCAGGGGATGGAAGGACAGCTTCAAAACAGTGGCAGTCTGAAGATGGGCTTTGCTTTGTTTGGGACATTATTTGGTGATTGTCCTTGGGGGATTGTGTCTAATTGCCAGTTTGGAAATGTAACTGGCATTCCGGGTCCAGAATGGATCTACTTAACATCGTCAAGCTGAGCCTCGGAATCATCTCCGTGTAAGATCTCATTACCTGGGTGACTAATGCTTCTTTACATGGCCAAAAGAGAAATTATTTAAAACATCTCATTTACTGTGTTCTTTATGCTGCTTCACTGGCCTCCCTGCTAGGCTTTTCCAGGGGACCAGATCCGGTTGACTCTGGGCCTTTCAAAGGTAGTTAACAGGAACTTCTGTGTTTCTTCCTTCTCCCCTTTCTCCTGCTCTCCATCCTTTTCCTGACTTCCCTTCTTCCCTGTGGTTCCTGCCAAGCCCAGGAGCAGAGGGACTGAAGTCTGCAGGTTAGTGGACAGCAATGAGGGCTTGATCTTGCAAGTTTAGAAGCGTGTGGGATTGTGACGTTGTAAGTATAGAAAGGTACTTTGGGGCTGGGGTCCTACCTCCTCTTCAGCACCAGTGCTAGGAGCCCTCTGCCCCATCTCTAGAGGAGACAGGGGTGTTCATGGTCTTCTGAAGTCACCTTTCCATAGAGGGCACAAACCCACCTTTAAATGGAAAGGTCTTTCTCCTTGCACTAGCCGCTCTTTGCTTCTGGGGTATTTCTGGGACATATGGAACACGTCTTGGTAGGTGATGGATTTTGGATTCAGTCCAGTCCAGAAAGGCCCAGGGCTGGTTTAGGTTTAGTTGTCAGCAATGATCTTGAGATGTAGAATTCCCTTGACTTTTGTTGCTACCATGCAAACCACCTTCTTTTTTTTCTCATGACTCTGTCTAGTCCTTCTTCCCCAGAAGTGGTGAGGCTTCCCCATGTCCTGTTCCCCACAGTTTGCACTAAAAAAATTTTTTTTTTAAGATTTACTTATTTATTTATTTTGGCCTGTGGTGGGTCTTTGTTGCTATATGTGGGTTTTCTCTAGCTGCAGCAAGTGGGCCGCACTTCGTTGTAGGCTTCTCATTGTGGTGGCTTCTCTAGGCACACAGGCTTGAGTAGTTGCAGCATGTGGGCTCCGTGGTTGCATCTCCTGGGCTGTAGAGTGTGGGCTCAGTAGTTGAGGTGCATGGGCTTAGTTCTCTGTGGCATGTGAGATCTTTTTGGACTAGGGATTGAACTGGTGTCCCTTGCATTGCAAGATAGATTTTTAACCACTAGACCACCAGGGACGTCCTTGTGTGGGTCTTATTGGACGCTGGGGGTGAGGACATGGCTGTCCCTGAGCCATCAGGTCACCTCTTTGTCACTGGATCGTGCCTGGCATTTCCAAAGTTCAGCTTCTTTCAGAGTTTAGTGCTGAGCTTGGCTGACAGCAGATGTGATTTGGGGGTGATGCCAAGAATCCAGATGTGGAGTGTGGATCCTTTGTTAAGAAGCACAAGTTGGACTCTGCTTTCTAGGTGTTGGCTGCTCCCAAAGGATGGAGAACAGACAGCGATCTTGAGCCTCTTTTTGAAACATTTAAATACAGCTGCTTCTAGAATTGAAGATTATTCCTCTCCAACTGCTCATCTTATCTCTTCTCCTCTGGGCTTCTCTATACCACTGCTGTCATTCTCCCTATTTTGCTGAGCAGAAACAAATCAGAGCAGAAAGAGAGCATGCAAGAGGGGAGGGTGGAGGAGGGCAGTGGGGAGCAGGAGATGCTCACACAAAGAAAAGTAGAATTTCTCTTCTGGAAACTGGAGGTTAGATAAATATATAATTGGATGGATTTTGTTTTTAGTCCCTTCACCTTTGTCTTAATGAATAAATCATGATAAGTGACCTCACCCCCAAAGTGTGCAGAATGATATAAAGACCAGTGGAAAGCATGCTTTCCCTCTTGGAAGAGTTTAGCTTTTCAAGTGAGAAGTTCCCTCTGATTAACTGCTACCGTGAGGTGTGTGTGGCCCTGTGACCCAGCCGCCCAGGGTCATAAGGTTTCTGGGGGCTTTTCTTCTTTGTGCATCTGTTTACGCAGGAGCAGCGTTCTTTTCTTTGGGAGAGGATGCTGTATGAACTTGTTTTCTCTATACTTGACTTTGGAAAGTAGACTTTTTGTGGCTCTGGAAGGGGAAAAAGTAGATGTACAATGATTAACAATGGAGAGCTCAGAGATAAGGGCCCTGAGGCTCGGAGGAAAGATCTGGAAGGTGAAAGGGTTTATCCAAGTGCCGGGGATTTTCATGGCCAACATTAGCTGGCCGCCGCTTAATATATTGTTTATTTTCTTTGTGCATCTGGGAGCACTTTGCTCATAGTGCTCAGCGGCATTGATTTAACTGCTCATGAGTTACGACCATTTCTCCCATAGATTGTGGCAGCCACAGCTGACCAAGTGGTAAGATTCTTGAAGAATACAGGAATGGTGTCTTAAGCTGAGCCCATCAGAGAAGCCAGTGATTTGCCTGTCTTAAAGAAATCCATTTCTTAATGTTCGTGTACTACCGTCTTCCCCGTAAGATTTCTTTTTCAGTTTGTGTTTCGAACTTTTGTCCTTAATCTTAAAGTATGTATATATGCGTTGTAGAAGATGTAGGCAGGACAGAGAGGCACTAAAAGAAAAAGGGATGCCTCAAACCCGTCGTGATGGCTACTATGTCAGAAGCCCAGAAAACAGCACGTGTTGGTGAGGATGTGGAGAAATTGGAACCCTGGTGCACTGGGAATGCAGGATGATACAGCTGTGATGGGAAGTGTATGGTGGCTCCTCAGAAAAGCTGAAAATAGAACTACCACCTGACCTAGCAGTTCTACTACTGGGTACATATCTAAAAGAAGAGATTTGTGTATTTCTGTTCATATCAGTGTTATTCATGATAGGTGGAAGCAACCCAGGTGTCCAAAGATGGATAAATGGATAAACAAAATGTGGTATGTACATTCAATGAAATATTATTCAGCTTAAAAAGGAAGGAAATTCTGATGCGTGCTACAACATGGATGTACCTCAAGGACATTATGTGGGGTAAAATAAGCCAGTCGTGAAAGGCAAAATACTGTGTGATTCTACTTATGTTGAGGCGCCTAAATTCCTAAAGACAAAAGTAGAATGATGGTTATTGGGGGGTGGGGGGATGAGGGAATTGTTGTTTAATGGATATAGAATTTCAGCTTTGCAGGATGAAAAGGTTCTTCATGGTAATATGAATATACTTAATATTACCAAAAGGACTTCCCTGGTGGCTCAGATGGTAAAGTGTCTGCCTACAATGCGGGAAACATGGGTTCGATCCCTGGGTCGGGAAGATCCCCTGGAGAAGAAAATGGCAACCCACTTCAGTACTCTTGCCTGGAAAATCACATGGATAGAGGAGCCTGGTAGGCTACAGTCCAAGGGGTCACAAAGAGTCGGACACAACTGAGCAACTTCCCTTTAATGTTACCAAATGGTGCACTTGAAAATGGTTAAGATGGTTAAGTTTATGTCTATTTTCCCACTGTTAAAATTTTTTTAAGAAAGGAAGAAAATCCCTCTAAACCCCACTTCCTGGAGTTTGTCATCATTATCTTTGAGCACATTCTTCACTGTGGTGCTCATGTTGGTTGGTGGGGCAGCTGATATCTTTCCTCCAAGGTCTGGTAACAGGCAGTCCTGGGAGAAGTTTCCTGGCTGGCCTTGTTTGGTTCTGATGGTACCCATAGTGGGAGCAGAAGGACAGACCCAGCAACTCTCTTTCTGCCAGTGAGTCTCGTTTGATAGTGTGTGAAGTGAAAGGACACTGGATTTTTAATTTTTTTGCCTCCGTCTTGAGGCATGTGGTAACTTAGTTCTGGAACCCATGCCCCCTACATTGGAAGCATGGAGTCTTAACCACTGGACTATCTAGGAAGTTCGTGTGTTTTTTATTTTGACATATAAGTAGCTATAGTATCGTAGGCAAGTCACGTCTCCAGGCCCTAGCTTTCTCGTGTGAAACATGCTCTCTGATTCATTTCAGGGAGATTTCAGTAGACAGCTAATTTTTTTTTAAATTAGAAAATTTTTAATACCAAAAACATTTTTTTATTGGAGTATAGCCGATTATCAATGTCATGGTAGTTTTAGGTGAACAGCAAAGGGACTCACCCATACATACACATGTATCCACTCTCCACCAACCCTCCCCCCATCCAGGCTGGCACATAGCATTGAGCAGAGTTCCATGCGCTATGCAATAGGTCTTTGTTGGTTATCCATTTTAAATACAGCAGTGTGTACATGACCGTCCCAAAGTCCCCAATTATCCCTTCTGCCTGGCAACCATAAGTTCATTTTCTAAGTCTGTGAGTCTCTTTCTGTGTTATAATAAGTTCATTTGTATAATTTCTTTTTAGATTCCACCTGTAAGAGATGTCATATGACATTTCTGCGTCTCTGTCGGACTTAGTTCACTCAATATGACACTGTCTAGATCCATCTATGTTGCTGCAAATGACATTATTCCATGCTTTTTAATGGACAGCCATTTCTTAAATCGGATTTTAGAGCTGTCACTCTTACCTGATAAAGAACCCGAGATTAACTTACCCAAGGCAGTGGGTCCAGGGAGCAGGTCTGGTTCCTCAGTGAATCCCCAGAGTGAAATTTGATTGACCTGTTCTCAGAACTTCCATATTGATTTTGATGAGGTGGCATATTTAAGAATGACAGTCTGGGGACATAGGCCCATTGGAAATACTATCAAACTTAGCATTAAAAGAAAAAAGAGTCTCAGAAATAGGTTTTTGTGACTGTGCTGTTACTTCAGATGACATAACCACACTGTTATTGAAGTTTTGGTTTTAATTTCTGACATAACCACACTGTTATTGAAGTTTTAGTTTTAGTTTCTGATGTGGGGGAGAGGCTGAAAAGGTCTTAGATTATAGTTGTTGCTGTGGTTCAGTCGCCAAGTCGTGTCCGACTCTTTGCGACCCCATGGGCTTAGATTATAGACTAGACTATAAACAGTCCACTATGATAGACCGGCTTTGTTGAGGTTGGGAATAAAAAGAAACATCTGATTTGAGAGGAGATCATGCGTACTTTCATGCTTTTCCTTAACTCGGCCCAGAAGATAACTCCAAAGCGAGAATGTTCATCTCAGTCGTATTCCACGGCGTTCCAGTGGCCAAAATGAGGGATAAGATGACCACAGTGTCTGTGGCAAAGGAGAGCATGTCCGATGGAGTCAGTAACTTCTGAAGTGCCGCCCCTCCCTGCCCGGACCCCCCACCCCCGCCTCAAATCATAGCCAGCACATCAGAACCTGCTGAATAGTCTCTTAGGTTATATAACATTAATCAGATTATGCTACTAGGGCCATGTATTAAATTTTAACTTGCCACAGATCCATTCTGTTAATACTTCACAGATCCACAGAGTGCCAGGTAGTTTGGGGGCTTTATCGAACGAATTGGTGATGATGTAGGACTTGACGAGGCCCAGATAAAAATACTTTCCTTAGATTTTCTGTTATATTTTAACTTTTATTGGAGGGTTGCAGGCATCCTGCAAGTATTTCTTACAAAATAAACTAAAAAATTGAAGACCATAGTTTTTTTTTTTTTTAATCTGTTGTACTGAACAGTTGATTTCTGGCCATGAGCCAGTTAGGACAGAAATTTTTTTGAAAGCTCTGGAAGCTTTTCATTTTCCAGTGACAGGCGATGCAAGCACTCTACTTTTAATTGGACCCTTCTTTAAGTCAGGAGCTGAAATGTTATCATGCAGATCTCTCCTGAGTTGCATGGAAACTAATAAAATCACGAAGGTTTCTACTTGTACTCTATGAACACAGACTGTAATGAAACTGAAACAGCTATCTCCAGGGATGATGCTATTTAAATGCTAGGCAAGGCTTGACAGCAGTTTTAATGGTGAAAAGAAAAGCCAGTGAGAGAGCACTCCCATTCTCTCCTCCCCGCCCCACCGTGCGGGTTCACCCTGCCCCTCTTTGCTTCCTGACCTTGGAGAGATTGACTCAGAGCAGAGACCTGTCACTGTTAGTAAATCCTGCCTACCACCTGTTGTAGAAAACAGCACCTGTTCTCAAACATTCTCTCTTGGTCTTTTCTCTCCCTCCTCAGACATTGCATTGATCTCCACACTTACCAGTGCTTTTGTTTTGCCGAGTCTTTCTGTGTGAACTGGAGTAACTGGCTTTTTAGGGAAAAAATTTAAGAAACTTTTTAAAGTAGTTACTATAGCATCGAGTGCTCCTTTAAAATTCCATATGTTTATTATGTTGGAGAAGGCAATGGCACCCCACTCCAGTACTCTTGCCTGGAAAATCCCATGGATGGAGGAGCCTGGTGCGCTGCAGACCATGGGGTCACTAAGAGTCAGACTCGACTGAGCGACTTCACTTTCACTTTTCACTTTCATGCATTGGAGAAGGAAATGGCAACCCACTCCAGTGTTCTTGCCTGGAGAATCCCAGGGATGGGGGAGCCTGGTGGGCTGCCGTCTATGGGGTCGCACAGAGTCGGACACGACTGAAGCGACTTAGGAGGAGGAGGATGTTTATTATGTTGTTTAAACCTCAGGACAGTCCTGCAGAGTGAACTTTTTTTTTAAATTAATTAATTAATTTTTGGCTGCTCCAGGTCGTGGTTGCTGCACGCGGTCCTTCTCTAGCTGTGCTGTGCAGGCTTCTCACACGTGGAGAGCACAGCCTCTAGGCACGAGGGCTCAGTAGTTGTGGCTTAGTTACTCCGCAGCATGTGGATCGAACCCATGTCTCCTGCATCGGCAGGCGGATTCTTAAGCACTGGATCACCAGGGAAGTCCTGGAGTGAACCTTGTTGTGATTCCCAGTTTGCAAATTAGGAGACTGAGGCATAGAGGATGTAATTTTCTTTCTTTTTTGGGTAACAAACTTTGAGCATTTGTGTGCCTGGTAGTTCCTAAGCACTTTGTATTATTTAATCCTCGCCACAACCCAGTGACAGAGGCGGTGTCTTCATCCTCACTTTATAGGTTAGGAAACAGAGATGTGGAGAGGTGCAGTGACTTGCTCAGGGTCACCCAGTAGTGAGGGCCAGTTCAGTTCAGATCAGTCGCTCAGTCGTGTCCAACTCTTTGCGACCCCATGAATTGCAGCACGCCAGGCCTCCCTGTCCATCACCAACTCCTGGAGTTCACTCAGACTCACGTCCATCGAGTCAGTGATGCCATCCAGCCATCTCATCCTCTGTCGTCCCCTTCTCCTCCTGCCCCCAATCCCTCCCAGCATCAGAGTCTTTTCCAATGAGTCAACTCTTCGCATGAGGTGGCCAAAGTACTGGAGTTTCAGCTTTAGCATCATTCCTTCCAAAGAAATCCCAGGGCTGATCTCCTTCAGAATGGACTGGTTGGATGTCCTTGCAGTCCAAGGGACTCTCAAGAGTCTTCTCCAACACCACAGTTCAAAAGCATCAATTCTTCGGTGCTCAGCCTTCTTCACAGTCCAACTCTCACATCCATAAATGACCACAGGAAAAACCATAGCCTTGACTAGACGGATCTTTGTTGGCAAAGTAATGTCTCTGCTTTTGAATATGCTATCTAGGTTGGTCATAACTTTTCTTCCAAGGAGTAAGCGTCTTTTAATTTCATGGGTGTAAGTCCAGGCAGTGGGCAGGGGAGCCCATGTGTCTAACCCCTGTACTGCTCACCTACAGTCACTACTGCTGTAGTGGTAGGTGGGCTCTGCTCAGCTCATCCCTCCACATATTGAAGGTAACTTTGGAGACCTAGCACTGAAGAGAGGATATAGTATGTAGAGAGTCAGGCACCGTCCTTAGATAAGATGTGAGATTCCCCTGGACAAGTTTGGAAAGTGCTATCCTATCTGGATAGAAATGAACCTTAAGGATTACCTAGTCCTCTGAGTCTCTCCTTATCTTGGTTTCCCTTGCTGGTCAGAGCAAGCACCTTTTCTCTCCCCAGCAGGCAGGTGCGCTGTGGGCAGCTGTGCATGTTGCTCACTGCACAACTGAGGGCTGCTATGACTTTGACATCAAATAATGCAAGACTGGACATTATGAAATCGGGCAAATATACCATATCCCTGTGATGGGGTGTAGGTGGAGGCATCACATACATATTGGGGCATTTTTCTGATTATCAGTCTTCCTGGAAGTTTGGGATAAAAACATAGTTTTAATATTAACACATATACAGAAGCTATTAGGAGTAGGATGCAGAATTCAAATGTATTTTTAAAAATCTTAAGAAATGGGCAGGAATAGAGGTGCAGATGTAGAGAACGGACTTGTAGGCACAGAGGGGAAGGGTCGGGTGGGATGAATTGAGAGAGTAGCGTTGACGTGTATCCCCTGTGCTGTGCTTAGCTGCTCAGTCGTGTTCAACTCTTTGCAACCCCATAGACAGTAGCCTGCCAGGCTCCTCTGTCTAGGGGGATTTTCCAGGTAAGAATACTGGAGTGGGTTGCTGTACCCGCCTCCAGGAGAGCTTCCCAACCCAGGGATCGAACCCAGGTCTCCCACATTGCAGGCAGATTCTTTGCCATCTGAAGCACCAGGGGAGCCCAAGAATACTGGAGTGGGTAGCCTATCTCTTCTCCAGGGATCTTCCCAACCAGGAATTGAACCAGGGTCTCCTGCATTGCAGATGGATTCTTTACCAGCTGAACTACCAGGGAGTGTAAACCAGATAGCTAGTGGGCAGCTGCCGTGTAGCACAGGAAGCCCAGCTCAGTACTCTATAATGACCTGGAGGAGGTGGGTGGGGTAGGGATGGGAGGGAGGCCCACAAGGGAGGGGACCTCTGCATACTTAGAGCTGATTCACGTAGTTGTACAGCACAAACTAACACAGCATGGTAAAGCAATTTTACTCCAATTAAAAAATAAATTGAAAAAAACAAAAGCAAAACCCTTGAGAGTTTCGTGTGGGAAGGGCAGGGGCACTCATTCAGGAGTGTGTGGAGGAGTGAGATAGTTTGACACCCACCAGCGGAGGCTTCTCAGTAGACTCTGAACCAAGCATCCTGATGTGAAATGATGCCCGACATGCTATTTGCTCATATCTCAAGCTCTGCAACTGTGTTATTAAAAGAATGGAAATTCTATGAAAAGCAAATAAATATCTCTGAATTCCCTGGCCTGCTATAAATAAAGTGCATTTTGAATGTCGGTGGGCCAGAGAATTTAATCTGCACACTCAGAAGGAGGTAGTGGTAACTTATTCAGTGGCTGTGAATCTTCCCTTGCCTTGGAAAGATCGATCCCTCGCCCCCTTCAATTCCATGGCCTGAAAATACATTATTGTATCACATTATGGATTTCTTTCTAACCATTGGACATTGTGGCCTTGTGCCTGCCAAACCCAATGCACAGAATATTTGGTAGCAGATACGAATGGGTCAGTCCACGAATCTTTATCAGTGTGGCCGTTCTTTTTCCAGGGATGCAGGGTTGTGTAAGACATAATTTCCTCCCTGGCAACACCGGTAGCCACATTGCATGGTTCTGGGGTACCATTCCCATGACGGTCATGAATGATGCCCTTGGAATTGTGCACTTTGCAGCCCACACGTCCATACGTGTGACTTTTCTCGGCATCTGGCTGAGTGAGCATAATACAAGTGAAGTTAAAAATGTAGCACGAGGTCCGTAATTCTTAAAGGCCAACCAAGTATGAGAAACGTTAAGAACCCGAGAGTCCAAAAAGGTGGACAGCACTGAGAATTGGTCAGAGTGGGGGTGGCCAGAGAGAGTCCACTGGGGCTGTGGGTTGTAAAAGTGGACCCAGCCTGCCCATCCCTAGGCCTGGCCTCCAGGATAGGCTGCTTTCGTGACTTCTGAGCACCGTGACATAGGGGGCCTCCCGTGCTTGTTCTTAGCATGAGCTTTGGAGAAGGGTGAAAGCTTGCGTGCCTGCCCATGTGGGTCCGTGGGCAAGGAATAACAGGACCCTGAGGATTTGGAAAAGCCCTCTGTTGCTAGCTGTGCTATTTTTAGCTCCCTCCCACGGCCTCCAGGTGTCTGTCAGCAGAGCATCCTGTGCCTGTATGGAAAACGGCTGTGGGGGTCCAGGCCGGCCAGCTAGGCAGAAGCAGTCTTGCTTCCAGGCCTGGTGGCCGGGCCGGGCCTCAGAGGCTGGCAGGCTGCTATAGGTCCGTTGCGTAACTAGCCTTTCCGCTGGTCACGGTGCTGCTGGCTCTGGGTGAGGAGGTCAGGCCAGAATAAACAGGTCCACAGTCCATGGCTCCTCCCCGAGCCCCAGCGTGTTGGGCACACTCATGGGCCTGGTGATGGGCTGGTATGGGCAGGAGCTGCTTTTGCTCTAGAACTGTCTGACCATGGCTGCAGAGTGCCCAGGCCTGGGCTACCTGCCTGGACTGGGAATGGTGGAGATGGCCTGGCCCCATCCATGGCTAATCCGGATGTGGTAGAAGGCTGGGCAGTGGCCTCAGAGATGGTCTACTCCTTCCTTTCCTACCCTCCACGCTGCCTCCCACATCCTTCAGGGCTGGCTCGTGTGCTGGGAAGGTCACCTTCCTGGGAAGCCTTCTCTGCTTGCCTGAGTCGAGGCTTGGTCTCTCTACTGTTACCCCACCTTATCCTCTGTATCCTGTGCGAGCAACATCCATTGAATTCTCCCTGTGGACAGGACTGGTGGTTTTCCTTTCTTTGAACTCCTGTGCCTCCTCCAGGTGGTCCCAGGGAGTGGGCAGCAGGTGTTGGCTGATCAGTAATAGTGTGGCAGCTTGTCTTCAGAAGCTCCCAGTAAGCCACGGATCTGCTGTTCAGACTTTTGGGTAGTGCCCCCTGCCCCACTTTTGAAACAGGGCTGGCTCTGTGACTTGCTTGTAATCAGTAGAATGTGGTGGGAACGGTTTTGCTTCTTCCAAGACATGGTCAGAAGCACCCTTGCAGCTTCCCTCGTGGCTTCCTGGAGAAGGAAGCACACAGGTCCTTCTGGGTATGACACACACTGTTGAGCACTCCACCTGCTTCCTTGGGTTAATCTTCCAGGAGAGGCCATGAGCCTGACCCAGGCTCATATGGAGTAGCCTGACCACCCTGAGAGCTCCATGCTCTGAGAAGAGCAGGTCACTTGGAGAGGCCCGGGGATGTGCTGCCGTGTGGAGGGAGAGACTCTCCAAGGAGCACCAAGGCACCAGACATGGTGGGCAGAGTCGATCTTGGAAGTAGATTGTCCAGCTCCAGCTGACATGAATCAGAGCTGAGCCAGCCAGCTCATCCTCCCTGAGTTTCTGACTTATCAATCATAAATTAAATTAAGTGATTATTTCAAGCCACTGCATTTTGAGGTAATTTTTTATCATAGAACTAGATGACTGGAACACGTAACTATTAAAGGGTGATCGTTCCGCAAACTCTGACTTTTGCCCTCTGTCTGGGTTGCTCTTAGATTTCTTCCTGAGCTCTCTGCACCCAGCCATAGAGGGCTTCCTTCACTTTGCTAAACTTTCCGTTTCTACACCCCTGGGCCTTCACAAACGCCATCCGCTCTACTTGGAATTCTCTTTCCTTGACCTCCCTCTCCTGTTTGTCTAGTGATGTGCTGGTACCTGTTTAACCTCTAGGAAGAACGCCTCGATTTGTACATTTGTCAACACGTTGGTGGCGTTTGTCAGTTTGTAAATATTCCCACCATGGCTGATTCCAAGATAATCAGCATGATGGCACAGAACAGGAGGCAGGTATGTTGTCCATATTATGTGTATGTGGAGACTGAAGCTCAGAGAGGCTTATTTCCCTCCGTAAATCATGGGCAGGCATGGATTCTGGTCTGCTTGGCCTCAGGGACCATGGTCTTTCCGCTGCCCTCCGCTCATGAAGGACTTGGAGCCCATCGTGAGTACAGGCGGCACTGCTGCTGGGCTGGCCCCTTTCTTCTAGGCCAGTGGTTCTTCCATTGCTTCTTTGAGTTACTGCTGGCTCTTCCTCATGCTTTCCACACGTAACCAGTCACAGATAAATTAATTTTTCTCTTGGACCATATTACTCTATCTAGATTCTTTGGTCATGGAAGTGAGAGGGTAACAGGCAGGAAGGCCAGGGATCTCCGAACGGAGGAAATAGCCTGCAAATATCAGACATTTTTATCTCTCTTAAGCGGCAGGAGGAAACAAGCTAGTGATATTTTTTCCTTCTCTATACAAATTTAAAAGGAGGTTTCTCTTAAAATACTGTGTTACCATAACGACACCTGGTTTCACCAGAAGTTAACTATTCTCAAACCTAGAGATAACCAATGCCTTTTTCTTATGGAAATGTTTGTCTTAGGCTATGCTAATGTACTGTGCATTTACCCCAGACTCTGTCTTCAAGTCGGTTCCGCCTCTTGGCTCAGAACCTACTTGACAAACCAGTATGTTATACTCAGATATTGTTCCCCTAATCTATGTAAATGAAACTATTTGTGTGGTGGTCTGCCCTTCTTCAAGATTCAAGTTAATAATTTTATGGCCCAGGATAAACCATTTGGTGCCAAGATTATCCCAAAATACATCTTACGGGTGAGGGGCCTGGTGCCATTCTGAATTTTAAGACATTCCTTTCTTTCATTAACAGACTGCTAGTGACTATATAACATCCAGCTGAAGACTAGCAGGGGGGTACTCTTTCTGCCCCCTTCTGATGCCTATGTCAGACGCTTTCTCTATCTCTTTTATACTTTAATAAAACTTTATTACACAAAAGCTCTGAGCGATCAAGCCTCGTCTCTGGCCCCGGATTGAATTCTCCTCCTCTGGGGGCCAAGAATCCCGGTGTCTTTGTGTGATTCAACAACAACCTTTCAGAAGTATTGAACTAAGAGGGGCCTGTGAGTCCATCTTGAGGCTTGATTAATTCTGTGTATAAGACTGGGTTTGCTGCTGTAATGAGCAATGCTGACATATCGAGGGCTTAATATAGAAGTGTATGTATTGTTCATATAAAGTACCATTGATAGTGTGTGTGGGGTTTTGGGGGTTGGGGTAAGGGACTTGTTCCAAGCAATTGTTCAGGGTTGGTTCCTTTTTTCTGTCTCCCCTGCCGCCTCCCTCCACCCCACAGCTTGTGGGATCCTAGTTCCCTGACCAGGTATTGAACCTGGGTACTCAGCACTGAAAGCGTGGCATCCTAACCACTGGACTGCCAAGGAATTCCCAGGGTTGGCTCCTTATGTCTGTGGATCTGCCATTTCAAAGGGGACGCTAAAGGTCTCTGTTGAATCCTCTGCACCCATCTGACAGATATGGAATGAGAAGTAAGGATCGTGAGGTGTGGTTTTGTGAAAGTGATCCTGGAAATCATTCCCATCACTTCTGCCCACACGGTCCATTGGTCAGAACTTTCACATGGTACCTTAACTGCAAGGTATCCTGGGATACGTAGTGTTCCTAGGAGTAGGAAGTGGATTTGAAGAGCACTCAGTTGGCAGACGGGGCTCCAGAGTGAGACAGAGTGAGGGGTTTTGCTGTCCGCTGCTGGCTCGGCCATAATTAACGATGACCATGACCCAGTAACCACTCTGGGTGTTAATACTGAAAATTAATACTCAGTGTTAAGATGGAATATTCAGAATAGAAATACTGAATATTAAGACAGGGTGCCACTAGGTATCACACACACTGTTGAGCACTCTACCTGCTTTTCCTCACGTGATGCTCTCAAAAAGCCCGTGTTGTAGGTGTTGTTACCGTTATCCTCATTTTGTAGCTGAGCAAACGCTGTGGCTTGCTGTGGGTATAGCATGGGCCCAAGGGACGTCACTTACGAAGTAGCAGGATCTGATCCAAACTCAAAATACTCTGGCTTCAGAGTTTTAAGTCTTAGCCACTTCCTCCACTGCTCTGGGGTTCCCTCAGCTCTCCTCATTCTTGTCCCTGCCTTCATCTTATAAGTTATTCTGCTTCTTAAACACCTTCAGGAACAAATGGACCAAGGGGTTTAAATGCCTCCTCCGTCCACGTTCCAAAGAGAACAGAAGAGAACGCCATCTCGAGTGTCGCCGGGAGACACTGACCCCTGTTCCCCGCTAGAGTAAGGGGTGGAAT
>NW_011494601.1:4256214-4288173 GCF_000754665.1 Bison bison bison
GGGTAGGGGCACTGTCTCTGCCCTCCATCTGATGTGAAAGGACCATCTTCTCAGCTCTCTCCTGCTTTGAGTATTATTAATACCTTGATGGGGCTCTTTGACTGGAATATCAAAAGCAGAAGGGGAGTGGATGGCCGAGGTTGGTTCCCCGGTCCCTTGGCTCTCTCGCTGCCCCATGGCGAAATGGGGCAGGAAATGTCATTTCCCTTTGGCCCATTCCATCCAATTCAGATGTCATGTTTAGCAGAGTGAGTCCAAAAGTTCACTGCTGAGACAGCAAGGGATCAAACATGAGGAAACGTGAGTGATGTGGCTGCTCTTTTAAAACTCAGTGGGCCATAACACACGTGTCCACCTGGGCAGCATCTCTCATTCTAGTTAGCTCAGTGTAGTTAGCAAGAGCATGCCATCTGGAGCCAGACTTCATGGGCTCAAATCATAGTTTGCTCCTTGCAGACTTAAGAGATCTTTTATAAATTGCCTAAACTCTCAGAGCCTCGGTTTGCTTACCTGGAAAGTGGGACTAGTAATAGTAGTCCCTTTATGTGGTTGTTGGGAGGATGCTGCTGCTAAGTCGCTTCAGTTGTGTCCGACTCTGTGTGACCCCGTAGACGGCAGCCCACCAGGCTCCCCCGTCCCTGGGATTCTCCAGGCAAGAACACTGGAGTGGGTTGCCATCTCCTTCTCTAATGCATGAAAAGCGAAAGTGAAGTCGCCCAGTCGTGTCCGACTCTCTTCGACCCCATGGACTGCAGCCCATCAGGCTCCTCTGTCCATAGGATTTTCCAGGCAAGAGTACTGGAGTGGGGTGCCACTGCTGGGAGGATAATGTGTGTTAATTACTTAAGAGTAGCATCCAGTACAAGTGCTAAATAATTGTTAGTAATATTGTTATTTCACTTTGGTCACCTTTGGGAGACTGACTCTTCCTAACATGGACTGTTACAATCACCTCCTAGGTGGTAACTCCATTTTCCAGAGGGATGGCTGGCATACCTGTACTCGTGTTGGAATGTTGTATAACTGAAGCCCGGGACTGTATGCTGTCCATCTTTGCATCTGAAAGTACTATGCAAAAGTTGCCTGAAATATCATCCCCATGTTGAGGACTCCAAAATGACAGGATCTTTTTTATGTTTATCTCCGTTTCCTTAGCAACCTACACTAGTGTCCAGCATCACAAAATTCTTCTCGAATAAATGCGGGACTGAAAGAGCAAAGGATTTCATCCTTACTTGGAAAGTGAAGGTCTCTCCTTGGGAACAGGCTGGTGATAGCATCGGTGCATTCTTTTGAGTGTTGCTGGGGTGACATCTCTCAGCATTTGAAAGTCAATTTGGTTTTAGAAAACTGTCCAAGGGAGTTTGCAGGCAAGTATAATGAATAAGAGAGGAAGCCAATGTGGGTAAGGTATTTCTGGTCCCCTAAATGTGTAATTATGATTGCACATAAGAATCTGAAAGTTCTGAGTGGTGTGTAAATTACCTCTGTAGGCGATTTCCAAAGAAAAGTTCTAGAAATGCTTTGAGTATTGGCAGCATTGGAGCCAATGTGTCATTCCCCTACCAGCCTCCCCACCACAGAGGGGAAGCACACGTTTTGAATGTTGACTTGGTCTCTTTAAACGTAGCCTTGGATTTGGACAAAGGTGGGCTTGGGTCCCAGCTCTGCCTTGCACTAGCGCCGTAACTGTGGACAGTTCTCCTTGGCAAGCTCACTCTCTTCTGCAGTAAAATGTGAATACTGAGAATACTTGCCATGTAGGGTCTTTTGTGCAGGTTAAATGAGATGATCACCTTGAGCTCTTAGTGCCTCTTAGGTGCTTAACAGATGGCTCCTGCTATCATGCAATGGAGTGCTATTTTGACCTCTCTCCTCCATCAGTAGCCCTGGATGAGGATGCCAGGAAGATGAGGAGGAAGAGACCCTTTGAGGGAGCGTGGTAACCAGACGCCAACAGTGAGTACCAGATGAGAGTTGGATGAGACAGTTTTGTGGGTCTCTGGTGCTTTTGTAAGGATTTGGCTTTGGCTCTAAGTGTTCTGCCCTGCACCACCCCCTCCCCTTCCTTCCTCGACCTCAGACAGATGGAGATCATAGCAAAGGGGAGAAAAGAGATGGAAGGTGTTGGAAGGCCCAGAAGGTGCTTCTTCCAGAAGCCTGAGGGTCTGCAAAGAGGCTGTTGAGTCTGGTAGGCCCATCTCTCTTCTGTCCTGAGCCGCCTTCTCATCCTGTGAATGCATTCAAGGGGCCCAGTGAGCTGAGAATGGACAGGAGGTCTTTGGGGCTGTAAGGGTCCTGAAGAAGGCCCTTCTCCAGCCTCAGCTTCCTTGCTGGGGTTACTTCTTATTTTTCTTTTTTTTTAAATTAATATTTATTGGGATGTAGTTGCTTCACAGTGTTGTGTGAGTTCCTGCTGTACAGCAAAGCGGATCAGCTGCATATATACAAGTATCCCTTCTTTTGGGGGGTTTCCTTCCCATTCAGGTCAGCACAGAGCATTGAGTAGTGCTGCGCAGCAGGCTCTCATTGGTTATCTTTTCATACATAGAATCAATAGTATGTGTATGTCAATCCCAGCCTCCCAGTTCATCCCACTCCCCGCCCCACTTGGCACCCATATGCTCGTTCTCTATGGCTGTGTCTCTATTTCTGCCTTACAAATAAGATCATCTGTACCATTTTTTGTAGATTCCATATATATGCTTTAATATCTGATATTTCTCTGTTTCTGACTTACACCAGGTTTACCTGTTCCTTGAGTTTCTTCCATTGAGGAACATATGTTACTGATGCACTGTGTCAGGCCAGGTGCCTGATTGAAGGTTTACGCAACATCTAGTATTTGTTCTCGGACTTTTTCCTCCACTGGGGATTATGTGTTCTGAAGCATCAGAAACATTCTCTGTACACCAAGATCCTCCAGGAAAACTTCCGGATCGCCTTTCTTTCCCCCTTCCGCCCCCTCTTAGCTCAAGTTGATTCTGCCACAGTCCCTGAGTTAAGCAAATAGTTTGTTCTCTGGCAACTTGTCCTCTATGGGGCTGGGCTCTGAAGAGGATCCAAGGGTATCCCTTGTGGTGGTGCTTCCTTGGGGGAACCCACCGTAGATTTGGGGCTGAGTGAGAGACAGACATGGGTGCTCTTTCCTCCGCTTATGCGGTGAGATGGGGAGGGCCGGGGATTTGGACCCCAGGACCTGGGCGCAGCTCTTGGCTTCCCCGCTGATGCGCTGTGTGGTCCTGGGCAAGTTGCTTTCTCTAAACCTTAGCTTCCTTGGTTGTAAGATGAAGACCATGGAGAAAGTTCTACCCAGCATGTGAGAACTAGTCAGGTGCTAGTGGCCACCATGTTTAGTGTGGATCCAGGTGGAATGGTGTCATTTAGCCGAAGCGGATACATTCAAGCCCACCGTCAAGTCACCCTACACAAAGTGCTGAGTTAGGTCCAGGATGGAGACCAGCCCTGGAGAATTACACATTGCTTCACTTGTCCGGCTCTCTGGCTAGATTGTAAGCTCCTAACTCTCGATCACTCAGGATTTGGCAGGTGCTGGGCTGTGAACTTCACTTCCCTCTGTATCCCCAGAACCAAGCACGAAACCTGATACAAAGTGGGCACTTGGTGGAATTTGGCGAATGAATGAACACAGGGGCATTCAATAGACTCTTGCTGATGAATTGACTAATAGTCCCCACTGGTTACATTTATATTTTGGGCACTGAATCTCTTTGTTGTCTGCGGCTTCTTGAGCACTGAGGGTATTTAATTATCCCTTGAAGCTGAGGTTGAACCTTTCAGGACACCTTCACCAGGACGAGACCCGGCGCGCGTCCAGGCCCCAGGCGGCGGCAGCATGTGGGTGCAAAGGAAGCCTCTCCCCACCCCGCTTTCCGGTGGCTTGGCCTGGGGTCCTGAAGTGTCTCACGCCCGACTTCCCCAGAAGAAAGGGTGTTTTGTGTGTTCTGTGTGTCTGAGCGTCAGACGGCGGCTTCTCTCCTACAGACAGTCTTTGCTTGTGTTTGGTAAAATGACAGCTTCGTCCTTTTCTCCACCCTCCCCGTCGCCCGGCCCCATCTCCTACTTTCATTCCCGGTGTGAAGGGACCTCTGTCAGGCCAGCCACCCGCTCTGGTGAGATGAGCCAAGTTCCTCATCGCACGATGCCGAACAGAATTACCGCAAATTGGACAGAGAAAGCAATTTTAGCTTGAACACAAACATCCTGTCAGAGAACAGAGAGATGATAATTTTTGTTGCACACGGGGAGTGACAGAACAGAGGAGAGCTGAAGCATCTATTTAGGCTAATTAGGCCTTAGGTGTGCACTGAGGTTGCTGTGTGAGCTGGCCTGTAGCCTGAACCACCTCCCCTCAGGAATCCACGTTCAGTTGGCCCAAATGCTCCCACGAGCTTCCCGATTTACTGTTAGCCCCACTGGGTCTGATTTTAGACAAAAGCATTGTTTTGGGGCCTGACTGGCTTTGAGTTCTGTACGTAGGCAGAACATGTATTGCAGAGAGACACAGAGCACCCCAGGTAGGGCTGCTCGGTTTCAGTCAACCAGGGTTTATCGGGCTCCTGGGAAGTTTTAAACCCTGTACTGTGACTGGGAGAAGGTGGGGCAGGGGACTTGCTATTTCTTGAGAGCTTAAAATGCGTTGCCTTCTGAACTGGCTGCCTTGCATCTTTGTTGTTGTTCAGTCACTAATTTGTGTTCAACTCTTTTCGACCCCATGGACTACAGCATGCCAGGCTTCCCTGTCCGTCACCGTCTCCCAGAGTTCGTTTAGATTCATGTCCATTGAGTCGGTGATGCCATCCAAGCATCTCATCCTCTGTTGCTGTCTTCTCCTCTGGCCCTCAGTCTTTCCTAGCATCAGGGTCTTTTCCAATGAGTCAGCCCATCAGGTGACCAAAGTATTGGAGCTTCAGTATCAGTCCTTCCAATGAGTATTCAAAACTGATTTCCTTTAGGATTGTCTGGTTTGATCTCCTTGCTGTCCAAGGAACTCGCAAGAGTCTTCTCCAGCACGACAGTTCTAAAGCATCAATTCTTTGGTGCTCAGCCTTTATGTCCCAACTCTCACATCCATACATGGCTACTACATCTTAGCTGATAAAATTCTCACAGCATCCTTGAAGGGCAGGTGCTGTTCAGGAGCTGAGACTCAGAGAGGTTAATTCACCCCTCTGGGGTCACACAGATGTCCCTGGAGCTGGAAGACACAGACCTTGAGAGCTTCCAGTCCTGTTGTGTGGGACAGAGTTCTAGACCATTCGAAATTATTCCCACAATAAACAATTACTATAAGCCTTTGCCCCATGAAGCGGATCCAGAAATGAATCAGCCCCAGGTTTGTCTTACTGGGAGCAAACAGCCTCTAGAGGACTCTTCACTTTCATTGTTTTGTTTGGGGCCAGGAGCTATGTCAGAGATGTGTGCAGGGCAAGGTGAAGAGGCAGGGACTTATTCTCAGTGGTGAGAGAGGAAGGCTTTCCCCACTAGAATGTCATGTTTGAAACATGCTGTGAAGGATGAGAATCAGTCTGCCAGTCTTTCGACTTTCACTTTTAAAATTGAGGTCTAAATACACACAGGGTGCACACGGATCTTAAATATCGAGGTGGGTGAATTTTCAGTCGCGTATATACATAACCTGTGTAACCACCAGTTCCTGGAAGCGAGAACGCTTCCTCATGTTCTGTGTTCAGGTAGAAAGATGAGAAGCCGACCGTGAATTCCTCTGAGGAATTCAGAGGAAATGGAGCTCGATGATCCTTCTCAAACCTGGTTTCCATCATAAGGGGAAGGAAGATGAATATTCATGGATCTTGATCTCTTTTTGCGTCATTTACATTTTGCCTTCTCTGGATTTGTGGCTTCCCACCTGCCCCTGGGTTCTGAAGAATAATTGTTTCACGCATCACATTCTTACTGCACTGGGAGGAAAAGAGGGAAGAAGAAAAGAAATTAGGCGAAGGGGAATTGACTAGACTCTGAATAGTTTAGCCAGCTTTGTGCACATGTTTTAGGATGTGCTGCCTCTGGCCACATTTGTGGAATATGTGCCTTGTCTTTGGGGTTTGTGGTAATAAGACCTGCTGCTGAGCCCTGATGTGTGGTTTCCTCCATATGTTCTTGGATGTGGTGTGTTTGGATCTGGCCCTTCTGTGGGAGCAGAGGGAGCCAGGAGACAGTTGAAAGCCACTGGGACTCCCATCTTCTTCCTTGACCACTTTCAGCTTAAATCATGCAAGGAGGCAAATGTACGCCTGACCGTTTTGCAGACTTTGATCCCCTCTGTTGGGTTATGGTAACGTGCCTTTCTCCTCTCTCAGCCTCCTCCCTCTGCTCCCCTGGTCCTGTCACCCCAGGAGTGCCTGTTGTATGCACTCGGTGTAGCATCTTTGGGGAAGTTGTCTGTGGCTTGCCATCACAGGGACATGGAATTGGATTATAAGGTGATAAGCCGGTATCTGGTGATAAGCCAATAGTATTCATCTCTAGACGTCTGGGTGAACATCGACCCTGGTGAATAGCATAGGATAAGTTTAGAAAAAAAATCACAGTAGCTCACACTTTTGAGAATTTGCTATATGCCAGACCCAGAATGAAGGACTTTATATATCTGAGTCAATTATGAGGCTTTTGAGTTCTAGTAGCCGAAATGACAACTTTACAGAAATGCTTAAACATTTAAGGGACTTCGTTGGCTCATAGAATTTAAGGGACTTCAGGTGAAGTGTGATCCAGGGGTTCAATGATGTCTCCAAGGATTCAGTTTCTTTCTGTCTCTCTAGTCTACTTTCTTTACAAGTGGCCTCATCTTGAGGTTGCTCTGCCTCTGGTTTCCAAGATGGCTGCCGCAGCTCCAGAATACACATGCTGTTATGTTCATGCATGGCAGAGAATAAAGCATCTGTGCTCTAGCATGCCTTGCACAAGTCCTGAGGGTCAATCTAATTGGATAGGCTGAGGCCAGCTGGTACAGTCGGAACCTCAAAGATGCCTGAATGGAAAATAGCGTCTGCAAGAAAATGGGAAGATGGACATTTGGAAAGCTGTCAACCAAAGTCCCCTACATATCAGGGTCAAATTTAGTTTTTACAACACTCTCTCAAGGTTGGCACAGTTATTACCCCCATTTACAGAGAAGGAAGTGGAGGAGGTACAGAGAAGCCAAGTAATTTTCCTGAGTTCACACAGCTTGTGGCTCAAATGAGGAGATGAGTTTGGACAGTCTGACTCTGAGACTGCAATTCTGACCACTCCATGGCAGTTTTCAATGGTGCAGTGGTAAAGAATCCACCTCACAATGCAGGAGATGTGGGTTCGATCCCTGGGTCGGGAAGATCTCCTGGAGAAGGAAATGGCATCCCACTCCAGTATTCTTGCCTAGAAAATCCCATGGACAGAGGAGCCTGGTGGGCTGGAGTCCATCGGGTCACAAAGAGACACCACTGAGCATTTACGCCCATTTCTTTTTTTAACTGAGATAAAATTCAGTCTTTTAAAGCGTACAACTTCAGTAGTAGTATATTCGCACAGTTGCGCAAACATCACTATCATCTAATTACATGGCAGTTTCATCCCTCCGAAAGGAAGCCCTGAACCTTCTAGGCAGTCACTCCATTTCACCTCCTCCCAGCCTCTGGCTCATCTACTTTCTATCTCTTGGATGGGCCTAATCTGGACTTTTCAAATAAACAGAATCCCGTAACGTGGCCTTTGTGTCTGGCTCTTTCACTTAACCAGCGAGCTGTTTTTAAGTGGGATCTGCTGTGCTTGACCTCAAGATTCTCCATTCCTGTCCTAACCATCATTAAATGGGCAGTGCTGCCAGCTGGCTGGAGAAGAAAGAGATTCTGTGCAAGAAAGAGGGAGAAAGAGAGAGAGGAAGACTCACTGATGGGCTGTTTACTTTTTGGGGAGCCATCAGACTGGGGCTCTGTGAGGGGGGGCCTCTGTATCCCAGTATCTTCCAGATCTGGACAGTGAGGAATCATTCTACCTTCTTAAGCACCCACATACACCAGGCAGTGTTTGAAGTCCTGGGAGGACAGGAAGGAAGAAGGCTGGGTTGGGAGCAGGGACGGGCAGATAACAATCAATCAATAAATGAATTATTTCCAGCGGCACGCCGGAGAAAACTGGGGGATGGGATCAAGGGTGCTCGAGGGGCTCCCTCGGTGGGTGGCCAGAGAAGGCCTGTCTGAGGAGGTGTCATTGAGCTGAGATCAGCTTGAGGACAGAGGTGCCTGGGCAGAACTGGGGGGAAGAACGTGCTCCAGGCTGAGGAGCAGGAGGCGTGGGGCCCGAGGGTGGGACTCGGTGGTGTCCTCTGGTTGGAGATGGTTATCTCTGCCACCTTGTTCCTGCTTTTCCCTAGTGGTTCCTCCCTCATAGGGGCCGCACTCTACCTGCATCCTCTGCTCCAGAAGGGTTTGGCCACCGCCTGAAGGTGCTGATGAGCGTCCGCCCTGAAGGCTTTGGCATCTGTTTGGGGCTTTATCTCTTTTTGTGTTCTGAGACTTGAGCTGAGACTTCCTCTTATTTCTGATTTAGTCTTGAATGTGCCAATCAGCTGCTTTTATTTATTTTTTTAAAGAATGTGATTATTCAAAGACTTTCATGCTCTTTATCTTTAAACGTGCTGTTGACCAAATCCTGGGACTGTTGTCCTAGTCTAGGTGAGCGCCCAATGCCACTCGCCCCTGGGAGCTGAGTCCTGTCTGTCAGTGAGTGTCGATGGAGGGGAAGATGAGGCTCCTGCCTTCAGGGAGTCTGTATAGTTGGGAGGAAAGATCTAGCCACAGCATAGAACCCTCACCGCAGAGTCCTGGGGTGGCGTGTTCTGGTAGAGTGGGGAGAGGGTATCGGGGAAAGTGCCCACAACAGATGGGGGGCGGTGAGGGGGATTCAGGAGAGAACAAGACATCCACCATCCCTCCCTTCAGGGCCAAGTAATCCTATTGTCAGGGCCTGATGAAACAGGTCATCTCCTCTTCGTGGGCACTTTCCCCTATACCCGCTCCCAACTCTGCCAGAACATGTCACCCCAGGACTCTGCGGTGAGGGTTCTATGCTGTGGCTAGATCTTTCCTCCCAACTATACACACACACGTGTGCACACACACACACATGGAAGTCTAGAGTGGGATGAAGGACCATGGAATGTGGCAGGGGTCTGTTCTCATCTGCTGCAGGGCCCCAGGAAGGCTTCTCTGCAGAAGTGAGTTCTAAGGAGAGAGGTGTTGGCCAGCCAGGGTGGGCAAAGAAAGTGTGGAGGAGTTGGTACTTTTTGACATCCCCATGGCTCCAGTGACTTCACGGAGGGAGTGGGCTGGAAGCTGCAAGGCTGGGGAGGACTTAGAGAGGAGATGACAGTGTATTCCAGGCCACAGGGACCCTAGGGGGGAAGACAGGAGGAGAACAACCAAAATCTCTAGGAGGACAGGAAAGGGTCCCTGATGCTCGTGGCTTAACCGCCCATGGCTAGTATAGTGCCGAGTCTGGAGAAAGTGCACTCCGTCCTCAGGTGGACTGAGTGTGTGTATTAGTTTCTTATTGCTGCTGTGACAAATAACCATACATTTAGTGGCTTGCTGCTGCTGCTGCTAAGTTGCTTCAGTCGTGTCCGACTCTGTGCAACTCCATAGACGGCAGCCCACCAGGCTCTGCTGTCCCTGGGATTCTCCAGGCAAGAACACTGGAGTGGGTTGCCATTTCCTTCTCCAATGCATGAAAGTGAAAAGTGAAAGTGAACTCGCTCAGTCGTGTCTGACCCTCAGCGATCCCATGGACTGCAACCCACCAGGTTCCTCCGTCCATGGGATTTTCCAGGCAAGAGTACTGGAGTGGGGTGCCATTGCCTTCTCTGTTTAGTGGCTTAAGACACCACAAATTATTCTCCTCCAACTCTGGAGATCAGAAGTCTGGAATTGGCTTCACAGGGCTGCTTCTTCTGGAGGCTCCAAGGGAGAGCATCCTTTCTTTGTGTTTTGTAGCTTCCAGAGGCCACCTGTATTCCTTATCTTCTGGCTCCTTCCTCCATCTTCCAAGTCCATCACCCAGGTCTTTGTTTCCACCATCACATCACCTATCAGATGAGGTGAGTCAGACTGGAAGCTGGCTAGGGTAATTTATTGGAGACAGTCACAGGGAGAGGGCATGAGGCAAGGCCACTGCCATTGCCCAAAGTTCTTGTAGGGTCTTCTGCTTGGTCAGTGTGCCTAAGGTGGCACTGGAACCACCAAGATGGCCCTTCGCAAGAGTTTGTTGGCTGAACATGGTAAATTCCAGATGGCTCTGCCTGCTTCAGAAAAGGAGGGCTCCAGGTCACCAAGGGAACCCTGTGATGGAGTGGTGCCATTCGCTTGGACCTCTCAACTTGGTGCCCCAGAAAGGACTTAGGAAAAAGGCAACTTCCAGAAGCAAACATGTCTTTCTTGACTCTAAGGAGTCAAGGAGCACTCTAAGGAGGGGTGCTGTGTCAAGGACCTTTGGGGTCTGAGCATTTCTCTGGAGGAGGGGCTAGTACCCGATGGTCTCATCTTTCCTTACTGACAGTTGGAACGGCAATGGGACAGGATGAGCCCAACTTAGAGTCAGCCTGGCCGTCTAGCAGTTTTAGCTGCAAAGGGACGAAGGCAGAGGTGCCAGGGGAGGCCAGGGGGCCTTGGGAAGGGTGGAGGGTGGATCCTGAGGAGGAGACCCAGGCCACAGCCCTTTCAGCATGGCCAGAAGGTGGTGTGAGGGGATGCATCTGTGGCTGTGTCCCCAGAGTGGGGGTGGTGTTGTGGGGAGCGTGGATTCAGCTCTGGCTCTGCCACTCACAGCTGCATGACCTTGGATGAGCTGCGTATCCCTGCGTGTTGGCTTTCTGTAAAATGGGCTTCTCCTCTTGGAGTGTGCGCCTGTGTGGTGAGCTAATATGGGGGAGCATGCGGCATTTAGGAAACACCCTCAGAATGACCTGCTTCTGTTAACATTGCCGTTGTTTCTTTAGCCCCAGGGCCTGCAGGGCCTGGCCTGGGATGTGGAAAAGCTTTCCAGAAAGGGGAGTGGGAGATGGTGCCTGCCTCCTCCCCCGGCCATGGCAGAGTGTGGGGAGGCTGCTTGGGGCTCACTCCCCTGAGACTCCGTGGGGGGCTGTCCCAGCAGAAGCCCATGTGCCCTGTGTGTGTGTGGATGTGTGTGTGTGTGCGGTGGACATTGAGCAGACGGCTGGCAGGCTGTGAAGCCCTGCCATCCAGCCTCTCCAGGGCCCACCCCGGAAGAAGAAGGTGGGCAAAGCCCATGTTTGGAGACTGACTTGGCTTGAGGCGCAAGGCAGTCCTTTCCTAGCTGTGTCATTTCTCTAAGCCTCAGTTTCCTGATCTGAAAGGTGGGAATCCCACCCACCTTGCTGGCATGCTTTTAGGCTTGGGAAAGGTGAGGGTGCTGTTCATGGAGTCCTTCCCGGCGGTGGGCAGGGTGCCAGCTCTCTCCTGCATCATCTGCTTGACCTCATTGAAGGAGGGTCTCCTGTACAGCCCCTGGCAGCTCGAGAGGGGCCTCTTCTTCCACGTGGCCTCGGGGAACCATCCCGTGTCCCCGGGCAGCAGTTGGGTGGGGTCCTGGTGAGGGTGGGGGGCATCCCTCTGCGGCTTCTTTGTTCCAGATGCTCAGGTAGCCACAATTAGAACTGCCACTTTTTATGGCTGTTCCTCCGTGTACAGCCTCCAGGCTGTTTTATGGGTCACTGTTCTTGGAGCCACGCCTCAGGGGGAACCAGCCCTCTGGGGTGTCCCCAAGCATCTGTGGGCTGCAGTGGCATAGGGTGGCCACCTCTAGCTGCCTGTGAAAGGAGAAGGCTGGGGAGGACCAAGGCAGTAAAGCCAGGACCCAGGGTTTCCAGTCACCCTGATGCCCTCAGAGAAAAGCCTTGAATTTCCAGGTGCCCACCTCCCATGAAGAGCCATCGGCTAATGTTTAGGAAGGGCGTGACCACCTAGTTTCTGAGCTCTGACCTCAGGTAACCTCAAAAGACCTGAAGAGTAGAATGTGTTAACTTTTAAAAACGAAGGATGACTGCCAATCGTTTGTTTTTGAAGAGGCTTATTTTATTTCAATTCCTATTTCTCTGTTTCTTACCATCCTCGACAGAAAGACTTTCTGTGTCTGCTGTGGTTTTACAGGAGGCAGTTTGGTGGAGGGTTAAAGGCATGGGTTTAGGGTCACACAAATACGGTATGAATCCTGTCCTCCCCACTCAGCTGCCTTGACTGCCACCCAGTCTAAAGGAGCATTATTTGGCTGTGAGCAGTTACTTCCCAGGGGCTGGGAAGAGTCAGCGTCCTGCCATGCGTAGGGCAGCCCTGGACAGACAAAAGTTGCCCAGCCCCCAATGCTGGTAGCTTCCTTAGAGAGACACTGTTAGTGGGTCCCTAATAACACCTGGAGCTTATTGTACATTTTTATGCATTGGGCACTTTTGTAAGAGCTTCAGATTAACTCTGTGAGGTAGGAAATGTTGCATCATCCATTTAGAGATGGAGAACTGAGGTTCAGTACCTTGTCCAAGGTCACTCTGGTAGGAAGGGCTGGAGCTGGGATCGGAAGCCAGGCAGGCGGATAGAAGGTGTACACTCATATCACCCAGCTATAGTGCTCTGAGGCTGTTCTTTCTCCAAGAGACTATGGTTCTGCATGAGTGTGGGGGTCTATGGAGGGAGCAAGAGGTGGTGCTCCCTGCTGTGTAATCGAAGAGGGTGGGCATGAGCTCAGGCTTACATATTGCCCCAGCTCTTCTCCCCCAGCACTCACTTTTGTTTTAACTCAACTCTAGATTGTACTTGTAAGGGAGTTGTCATTTTTTAGAAAGTTTATTTATTTCCTTATGTGTAGCTGTGCTGGGTCTTCGGTGCTGCATGCAGGCTTTCTCTAGTTGCAGTGAGCAGGAGCTGCTGTGTAGTTGTGGTTCATGGACTTCTCATCGCAGTGTCTTCTCTTATTGCACAGCATGGGCTCTAGGGCATGAGGCTCAGTAGTTGCGGCTCATGGGCTCAGTTGCCCCACAGCATGTGGGATCTTTCTGGATCAGGGATGGAAACCCATGTCCTTGTGTTGGCAGGTAACCTTGTGTTGGTTGGTAACCATCAGACCACCGAGGAAGCCCCCACCACCCATTTATGACTCCTTCCTCTAAAAGTGGCCAGGACCTCAGAGGGTAGGAATGGGTAGGAATGGGTGTTCAATCATTGAATGGATCTGCATCCCCCATCCCCCCACCCCCACTGATATAGATGCTCAGTTGATCATCTGCATGTTTGATTCTCAAGCTCTAGACCACATCCTTGTGGTGGGACATCTGTCTCAGCCTTCTGATCAGTGGAAATGTTTTTCTCGTTCCAGGACCCCTCCTTGTGCTGTGGAAATCCATGCTGAAGTGGTAGAGAAAGGGAGGCAAGGATGATCGAAGGAAGTCCAGAGGGAGGCTGGCCCTGCAGGGACTCCTGAGAACTCTAGCATCACAAATACCAGGGCCTGTTGCTTTATTTTTAGCAGTTTGAGGGGCCCCAAGGGCAACGGGGGAATGGGGGAATCCAATTTTTGGCTCTGTCTTGCTAATGGAACCTCTAGCAGTTTCTTTGCCTGATTTGTTTTGCTCTGAAGTCTGTCTTGCCTTCAGCCTCACACTGTACTTTTACTTCGACACAGCTTGGAAGAACATGGATGATGATGTCAGCCATCGGACTCGGGGTCTTGCTTCCTGCCAGCTCCCGCTTCTCCTAGGAGGAAGGTGGCTTTCTCTCTGGTTTCATGCCCTCCCCCTTCCTGGGCTCCACGCAGCCAGCTTCTCTACCAGATGAATGACTATTCCCAGAGGTGTTTCCTGGGACTGTTGTGAGAATGTTCCCATGCCTGCTTTGGTTGCTTAGAAGCCGTGAGTCCATAGCAGGGATGAGGGTGATTGGTTGGCAGGAGGCGCCTGCTGAGGGCTTGACAAGCAAAGAACAGCACGTAGGATGCTGGTCCCACAGCTATGGGACTGCCAAGGGTTGAGGGGATGGGGACCCGGCGCAGTGGTCAGATGTAAGGCAGAGAAGCACTTCCTAACTTGGTGCACTCGCTTTATTTCCTCTCCACCATCAACATTTAAAATCACACATCTTTATTGAGACATCACTTATATATCATAAATATTACCCATTTAAATTGGTTTTGAGTGTATTCATGGAGCTATGCAACCATCACCACCATCTAATTCCAGACCGTTTTTATCGCCACCCCTACCAAAGGAAAACCCTTACCCCTGAGCAGTCACTCCCCTTTGCCTCCTTTTGCCCAGTCTGGCAGCTGCTAAACTGCTTTTGGCTAGGATTTGTCTGTTCTGGTTATTTCATATAAATGGAGTCATAGGCATGTGACCTCTCTGATCTCCATGTCATGCTGTAAGAGCGAGCCTCTATCCTTTTCTCTGAGCAGTTCTGTATGCAACAGACTTGAGAGTCACTGGAACCCAGAACATTCATATCACAAGGCCATCTTTCTCTCCTACCCTAGGCTTTAGGACCCTGGTGGAGATGGGAGATGCCATCAGATTTTGCTGTCATATACTGGTGAGTTTATGCCTCACAAGTTAGAATAAATCCAGAAAGCCATCAGTCAAATGGAATGGTGAAGTGTATAAAGGACGGTTTCATTCCTCGGTATCCCTTAGTATGGTATAGCTTTGGTGAGAAGCAAGGTTAGTTTCTTAGGTGGCATCAGTCTTCTTGCAAACAAAGGAACAAGGGTTGGGCATCTACTGTTCCTTGCTGGGAACTCAGTTCTTCCTGGATATGTAAGCATTAGCAAGGTCTATACCTTCTGTTTTGGCTCTTGGTCCAAATAATTTGTTACATCTCTTGACCAGATTGACTTTGGCCATGTCCTTAAAGCCCAATAAATTGCCTTGAGGTTCACATAGTTTCTGGTTGAGTCACTGGCCAGTGAAGTGGCCTTGATGCTTACCAGGGCCTGTGGGGAGGGGAGGGACCATGGAGACGACCTCTGACAATAAAGATACATTTGGAACTAGACTGCGACTTCCAAATGCAGGAGCTGCTTCATCCTGGAGCTGGTGGGAAGGAGCTACCAATAGATACTTTGGTTCCTAGATTATGAAAGAGGCATAGATTTGTACTTCAAGGGTTAAAGGTTATGTGGTCTGAGTCTAAGGTGATGGCATGGTTTGTGCTTGATTGGCCAGATCATGAGCTGTCTGCTTGTTCATCCATATTGCCAGACAGTTATGGAGTGCCCGTCACCCACTGATCCACAGCACAAACTTGGCTTTGAACATAGCCTTAACTGTAGCTGCTCTTTGATGACCTATTTGAGATTGTCCTTTCTTTTCATCCGCGAGGCCTTGGTTGGGATGGAGATCATCATGGTTCCTGGTGTCCCTGGACGTGAACTTGTTGTGTAGCTGTGGGACCTTGGGCAGACCCTTCACTTGTGAGCCTTGGTGACCCTCTCTGTCAAGAGATGTGATGCTTAGATGAGATCATGTTTCTGAATTTATTTTGGAAAGGTGGAAAGGGCTGGCCATAAAAGCCTCATGGTCAGACCTCCTGTACACGAAGGGCCAGGGTGAAGTCTCTCCGTGACTTGGCGGAGGAGAAAATTGCCTTTGCTCAGCAGGAGGGACCTTTGACCATCTCAGTCTGGGCAGAATCATTAAGTACCCATTATGTGGCTGCCGCTGTGTTAGGCAGCTTAACAAGCGGTTTCACACCCTGTCTAAGGAGGCAGGGTGGCGGAATGGAAGAGGTGTAAGGAGTGGAGCAGAGCCCTGGTGCACCCCTGGGCTCTGTCACCTTGAACAAGGGGTGTGTGTGTGTGTGTGTGTGGTAGCAACTTGTATCCTAACACCTAAAAGGGCTGTTGTGAGGACCAGGAGGGAATGTGTATAGACTGCTTGGAAATGCTCAATACATCCTACTTCCTACTCCTCCTTTTCCTTTCAATTGGTCTGTTTCTCTCACTTCACAGATGGAGAGACCTTGGGCCACTCCCTTGTATAACAATATTGAGGAGCGGGGCATTCCCATCTCTGTTTATATAACCTTGGGAGTGGAGAGCAGACTACAATTCCAGGCCTGAGGTATTCTCTCCAGTTTGGAATAGTTTTGTGTGAATCTTGAAATGCGCCAAGGTGGAGGGTGCAGTGTTTACATCACGATAATGAGCTGTTCATCTTGAGAAAATCGTATGATTGGTTCCCTTCCCACAGTTGAATGTCAACCCATCTCTACATTGTGAAAATTCATCCCATGGGGTATGGGATGTGGGATGTGGGCTGAATTTTCATGACGTAGAGATGGGTTGACATTCAACCTTGTCTTGACATCCCCTTTATACAGGTGAAGGCCTGTGGCATTGTAGGAACTGGTGAGTGTTTGGGATGGAAGTGGAGGAGATTAACTTAGGGAGCTGTAGGATTGAAGAGCAAAGGCAGCCATTAGGAGAGCTCTAGAGCTGAGGTAGAATGACATCATATGACTGGGGTCAGAGGCTTGATCTTGACCTTGAAAAGTCAGCGTTGGGTTGGGGTGTCCAGTACTCTTGCCTGGAAAATCCCATGGACAGAGGAGCCTGGTAGGCTGCAGTCCATGGGGTCACGAAGAGTCAGAAACAACTGAACGACTTCCCTTTCGCTTTTCACTTTCATGCATTGGAGAAGGAAATGGCAACCTACTCCACTGTTCTTTCCTGGAGAATCCCAGGGACGTGGAGCCTGGTGGGCTGCCGTCTATGGGGTCCACAGAGTCGGACGTGACTGAAGCGACTTAGCAGCAGCAGCAGCAGCAGTATAGCAAAGGGAACTGTGCTCAATATTTGTAATAACCTTTATAGGAAGGGAATCTGAAGAGTACACACACACTTATTGATGTGCTATACACTTGAAACTAACACAATATTGTAGATCAACTATACCTCAGTTAAAATGAAAATCAAAAGCATATTAAGGGGGAGACAATCATGTGATGATCTCTTTAATTGCTGGAAAAGCATTCAAATATAATGCAGTTGGCATTTCATGAGAAAACATCAACCAATTCGGCACAGAAAGGAATTTTTTAAATTTGGTGATGGATACGTACAAGAATCTGTAGCCAATGTTATTCTTACTAGATAAACATGGGACACATTCCCTTCAAGTTAGGAATAAGACAGGAATCCCATTACCTCAGTTGTTCACTGATGAACTGTAGATCTGAGCCAGCGCAATAAGACAGGAGAAACACAAGAGAGACATGAGCAACAGGCAGGAAGAGATAAAAGTGTAATTATTTGCTGGTGATCTGATCATCTGATTAGAGGAAATCCTAGACTCTGAATCTATAAATTATTAGAAGCGACAGAGTTCAGCCAAGTGGCCAAAGGTCATGTATGAAAATACATACCTTTCTCATAGACCAATGGCAAAAAACCGGAAAGCAGAGTTGAGGAAACCAGGGCTGTGTGTAGTGAGGGGTTTTGACATCATCCACGTGGCATCCGTGGCAGTGACTATCTCCTTGTCTGTGTGCAGTGTGACAAAGGACAGGTAGCTTTATTTTGATTTTCACAGGGGAGGAATCTGTGGTTCCGAGAGGTTAAAGTGACCTTTCCCAAGGTCACTCTGTGCATCGGGGGAAGAACTGGGATCTGGCCTCCCAGGGAGTTCAGTGCTCCTTCCCTGGTGCTATTCCCTAATTGCCCTCTTCAGACCTCATCCTTTCCTAGTGCTGGTCTCCCCTTGCTCATCTCTGGCAGAGGCAGGGCTCTGTGGGAGCCATGGTCCAGAAGCATTTACATTTGGGTTAGAGTGCACTCTGTGATTTCTTCTGTATACGTTTATTTTCGCTTATTTGGCTCTGCCAGGTCTTAGCTGTGGCATGCAGGATCTTTGCTCTTTAGTTGTGGCTTGTGGGATGATCTAGTGTCCTGACCAGGGAGTGAATGAACCCAGGTCCCCTGCACGGGGAGCGGGGAGTCTTAGTCCCTGGACCACCAGGGAGGTCCCTGTGATTTCTTGAATGAGCAACATCTCGTCCTTCCTAGAGCACTTGTGTGTGAGATGCTGGGTGGGGCTCGCTTTGAGGGTGCCTGGCCTGAGATGGAAACAGGGAACACAGAGGCCAGCGGTAGTTGTTGGGTGTGTTCTGGGTTCTCTCTCCCTGCATTTTGACTTGCCCGACCCTCCACTGCTTCCTCTTAGTCCGATTTACATCTTTACTTTTTAATTTTATTCAGTGCCTCTGCAACAGTTATAACAATGACATACATTCACTGCAACTGGGGGAATAAATAACACAGAAGAAAAGGTAGTCTTATTTCCTCTTTGACAGCTATCTGCTGCAGCTTCACCCCACTGGTGGTGAAAGCCTCGTATGCATGTTGCCAGTCATCCTCCTGGTGCAAACAGGTTTTCCCTTCATTCAGTGGAATTGACAGACGCTGTGCTAGATGCCAGAGAAGGCGATGGCACCCCACTCCAGTACTCCTGCCTGGAAAATCCCATGGATGGAGGAGCCTGGTAGGCTGCAGTCTATGGGGTCGCTAAGAGTCGGACACGACTGAGCAACTTCACTTTCATTTTTCACTTGCATGCATCGGAGAAGGAAATGGCAACCCACTGCAGTGTTCTTGCCTGGAGAATCCCAGGGACTGGGGCGGGGGGGGCTCGTGGGCTGCCGTTTCTGGGGTCGCACAGAGTCGGACACGACTGAAGCGACTTAGCAGCAGCAGGGGGTACCCAGTGAGCCAGAGATGAAATCCCTGCCTTCATGGAGCTTATCGTCTGGAAGGAGGAAGTATCTACTAGTGAGATATCTAAAGTGTCAGTTCTACTGAGAAAAATAAAGCTGAAAAAGTCCCCCACCCACCTTTATAATTTTGAATGAAGATGTCAGGGTAGAATTTACTGAGAAGGCAAACTTTGTGCAGAGACCAGGGGACACGGGTTCGATCCCTGGTCCAGGAGAATTCCATGTGCCGTGGAGCAACTAAGCCTGTGCGCCACAGCTACTGAGCCCGTGCGCCCTAGAGCCTGTGCTGCACAAGAGAAGCCGCTGCGATGAGAAGACTGGACTACGATGAAGAGTAGCCCTTGATTGCCGCAACTAGAGAAGGCCTGAGTGCAGCAATGAAGACCCAGCTCAACCTAGAATAAATAAATACATAAAAAAAAACCAGTTGCCAAATACTCATGTAATGCTTGATTTAGCCATTCTCTTAAATATTTTTTTTCTAATTTTTCTTACGTCTTATTTTTTATTGAAGTATAGTTGATTTATAATACCATATTAGGTTCAGGTGTACAAGATAGGGATTCAAAACTTTTACAGCTTATACTCCATTTAATCTTATTTTTATTGAAGTATAGTTGATTTATGGTACTATATTAGATTCAGGGGTGCAACATAGGGATCCAAAACTTTTATAGATTGTACTCTGTTTAAAGTTATTGTAAAATATTGACTATATTTCCTGTGCTGTAGAATATATCCTTGTAGCTTATTTATTTTATTCATAGTATTTTATGCCTCTTAATCCCTGTCTCCTTTCTTGCCCCTTCCCTCTTCCTTCTCCCCACTGTCAGCCGCTCTCTTCTGATGGACTTTCAGGCTGTTTCTCTACTCACTAGGGCAGTACTGTAATAAACACCCTTGTACGTGTTGCCTTCCGTTCTGGTGCTTCTATTCTCCTTGTTGGAGCGTGGGATTTCTAGGTCAGGGGCACATGTATATTTCATTTTAATAGATAGTGTTCGATTTCTCTCCAGAAAGGTTGTGTGACTGCTTTCTATGGTAGAACTGTTCCTAAGGCTCAGATGGCTTTGCACGCAAGTTGCTAAATCGCTGCTCTGAACAGGGGAGATCACACCTACAAAAAAGGACAGCCCTGGAATCCTCTCTCTC
The DNA here is from genome assembly GCF_000754665.1 of Bison bison bison. NCBI lineage: Eukaryota > Metazoa > Chordata > Mammalia > Artiodactyla > Bovidae > Bison > Bison bison. Next base: position 4,276,152 of record NW_011494601.1, read on the forward strand.
GGCGGAAGGTGTGTAGCCTTTCGGAGTGTACTGCTGGGAACATCATTTGCTGTTTTGGGGAGGTTGCATTTGATGGTTGTGACGTCAGGATCACCAAGAGGATGGAAACACAGCTGCTGCTGTGTTGTTTGCATTATGGTTGATTTTCCATACGCTGAAAATAAGCACAGCAGCTTATTTTGAGGAGCAGCGTGGATACAGTCACACCTTGTCACGGGGTGCTGACTCGTGCTCCCGGAGCTCTTAAGGATAAGGCTCCCTCCGAGCATCTCATCTTATGTGCCTGCGCATGTGGGTAGAACGGCGGTGGGTGTGTGCTTGACCCCTACCCCACCCCTCAACATTCCCAATGGGATCTGGTAAACTTTGAGGTTGACTTCTCATCTGTTTTATAGCTGTATGTACTTGGTGAGTCGTACTGTTGGGCACTTAGGCCGTTTCCTATCTGTCCCAGTTCAAACAATGAGTCATCTTGTGCAGGAGTCTTTTGGCAGATGTATGAGGATATCTGTTGGGTAGATTTCTAGAAGCAGAACCACTGAATCAAAAGGGATTTGCCACTTATGTGTTGATAGATATTACGAAACCGACTTCCCTCTGGAGAAGGACCAGTGTCCCCATCCAAGAGAGTGCTGTTGGCCACACAGGGTCTTGTCACACGTTTTGAGTTTGCCAAGCTGATGCGTGAGATGTGTCTCACCGCTGTTTCATTTTGTATCTATTTCTCAGGAGTCAGGGCAGACATTTCATCGGTCGAGAGGTTTCTGTTTTATGTTTGTTTACTGTCTTTCAGATCCTTTGTCCTTTTTATTTTCCTGGTGGATTATTAGTCCCTTCCAGCACAGTCTGTCCACATTATGAGGACATTTGACACTCTGATTGGATAACCTAATGTGTCTGACTATTTAGAGGTTGATCCATGTCGTCTTTATTGTCAGGAGTGAAAATCTAGGCAATGGCGAAAAGGAAGTAGGTCTCAACCACAAACTCAATCATGGTTAGTTATATTTGGGCAAGTATGTGTACTGACCATTCCTCAAACTGGCTAACTCTGCCATAACAGAGAACTCTTGGACCCTGGTGTCCATCAGTCTGGGAACATCATTTTTATGGTCTCATTGTAAACATTTATTTATTTATATGTCTGTGCCGGGTCTTAGTTGTGACATGTAGGATCTAGTTCCCTGACCAGGCATCAAACCCGGGCCCCCTGCCTTGGGAGTGCAGAGTCTTAGCCACTGGACTGCCGGGGAAGTTCCTGTATGGTCTCATTTTTATCCTATCATGGGTTGGAGGAAATATGAGGGAACTTGGCTGTCTGTTGCTATAACATTTTGCTCCCTTTGCTTGAATTTGCAACTAACTCCATTGCCCGAGTTTTTGAAGCAGTGACTCCACGGGTCACCCTGCGGTCAAGGTGGTTTGCCTACTATCTCCAACTTCGGTAACTTAACACAATGATGGACATCTCCCACCTCCGTGATATTTATCATTAACACCCAAGTGGGTGTTCCTGATGAGGCAATCCCCAAGTGTCTGGTCAAGGATCCAGGTTCCTTCTGTCCATGGCTCTACACTATCTAGGTCCCCAGAGGCTGCCTCTGTGTCCCCAGCTGCCAGAGGGGAAAAGAGAGAAGGGGATTGTGTGAGGGAAGGTCTCATGGGTCAGCTGACCTGCCCACATGCCGCTGACCAGAGGCAGGCTGGGCAGTGGAGGCCAGCATGTGCCCCAGATGGTCGGTGCTGACCCCAGGCGCCTGGTGTGCCAAGATCTCTGAATGCCATGTGGGACTTTGCATTTCCAGATTGTCTTCTCAAGTGGGATTTCACTCTGTCCTTTGACAGCTCTGTGAGGGAGAGGTAAGGTGGATGTTTTTAACCCCTTTTCGGAGCTGAGTGGGTCACAGCCTAGAGACGTTGGTGCCTACGCAAGGCGAGGCACAGGTGCAGGGACAGTGGGCTCGAGAACAAAGCTGTCACCCGCCTGGCCCTTTCTGATATAGCGCAGATACATGCTGGCATGCCAGGGCCAACCTCTGTGCGTGGGAGAACGGGACTGCTTGGTGAGGGGACAGTGGAAGCTGATCTGAGCGTATCCCCCACCCTGGTGTGTGGTGAGAGGGGGGAAGACGGCTCTTACCCTTTGACCATACCAGCTGAATGGTGAAGGGTGACCGCACTGCTACCGGTAGGAAGGCTTGGCCAAGGTGGCCCATGTAGGACAGAACTGGAGCTCACCTGGTGCCTGCAGAGGAGCTGTCCCTCACCTTGACTCTGTCTACCGTCCCTTTGCTATCATTTGCCTGATGGTAACGTGGAAATTGGGGCTCTCTTCTTCATACTCCCATTTCCTTGTATTTAATTATTTTCAAGCATTTGATGCTGCAGTGAGATCAGCATGTGAACTGTGATATCTCGTCTGTTCTATTTCGAGCAGCAGGGAAGCAAATGTGGGATGATGCTGTCACCTCCCCTCTGAGTCAGGACTGTGCCTCCAAGAGCCTGCTGGATGGACTGAGCCAAGTGGCTCTGAGCACACCATGTATGCTTTCTTCTCCAGGGTGGGCACCTGGGTTTCCTTGTAGGGTGAGTGACCTGAACTAACCTGGTCAGAGCCTCTAGGGACAGAGTCATAGGTGGATGTGTGGATCCTCAAGTTAGCAGATAGAGCTGCAAGCTACAGAATGAAGATGGGGTGTTAAGAGGCCAATGTGCAGGGCTTTGCACTATTGCTTCAGTTGAATGGCCACTGAAATTGATATGTGCAAAAGAAATGTGTGCAAACGAAATGTGTGCAAAAGAAATACCATCTTTCCCATCACTTTTATTGGGTTCTTATGAGGGTCACATGAGATAATGTGTATAAAAGTGCTTTGTAAATGGAAAAGCATGCTGCAGTATAAGGTATTATATTAATAGTAACAACTGTTAATCATGGTGATTCATTTGGGGTCGGAGCTCTCATTGCTGCTACTGTTACTCCGGACATACTTCAAAGCTGCAATTACAGTGCAGTTTCCTTTGGTACTTAATGATCATGGATTGTTAGTGCTGGAAAGAATTTTGGGGATTAACTAATCCAGCCTTGCTACTTTGTATGTGGTGAAACATACATGGAGGGAACTGACTTGTTTGAGGTCTCCAGAGCCTGAGACTTCAGAGTCTCAGTGCTAGAGCGGGTGGTTTTGCTTTTTGGGTTATGATAGCCTGTGCTTTTGAAGAGGCTAGAAACCAGGAGCTTTGGGTGGGACATGTATCCTTAGTCATTAGGTGGAGTTGCTGCTCTGACTCATGTCCGCTTGCTCACACTGACCCCACTCAGAGAGCCGCTGCTTGAGGTTCTGGGCAAATTCGGACAGTGCTCACAGGAGAAGCTCAGATGCCAAGAAGGTTGGGCACAGAGTCCAAGAAAGAAGGGAATAGGAACTGAAGTGGCTTGGCAGCAAAGAAAGGAGACCAGGGCAATTCCAGATAAAGGCAGGAAGAGGTGCCCCTGCTCCTGACCGAGGTCTTTATCAGACCCTACTGACCTCGTGATTCTCCCATCTGCCCTCCCTGGAGTGGGGAGGGAACGCTGGCTACCAGGCACTCTCAGGAGGCGTGGCTGCAGGACAGGGAGGCCCCCTTTGGAGAGAAGACTGGGGGATGCTCTGTGTTCAAAGGGCAGCAGGCTTACTGTCAATAGTATAGGGACCAGTGGGAGGAAGTTCTGGCAAAACTGACTCTGGCCTCCTATTCGTTATTCATTTCTTCCCCGGTGGAACCCTTTACTGCCTCCTGGTCTTGCTCCCGTGTCACCTTCTAGATGAGGTCTAAAGGAACCCCTCTATTTCAACACACACCTCTCACCACCCCCATACTTTGACCTCTCTTTCTGGACTGGATTCACCATCCAAAATATACTGAAAAGTTGGAAGTTAGTATGGAGAGTTCCTGTCTACACTTCACCCAGCTTCCCCTGATGTTCACATCTTAGTAACCACAGAGTGGAGCAAGGTTGGAACCCAAGCACTGAACTTTGGTGTAATGCTACCCACTCATTTACAGACCTCTCATCAACGTTACCGATTAGTTCACATACTCCGTTTTTCCTTTGCAGGGTCCTTTGCAGTCTGTGACGTGGCTTCATCTTTTGTGTCTTGGACATTTGTGATGAGCTTTGCCAGTTATTTTTGCAGAGTATCCCCATGTTTTGTCTTGTATCTTCTTGTAGGTAATATGTACTGATTTTATTTTACTGTCTAATGGGTCTCCCCTTGAACTGGATTGCCAGCTTCCCCAGAGCAGGCTTCCTGATCTGTCTGGTTTGCTGATGTACCCCAGCCCCGACTGGAGTGCCTGGCACCCATGCTGCATGATACTCGCCGAGTGACAGCTGAGGTGGTGAACTCCCCAGCATTAGCTGGGCATCTGCTCTGGAATGAGAGAAACCCAGAGTGGCCAGATGCTGGCAGAGCCTTGGTGGGCGGCTGGGGTGGGTGTGCCCTGAGTCCTCTTCCATCACTCAGATTCTGTGATTTTATAACCTGATGGGGGTAGATGAGCTCAAGTTCATAAAACTCCACATGTGTTAGCTGAACATGTGCTGGCTGTGGAACCCTCTGCTGGGCACTGCGCATCGAAGCTCTCAAGTTCATGTATATTCCCTATGGGCTGAAAGTCCAGGAAAACGGCTGAGAAGGGACAGTGGCCATGCTGCTGACAGTTAATGGTTTAAGTCTGCATCACTGGTTCCCAGATTCCAGCCTGCTTTAGATTCACCCAGCAGACTCTGTCACAACACAGATTGCTAGGTCTCACCTGCAGAGTTTCCAATTCACCTGGTCTGGGGTGGGGCCTGGGAACTTTCATTTCCAGCAAGTTTCTGGGTGATGCTGATGCTGCTGGTCCAGGGACCCCACTTAGAGAACCACAGTTCTAGATGTTCAGAGGAGAAAGAGGCAACTGCCAATGAGCAGAAACTGGAAAGGCTTCATGGAGGAGGAGGTCAGGCTGGAGTGGGGTGAGATTTACACCGGTGCGGATCAAGCGACACACAGCCGTCACATGCACACTGTGGGTGCCCTTTGTCTGCCTTTGCCCCGTCCCGTGGACCTCTGACCTCACTGTGGCCCTGTCTGGCCTTCTTGGTTCCGTGAACGATCTCAGCCAGGGGAGTCTGAGCCCCCAGAAGAGGAGTCTGACTCAGCCTTTGACAAGAGTTGACCTTGGCTGGCTTGGATCAAGTCACTCTGAGGCCTGGACTCGGCCCGTGGTGCACAGGCTTTCTGGATGTGTTTATTTGCCTGGGCTGTGCCTGCTGCCTGCTGGCAACCTTGGAGGTGTTGCTGTTGGGCTCCGTGGCTCTATTTCTGTTTTCCCGTCTGGCACCAGCTCAGTGGGGGCAGATGAGGTGTGCGGCCACCCTTGCTCTCCTCCTGACTCCATGTTTTTCTTGAGGCTGGCCCTTGGTCAGGTGGAATGTTTCCATCTCTCTAGAGTATCTGCTGTGGAAGCAGATGGGGTCTTTTTGGAAAGGGAAATTCTGAACGAGGAAGAAAGCCTTTAGGGAGACAAATAATTAAATTATGTTTGGATATATGACACAGTGATGGTAGGAATGTTTACATATGTGTGTGTGGGCGTTTAAGCTTCCAGAATTATTCAGGACTTTCAGTACCTTTAAGGGACATTGAGAAATTGATGTTAGAGGTAAGGGGGGTGGGGGCGGGCATCAGCAAGCTTGGAGAGGCAGTATTGCTTGTGCTGTTGGAACACCCTGTGCAGGAAGGCAGCATGTTATACAAACAGAACCGTAGTTGAGACAAGAGGGTGTTTCTGGTTCACGCTTGTCATCTTAACCAAGACCTTGAAAGGGTATCTCTCCTGAGGTGTCACCTCCTCAACTATCCCTGGGCAGTCACCAAATGGCTCTCTCTTTCTTCTATGAACCAAAGTTGCTTTATCGCAGACCTCTCTTGTAAGTATTTGTATATGGGATCAGGGATCAGCAAATTACAGCCTGCAGATCCAATCTGGCCCACTGCCTGTTTTTGTAAATAAAGTTTTATTGAAACACATTTGTGCCCATTTGTTTATGTATTGGCCACAGCTGCTTTAGCACTATGGTGGCAGAGGTGAGTAGTTGCTCCAGAGATCCAATAGCCTACACAATCCAAAATTTTGACTATCTGGCCCTTTGTAGAGAAAGTTTGCCAGCCCTGGCACCAGAGAGTGAGCTTCTGGATGGCAGGAATGGAGTTCCATTCACCTATGCCTCTTCTGTTCTCCTCTTGTAGTAAGTGCTCAGTGAATCTGTGTTGAAAGGCAGTGGGTCGCCTGGTCACTTGGTTGAGTGTGCAGGGCCGTTGGACCACTCTGTGCCCCAGTTTCTCTCTGTAGAAAACTGAGGTCATTGATTTATGGTGAGGTTAGAGCAGGATACTAGAAATCTTACTGGAACTGTTGGCCTACCTTCTGATCTTCTTGAGGATTCTAACCTTGCTCAGCACTGGATTTCTTTCTGAAACCCTTGCTCCTGTGGTACCACCCTCTCAGTGATTTTTTTTTTTTTTTGCTTACAGATGAAAATACTCACTGGGCCTTTCATTCATGACCCTTTTCTTGGGCTTTTTTCTTTAAAAATTTTTTTTAAAATTTTATATTAGAGTATAGTTGATTAATAATGTTATTTAGTTTCAGGTGTACAGCAGAGTGATTCAGTTATACATGTACATGTATCTATTCTTCTTTCAAGTTGTTTTCCCACTCAGGTTATTACAGAATATTGAACAGAGTTCTCTATGTTACAGAGTAGGTATTCCTGATCCTTCTTATTTTGACCCTGACATACCTGTCTGCCTTGGTCTGTTACTTCTTCAGTGCTACCTGCTGCATTCAGAATTTTCTGCATTTTTATTGTATCTTTCCCTGAGACCCTCCCCGCTCCCATTTCTGCTTCTCTGCCCTCTGGTCTTGCAGATCCCCTTGATGCTAACCCTGCTGGAATCATCTGACCTTAACCAGCATGAGTAACTATCGTTTACCTACCCAGGGTAGTGTTTTTTGTTGCTATTTTTTAATTCTTATGGATGCTTGGTAACAATCTCCGAGTGTGGTTATGATGGTGACCCAAGTTTGAGGAACGCTAAGTTAAAATAGAGTGCTTCACAGCAATATTTGTCTTTTTCTGGGACTCTCTGTTTTCTCCTCAAATAAATTGGAATCATCTTGATGGCAGAGCTGGGTCTTATTTTTTTTTTTTTCAGAGTAGCACATTTATATGAAGATTAGGGCTGGGAGGTGATTTGTTGGTGAGATTACCTCCAGCAGCAGGCCCTGCATCTGGGAGACACTCTGTAAATGTTTGCTTGTTGATCGATACAAGATAGGAGAGTGCTTGGGAAAGCAAAATAGGCTCTGTAAAGCAGGGGATTATCCCTGCAAGCCGGCCTGATGTATACCTTCTACCGATCCTGCGAAAGATGGCCTTACAGCCCTGCATGCTTAGCAGCACAGACACAAACTCAGCCCCTGAGAGCGCTCACCAGGCAGGATCCCGTGTGTCTCCCTAGCTCTGTCCTCTTCACTTTTATCTTCCTAAAAGTGCAAAAGCTCCTTTTTTCCCTCCCCCTTTGACTTATCCCAATAATGCAAAGCCATAGAAGTGCATGCTGCCAGGGAAAGGTTTGTTTGGACACTAAAGAATGTATAAAAGGGTTTAGCTTGTAGAATGAGTTTCGCTTTCCTGTTTAAAATGCTCAGAGAGAAGTGCAAATGTTTCATCTCTGCCCGGCGAGTTCTCCTGCCTGTTTACCCGAGCCTGTCCTCAGTGGCCTCAGAAGGGGGTTTTTGCCTTCTACCGGATGTGACAGCACAACCTCGGTGCTGGGTCTCCAGGCAGATGTGGTGTTCATGCCTTCTTTTCAGTGATGTGGCAGCAAGGTGATATTTCAGACAAATAATTACAAACAGTGCTTTGTTTAGAATCATTGTGTGGGGTTATTTAGAACATGAGAACATTTAGAACATGTTGTCATACACTGAGAAGTGCTTTATAGACCACCCATCAGGGTTATAAACCTGCGTCCTGGTTAGGACTCTCTGTAACTGAAATAGGCAATTCTCAGTCTGTAATGGAAAGAGATAAAGCAACAAAAACAATTAAATAAAAACAGAACTAGGAGTCAACAGTGAGGCCCGATTTAGGAGAATTCTCTGCTGCTGCTAAGTCACTTCAGTTGTGTCCGACTCTGTGCGACCCCATAGATAGCAGACCAGGCTCCCCCATCCCTGGGATTCTCCAGGCAAGAACACTGGAGTGGGTTGCCATTTCCTTCTCCAATGCATGAAAGTGAAAAGTGAAAGTGAAGTCGCTCAGTCGTGTCCAACTCTTCGCAACCCCATGGACCGCAGCCTACCAGGCTCCTCCATCCATGGGATTTTCCAGGCAAGAGTACTGGAGTGGGTTGCCGTTGCCTTCTCCAGGAGAATTCTCTATACACCTTTAAATATTTACAGCCATCTAAGCATATGTAGGAACCTTGCCTTTGACAAATAAGTGCTCTGATGGCATGCGGATAAAAACCTTTTTCTCCTGTTGTTTCCTTATCAGCGTGTTTATGTGGGGGAAAAATGTAGGTTTTAGAACTGATTTCTCCCCTCATTCATGATTTCACTCCATTAACATTAGGCTTAATTATTCCAGCGTATTATATTAAAGCTATTGCTTCATTAAAAAAAAATTTGAATGGGGGGACTTCGCTGGTGGTCCAGTGGTTAAGAATCTGCCTTGCAGTGCAGGGGATGTGGGTTCGATTCCTGGTTGGGGAACTAAGATGCCGCATGCTGCAGAGAAGCTAAGCCTACGTGCCACAACCAGAGAGTCTGGGCTGGAGGTCCCACCTGCCACAGCTCAGACCGGAGGCAGCCAAATAAATACTAAAAATTGAATGGATTGTTAGCTTTTTAATAAAGAGTAATGTTTACTATCTACTGATGAGGGCTCAAATCATTTAATTTATTACTGCATCCCTGTTTGTTCACGGAACGGAACGCAGACTATTGCCTTCTAGAAACGGGGGGTTTTGGCTCTGCTCCAGTGAACATATACAGCAGTGTGTGTGTGTGGCGAGGAGGGGAGTTCACATAGGATCCAGGACATGTTTCACGTGGAGCACAAGATGAGGCTGTCAAACATGAGACTCTGCAGCCTGTGTCTGATTGCTCGAATCGGTTTTCCTCTGTCGTCCTCAGGACCCAGAGCACAGGTGGGAATAGCTCAGTGGAGTGACCACGTGGCCCTGTGTTTCAGTGAAGACAGTCTCGCGTGCAATCTCTCCAGTGTTCTGAACTGACTGGTTTTAGATTTACAAGTGGAGAGCGTTACATACTGATTTCAAAAAAGTGTTGCATGGAAATTGAGGCACTTATTATATAGCGGAGATAGAAGATGTGTGTTGATAAACAGACTTATTGATCTGGGCATTCAATTTCATGGTGATAGAAAGGGTGCTTGGTCAAATTGGCTTCTCGTTTTGATAAAAATGAGGTTCCAGAAGGCCAGTCTGGCTCATGTACTTTGAGAAGGAGGTTTCAGAAAGGAATGTTGGTGCATTCCCCCGCAGAAGTAGCATTGCCGTAATCATTCGACCCCTGGGGTCTTGGTGCTGAAGAATGAAGGCATGAGTGAACTCAGTCTTTGTCCTCAAGGAGCATATAGCGCACCTGTGCAGAAGGGTGTAATTAAAGGTGGTGAAGACCTGTGTTCTTGGATGCCGAAGATATCTGAAAACAGGGCAGGAAAGCTGTTCATCCGGGGACTCACGAAGCGCATAGGCTGACTTACAGAGGTTGCATCTGAGCCCATCATTGAAGAATATGTATTTTACAAACAAACAGAGATGAGAGAGGTGAAAGGAAGAGAGAAAGTGTTCACATGCAGAGCATGTTCGAGGCAGGTTAATGAATATATTTGGAGAGCCTGTTATGTGACTAGGGCTCCATTCGAGTGAAAAGAATGAGATAAGAGCTTGGTATAAAACCAAGTAATATTCCCTGTGCTTATCTGCACTCCTTACAGACAAGAATAATAAATGTTGTCTTTAATTGTGTTAATTTATTTGATCATGACAGCTGCCCGTTGAAGTAAGAATCATCTTTGTTCTCAAATTATAGAAGGGGAAACCGAGATGCTTGCAATGAAGTGAGCTGCTTAGGTTCACACAGTTGGTATGTTACAATGCCAGGACTCACGAGTGCTAGGCCGACGCGGAGCCTGTGGTCTGGGCCGCGGCCCCACGGGCTGCCGCTTCTCTCCCAGGATGCAGTGTTTCACCTCCCTCGCCAGAGTGTGAGCGGCTTGAGAGCAGGGATACGGTTCGCTCCTTTTGGTCCTGCCGTTATCCAGCACACTGTGCAGTGACCTCAGCTTGGTAAATGCAGGCTGAGTACCAAAGATGCTCCATGGAGATTTTAAGGAGAAAGTGGGCGTACCTTCTGGGTTCAGAGGGACAGTCAGAGAAGGTTAGGGAGGATGTTTCTGGGTGAGAGGAGAGTGCAAAGGGCTGGAGTGGGTAGGTGACTGGGCAGTGTAGGGATTAAGAGTGCCAGTTCCTCTTAGGCAGGAGTGTGGGCTGCATGTAGGGAGCTGGATGTGATGCTGGGGACGTAGGTGGAAGCCAATGGTGTGCCTTGAGGACCTGGGAGTGCTGGCTTTTCTGGGGAATTTCTCAGGGTCTGAAGGATGAGGTTAAACCTCCAACCTGTGAAGTGATAGTAGATGGCCAAACCCTCTCCTGACTCGTGTTTTGGTGTCTCTTTCAGAGATAAAGGCTGGAACTGCATGACCCACAGCGTGGACTCCAGGGAGCACTTGCACTGTTACAAACATTTATTGTACAACTCAAATTACCACATTCTATGACTGGAGAGCAAATAAGAATCGTTCACAGATTTATGTTGCTTTCATGTATTGGTGCTTGTTGTTGGGAGAAGACGCAGCGGATAGAGGGGACCAAACCTGGTCCAAGGCATTCAGGGACTACAAAAGAAGCAGCCTGTAGACTGACAGCAATTCTCTGATCTTGAGTTGCTGACTGGTACGGTACCAAAGGGCTTCCCAGATGGCACTAGTGGCACAGAACCCACCTGCCAATGCAAGAGATGTGGGTTGGATCCCTGGGTCAGGAAGATCCCCAGGAGGAGGGCATGGCTACCCACTCCAGTATTCTTGCCTGGAGAATCCCAAGAACAGAGGTGCCTGGCAGGCTATAGTCCATAGGGTCATAAAGAGTCAGGCACGACTGAAGTGACTTAGTATACACGCACGCAAAGTGCCAAAGATCTACCCTCTGGGTTTTTGTAACCAAGCTAAGTACCTGAAGAAATCAACCAAATGTCACCAAGTCAGGTCCTTGGTAAAGGATGATAAAGCATGACAAATTAAAGAGGAAGCAAGTTAATCATCCTATCCCATAAAGCAGGTCCTTGCAACATGTGTCATTTGTGAATAAGACTTGGCTTTTCAGAAATGGAGAATTCCTTTTATTTATTTTTTTCAGTGGAGAAAAGTTACTGTCATTTATTCATTAGGTCAGGAATCACTTACTGAGTGCAGCCCATGCTTACATACAGTGCAAGGCGCAGAGAATTGAAAAACAAACAAACCCCCCATAAAGTGGACATTAGCAAGTGTGACCTGGTTGCTTCCATATGTTGCCTCTTAGCGGTGATGGTTCAGTGAACATGGGTGTGCAGAGGTCACTTCTGTAACTTCTGGTTACCAGAGGGGAAAGGGGGAGGGGAGGGATGAATCAGGAAGATGGGTTTACCAATATACACACAGTTCAGTTCAGTCCAGTCGCTCAGTCGTGTCCAACTCTTTGCGACCCCATGAACCGCAGCACGCCAGGCCTCCCTGTCCATCACCAACTCCGGAGTTCACTCAAACTCACGTCCATTGAGTCAGTGATGCCATCCAGCCATCTCATCCTCTGTCGTCCCCTTCTCCTCCTGCCCCCAATCCCTCCCATAATCAGAGTCT
>NW_011494601.1:4288273-4288941 GCF_000754665.1 Bison bison bison
TTCACTCAGACTCCCGCCCATTGAGTCAGTGATGCCATCCAGCCATCTCATCCTCTGTCGTCCCCTTCTCCTCCTGCCCCCAATCCCTCCCATAATCAGAGTATTTTCCAATGAGTCAGCTCTTCGCATGAGGTGGCCAAAGTACTGGAGTTTCAGCTTTAGCATCATTCCTTCCAAAGAAATCCCAGGGCTTATGTCCTTCAGAATGGACTGGCTGGATCTCCTTGCAGTCCAAGGGACTCTCAAGAGTCTTCTCCAACACCACGGTTCAAAAGCATCAATTCTTCAGCGCTCAGCCTTCTTCACAGTCCAGCTCTCACATCCATACATGACCACTGGAAAAACTATAGCCTTGACTAGACGGATCTTTGTTGGCAAAGTAATGTCTCTGCTTTTGAATATGCTATCTAGGTTGGTCATAACTTTCCTTCCAAGGAGTAAGCGTCTTTTAATTTCGTGGCTGCAATCACCATCTGCAGGGATTTTGGAGCCCCCAAAAATAAAGTCTGACACTGTTTCCACTGTTTCCCCATCTATTTCCCATGAAGTGATGGGACCAGATGCCATGATCTTGGTTTTCTGAATGTTGAGCTTTAAGCCAACTTTTTCACTCTCCTCTTTCACTTTCATCAAGAGGCTTTTGATTTCCTCTTCACTTTCTGCCATAA
>NW_011494601.1:4289041-4293444 GCF_000754665.1 Bison bison bison
GACAGGAAGTGATGGGACCAGATGCCATGATCTTGGTTTTCTGAATGTTGAGCTTTAAGCCAACTTTTTCACTCTCCTCTTTCACTTTCATCAAGAGGCTTTTGATTTCCTCTTCACTTTCTGCCATAAGGGTGGTGTCATCACAACTACATACAAAATAGACAACCAACAGGGACCCACGTACAGTACAGGGAACTCTACTCAGTACTCTGTAAGGACTATATGGGGAAAGAATATGAAAAAGATATATGTGTATGTGTTATGTGCTCAGTCATGTCTGATTCCGTGTGACCCTATGGACTGTAGCCTGCCAGGTTCCTCTGTCCATGGAATTTTCCAGGCAAGAACACTGGAGTGGTTTGCAGAAATGGAAAATTCCTTTAAAATCTACACCTTCCCCGGGGTCTCCTCCCTGGCTGTGGTCAAGATTGAGTGCTGGAGACCAGGCCTTCCGAAAGTGGGGTTGGATGTGTTGCCCTTTCCTGCTGAGCCAGTGCTGAGGCTGAACTTGGAAGACAGGTGACAAGGATGGGCTGTCGGTGAAAACCACAAAGAATAAAGAAGCAGCACCCATTTCTTCTGCCACAGAGCCAAGGAGATCATCCCACACCTTGGGGCTCACCTTGACCCTGCTCTGCCCGTATGGAAAGTTAAGTCACTGATCAGAGAATGGTGGAGCAGTTTCCATCAAAGATGGGCTTTTTCTCAAGAAGTTGATTATTATCGTTACTCAGATATCAGATGTTAGAAAATTAGAGCAGTGTGGGCTCCAAGGCCAAACCTTGTAGAGCCATTTTCTTTTTGGGATTAGAATCTCCGGGTGTTAACCAGTCCCCGGAGACCCTACATTCTGCACTGATGTCCCTATGTGAGAAATGATACCCAGGCTCTAATAAGCCTGAGTTTGTCAGGACCTGGATTCCAGTGGCCATTTGTTTCCCCATCCTTCGTTCTGTGAAACTTGGTCAGTGATACATTAAGCTGACTTCTGATGATCTTCAGTTGCTCAGAGTGGAGGCAGCTGTGGTCAGGCCATCATGAGGCTGAAAGGAAGAAACCCAGCCTGGGAGTCCAGGGAGCAGAGGCAAAGGGTCAAGACCAAGGAGGAGCAGGCAAAACCATGAGGACCAGGCTCTCAGTGGTCAGAGGTCAGCCGGAGTAGCCCTGCTCATGCGTTGGGCATGAAGATGCCCATTAACCATGGCGGTCCTGGACCTGTGAGTGATATTTATAGCCAAAGGACGGTTGGAGGCCCACAGTGCTGCAGACTGAAGCAGGAGGGGATGGAGATGCTGGAATTCTCTCACCTCGCCAGAATCACCTTTGCCCTGAGGGCAGATGGGGCTGGTGGCCAGGCATGGGTGCAGACAAAGCACGCAGGAAGTGGGGCCTCCCTGGCTGGCTGCTTGTCTCCTGCCTTGGGGCTGTGCCCATAGCTCAGCAGTCACAGTCTGTTAAATAAAGTCGGCTGAGAGTCTCATCTTAGCTAGATGGAACCAAACACCTGGGTGTCTGCCAAGACCTCAACGGCTCAGGTCAAGGCCCCCAGAGGGGCACAGCTCTGAGAGCTGCCCTCATGGGTGTCCTGGTGGGGGCAGGTGCTTCCTTGCAATTGGTCAAGATAGGGCAACACTGCTTGCTTGTCTTGGGGATTCCAGAGGGGACCGGTGTAGGGCGTAGCCAAGCAGAGGCTGTTTCTGGGTGCCTGTGCACTTCCTCTGGTTCCTAAATTCCAGCTTGAAGAGAATGATATTAATACTAATTGTTAGCAATTGTTAGGCTCTTATTCCATGCATATTAACATGTTTATGCCTCATAACAACCCTGTCTGACAGACTTGGTTATTTCTGTTTTATGGAGGAGGAAGAGGAGGAACTAGGAGGCTAAGTGACTTGCCAAGTGCATTCCGCTAGTTAGTGTCAAGGCTGGGAATGGGCCGGGGTTGGGGAGAATTCAACCCCAGGCCCATTAGCTCCAGGGCCATGTACCGGGCTCAGTGTCTGTGTCAGTGACCTTGAGGAAAGACCCCTCATTGGCCTGGGTGGGGCTGGGTTGAGACACGTTTGATCTTGCTGGAGAAATTGCCAATCTCCTCAACCTTTGAAAAATATGAGAAGAGGAGCCTCAGCACCATATCCCAAGGGCATGTCTCTTGGTTTACTGAATTTTCAAAAAGAGGTTTTACTTTCCCTTTATTGCCCGGATGTGGGAGATGGACATGGGCTTGTAGAACCGGTCTCTGTCGTGGCTCTCTACTACCCCTCCTTAAACTCAGATGCTCTTTAAAGTTTTCCCTTCACCTGTCAAGGGGCGTGTACATCTGTAGTCAGGGCCAGACTGGCTGGGGCTGGTGGCCCTTCCAAGACCATCCTCCATGTGGGCCCCATGCAGTGTTCCCAGTCACCACCAAGGTCATCATGGAATAAATGGGATGGCCATGTGAGGAGGGATGCCTGCTCCCCACAGAGGGAGAGAGTGGGAGGAGGAGGAGATTTGGGCTCAGGGCTGATTGGCCCAGGCCTTTGTTCAAGCTTGAGTGTCAAATGGATCCTGGTATCTGCCCTGGCTTTGCCTTCTAGAACCTAGAATCAGGGAGGCACTTCACAGATGTAATTGCCAACTATGTCATGGTCAGACAGGCAGGTGTCAGGGTTTGATGCCTGGGGTCACTAGTGAGCCATGTGACCTGAGCCAGTTGCCTTTGAGTAGGAGCAGCGACGTAACTTGTAAGGGCCAGGGCACAGTGAACATGTGAGCCCCTTGTTCAGAGAACTGTTAAGATGGTGACTTCAACCAAGTGTGGGGCCTTTCGAAGTGCAGGGACCTGTGTGACTATGCAGATTGTACTCAGTCTTCCTCTTTTGTAAGATGGGGATAGTAGTATATCCACCATGGGCTTGTTATGCTCCAGCCATTTATCTCAACCCCTAGATATAACCAACTGCTTGCAGACTCGGTACCTCTCCATTTCAAGAGGCAACACTGAAATCCAGAGAAGTTGGGTCCCTAGGTCACTGGGCTGATCAGATGCCAAGCCAGGACCAGAATCCTGGACTCTGGATGCTCAGAAAAAGAAATCACTCATTTTTAGATTTGTAGGTGGGATACCAGGAGAAATCAGCCCCCAGAGCTGAGATAGGCCTGTAGAAACCATTAGGAAACCCTGTGGATCCACATACCACTCGAGAGAGAGACCCACCGGCGGAGGCAGGGTGCTTCCTGGAAGGGACGCCTCCTGTGTCTCATGGGGGCTCTCGGCTGTAGGTGGCCCGAGGCACTGTCCAAAGCTGTTGGCCTCTCACCCAGCTGGTTTAATTTAGCCGCAGTCCTCCAGGAGGCTGTGCTAATTATAGCCCACTGGCCATGCTGGTAGCTATAAATAGGATGGGGAACACCTGTTCGGTTATTAGTAGGCACTTATCAAGGTACCTACAAGGAGTTCAGCCTTTGGGGGCGCAGCAAGCACCTGGAAGCCTTGAACTTCGCTTTTAATTTTTAGAGGAGTCAGAGAAAGCCAGTGGGGGGAGGCGGAGTCTAGAGCATGGTTTGGGCACGAGGCTGTGAGAGTTTGAGTCTTGGCTTTTCACATCTGTGAGACCTTGGAAAAGTTACTCAAACTCTCTGTCCTTCAATTTTTCTTATCTATAAAACAAAGGTCTTAATAATATGTATGTAATAAGGATGCTGTAAAATTAAACGAGTATATGTACTTTATATATAGACATATAAGAATTTAATCATTATAATACATAATTATCCTATTATATAATTATATATTAATCTGTGTGTGTATATATATATTATTTTAAAAAGCTTTGTATCTTAAGAATAAGAAAATTATTGGTTATTTATTACTGTATGACATGGCATGAGGACGGTCATACTCCACCTGCCCAGAAATAACCATCGTGTGTGTAAACCTTGATCTTGGAGGAGCACTGGGTCTAGGGCCCTCCCAGCCTTTGGTGACATGGGGCTGTCTGACAGTTAAGAGTGTGGGTGAAATTTCAGTTCTGTTACTTCCCATCAGGCATGGTATCTCCCATCTATGTCTCCATTCTTCTTCAGTAAATAATGAGCATCTTGTGGAGTTTTGGCAGGATTAAATGAGATAATACCTGTAGAGCACTTAGCACAATGCCTATTACAGTTATGTGAAACAGTGTAATTCATTATTGTGAATTCTCTTCTTCTCCTGTGACTTTGGCTAAGACACAGCATCTCCAGGCTGATGTAGTTACGTCTCGTGGAGAATGGGCAGACAGAGGGCGATAGTCTGAAAATGAGAGTTGAGTCACCTTCCTTTGCAGTTCTTATTGTCCAGCCGTTAGTGTCCCTCCTCCTGGGCACCAGGGCACCGTCTCTTTAAAAAAAAAAATTTTTTTTTTGGCCGTGCCATATGG
>NW_011494601.1:4293545-4376374 GCF_000754665.1 Bison bison bison
TCCCCAACCAGGGATTGAATCTGGCGCTCGGCAGTAAAGCAGTGAAAGCATGGAGTCCTAACCACTGGACAGCTGGGGACTTCCTGTTCCATGTCTTAACGATGCTCTTTGCTTCCTGTGTCTCTGTCCTTCTGCCCCAACTGGGTTCTGTGTGCCTAGCCCTGGACACAGCACCTAGTGGGCACCTAGGAAGCACGTCCCAGTGGGGAGTTGTGTTTGTCATGACGTAGGAAGAAGAGCTAAGGGACAGGAATGGTTCGCTTTGTATGGAGAAGCCAGGGGATGGGGGTAGGGACAGGACACGTGGGAACGCTCCCGGGAGAGGCCCCTGTTCCCTTTATCCTGTGCCTCCGAGCAAGGCTGTCAGGTACAAGTGTCAAGGAGGCTGATCTCCGTCAGGGTGAGGGTGAGTTGCTGGGCCCTGGGCCTGCTTCAAGGGAGAGAGGCCTGGGCAGAGCTCCCACCTGGGATTTAGGCAGACTAGTCCAGGCATGCAGCCTGGGTACCAACCATACCTACTGAGCCCCTCATCTGCTTTTTAACAAGATGCCAGCTGTGGGCATGGAAATCGGAGGAGCCCTGTTGTAGACCAGTGCTCCTTAAGCCAGGAGCCACTCTTACCAATCCACAGCTGAGAACATTCAGGCCATTATGGGCCGTGAGTTCTCAAAGGTTAACTTCTGTCTCTGGGTCACTGGGGAGCACTGATTTTTCTCCCTGGACGAAGAGCATCAGCCTCACTTGTTAGAAATGGAAATCCTCAGGCTCCACCCCAGAGGTGGGGAATGAGACCCCCTGGGGTGGGGCCAGCCCTCCAGGAGGCTCTGAAGCACTGAGCTTGATAACCAGGAGCAAGGACTATTAGTCCCGGGCTGCACAGTGGAATCAGTTGGCGAAAAAAAAAGCATAAAGGTAACACCTGGGTCATGGAGAGCGTCTGGGTGTGGCACCGCCTTTGGGGGCTTCAGGGCCTCCCCGGTGTCTCCTGTGCGGCCAGGACTGGGAACCAGTGCTTTAGGCACATGTACTAAGTCTCAGCTTTCTCAACTGTAAATTGGGTAGAATTGTGTAGGATAACTCCCAGAGCCCGGAAGAGTCTGTCACGTGCTCTCTGGGACCTGGGAAGGCACACAGGAGACAGGCTTCCCCTGCCAGGAAAGGTGCAGCCCTGATTACT
Organism: Bison bison bison; assembly: GCF_000754665.1. Taxonomy (NCBI): domain Eukaryota; kingdom Metazoa; phylum Chordata; class Mammalia; order Artiodactyla; family Bovidae; genus Bison; species Bison bison. Next base: position 4,294,723 of record NW_011494601.1, read on the forward strand.
GTGCTGAGAGGAGGCGGGGTTGGATGTCCATCCACTATGTCCTCAAGGGTAGAATTGTCATGCGGTGGCTGGCTGATCCAAGGAGTAAGTGCTGTGAAGACGATCCCCTGCTTGCTGCAGTAACTCTGTTTTGGGGAAGAAGATGGCTCGTTCCCTGAGAGCCCAGTGCAAGCTGCTCCTCGCTGCCTCCAGTGCCTAGTTCTGGGGCTCGCTTTTGGTGGGGTCCATTTGCTCAGTGCGGGGGAGATGATGAAGTTTGCCCCATTCTGGCTCCCTTGGAATAGGATGGAAGGGTTGTTGGGGCGCTGAGCCTACTTGCTCTGAGCACTGGTGGTGGCAAGAATGAAGTTTACAGAAATATTTACCCAGAGTAATCCCTCTGCTATGCCACTGCCCGTCTCCCAGGAAGCTAGGTAACAAACACAGAGTTCTGGTTGTGATTTATGGAGGGGCGAGCCGAGCCTTCCAAGGGCTGAGACGAGGCAGGAAAAAGGGTGGTGGTTATGGTTGCCAGCACCGAGGGGCTCATGGAAATAGCCGTTAGTTCCGACTACAAAGGGGCAAGCTGCGTGTACGTTATATGCTGGATCCGAAACTGAATGCGGAATGTGATCATAACCTAATGTTAAAAAATGAGATTACGTGGTACTTCCCGTGTGCCTGGAGGTGCTATTCTACACGTTACCTCCTGTGATCTTCAACAACCACCCCATAAGCTGTGTGCTGTTATCGCTCCCATTTTAATACATTGTTGTTGCTCTTCAGTCGCGAAGTCCTATCTGACTCTTGCTTTCAGGGGTTTCTGATGGTCAACCTCTGCATGTCACAGATGGGGAAACCAAGACCCAGAGGTGAGGTACATGCCCAGGAATCATAGTGAGTGAGCAGCAGAGACACAATTCAAAATAAGGTCCCAGTGGTTAAAGCATATCTTGAAAAACAAAAGGTTTAGTCAAACCTTTCATGTTTTCCGGTTGGGAATAACTTAATTCAGAATACCTGGATTACGTAACACCAGAAAAATAATCCTGGAAAGGTTCACAGGGAATTATCTGGCACAGTATATGATCTGGCCACCCAAGATGGCTGTTTTCTTGCTGTCTGTATCCCCTGCTTCATCTACACCCTACTCACCTGACCTTCCTACAAGCTTGCCCCATCTCCAGCTAGAAATTGCTGTAATCTTTAGATCAGAGCATCTCCACCGGTAACTTACTAAAGAGGCCCTGAGGGATGTGTCCCTCTGTTAGTTTCCTTAGTAACTGACGAGCCCACCTGATGTCAATTACCTTTAACTGGTGTCCTCCCCCTGCCCCTCCCCTGGAGAGAAGCCTGCTGCCTCGTTCTACCTGCTATCTGCCACATGGGGTGGGGTGTCACTTCAGGACCTCGCTTCAGGCTTGTAAGTCACCCCACACTCTGCCCTCCCATCCATTAAATCATCGGTATCTCTGTCTCAGACTCCAGGCTCTTCCTTAGGTCTTGAAGTTGAGTGAATACAGGGCTTTTTCGCCTGCGGGTACAGCCCAATAATTGGTGGGGTCAGCCCAGAGACTGAGGAAATTCCCTTGAGCACCGAGATGTTGGGAAATAAGGACCTCTGGGAAAGGAAAGCTGTAAAGGCTGTCCACTAAGTGGAGTCCAGGAGTTGTAGGGGTAATCCCGGAGTGCCCATCCACTAATGTTACTGAAGGTGCGGTCTGGCTGCTCACTTCTCAAAAGCCAATAAGGAGGCAAGGTTGGTGGAAAGGAAAGTGTGCTTTATTTCAGAGGCCGGGCAGCTCGAGGGGAGGGTAGACTCCTGCCCAAAGGTCGGTTCCCTGCCACTGACAAGCAGAAGACAACAGCATTTATAGGTGGAGGGAGCTACGTGTAGAAGACAATCAGCTCTGACAATCATCTTGAAATTGGTCATGTGATGGTTTGACCAGCGTCATCTTGATTGTTTTAAGTACAGTTAATCTTCAGTTCCAGGGTTGGTTGTTCCCATTGCTTTGAGGCCAGTTCTCAGAATTGTGGCAACTTATGTCATGGCTATAGTCTGGTCATTGTGTACTTAACTTCTCCACCTGGTGGGGGTTTCCGTCTCTGTAAGACAGCTCACAGACTGTGGCTCGGAATATTATCTGTAGCCCTTGAGGAGGAACTGAAGGTTCTTGACGATGCTTACTGACTATTGTTTTGTCGTGTTTGAAAGCTTTTTTTCTGCATTTTCTCACTACTCTGATTAAACTTATTCTTTGGCAGAAATTTTTCTACAGACAAAAGGCAGGCAGAGGACATGGTGGGGAGGAACCATAGAGTCCTGCTTGATTTCACTAAACATGGAGCCCAAAGGGTGCAGGGGAAACCCACGGTGGCTGTCCGCTTGTATGTGGGGCTCTGTGGCGGCCGTCCTTGATGAATGGGGGCCACCAAGAGATGTGGCGGACAATGACCCCTTGTGACTCTGCTGTTCTATCAAAGTGAGCCTTTTGTAATTGGTTAAGCCAGCTTTTTAGAATTGGTGTTTCTGTTCTTGTGCCTTCTTGGAAATTTTAATTTAAGATCCTAGGTGATCTCTTAGGGTGAAGAAAAATGAGAAAAGTCTTTTAAAACTCTACAGGAATAATTATGTTTGTGCTGTGCGCTTAGCTGCTTAGTCTCAGTCGTGCCTGATTCTTTGCGACCCCATGGACTGTAGCCCACTGGGCTCCTCTGTCTATGGAATTTTCCAGGCGGGAATACTGGAGAGGGTTGCTATTTCCTACTCCACGGGGTCTCCCCAATCCAGGGATTGAATCCACGTCTCTTGTGTCTCCTGCATTGGCAGGCTGATTCTTTAACATCGTACAACTTCGGGAAACCTGTATAATTATGCTTGGGGAATGTCTGTCAATGATAGTTTCTCTAGACACTGGTAACTTGAAAGTAAACTAAGTTAAATGAAAAGAATTCATTAACTAGCTGGGTTATTTCAAATAGGATAAAATATTGAAACATGCATTGCTGGATGGGTCTAAGTTGACCTGCCTTTGCCTTCATAGGAGAGGAAGGCTAAAGCATAAGTTTTCCAAACAGGAAGGGCTGGTATGACAAACAGGTAACAATTACTTGCTTCTTGGGTTTTGCCAGAGATTAAGATTTTTTAAGGGTTAAGTTATAATCAGTTATCGGAGAAGGCAATGGCACCCCACTCCAGCACTCTTGCCTGGAAAATCCCATGGACGGAGGAGCCTGGTGGGCCGCAGTCTATGGGGTCGCTAAGAGTCAGACAAGACTCAGCGACTTCACTTTCACTTTTCACTTTCATGCATTGGAGAAGGAAATGGCAACCCACTCCAGTGTTCTTGCCTGGAGAATCCCAGGGACGGGGGAGCCTGGTGGGCTGCCGTCTATAGGGTCCCACAGAGTCGGACATGACTGAAGCGACTTAGCAGCAGCATAATCAGTTATATTTCTAGTTATTCTAGCCAAGTTTGCTTTATCAATTACATTGTAACCAGGTGTTTAACAACCCTTTTAAGTCTTTTGTGATACACAGACAGTTGTTGTACTTTGGTACTTTTCCAAAAGTGCTTCATCTTCGAGAACTTTCATAAGAAGACCTTTTGATAAGTACAGGTCTCTGATCAACTTCAGATTATACTGCTGAACTGGGTAAGAAAGTAAAGAATCCTAACGGAAAACCTGATGGCTTCATAAAAAGGGAAAGGGGTTGGTGGCTGAGTGCAGTGGTCAGTGTGATTTTAATCTGTATGGTTTTTGTCTGCAATGTTACTGGTTTTTATGTTTTCCATTTGTAGGGAAGCCCTTCCCCTCAAATTAGCTAAGACTTACATTGATGAGGTACACCAGACCTGTGGGTAGAATTTAAACATTTGTCTTTTCTTTTTTCCTATTCTCTCAGAAGTTGGAGCCGCTTGGGTTCTGAGCTGCCTCCCCACGTGCATGGGAAAGACTGTTTCCTGGCATGTGCAGGAATTTTAACATTTTGGGGACCTCTCAAAGAGAGACATCCACCAAGGAAGAGCGTCATGTCAGGCTTTTGGCATGACTGTCCTGACCTTGAGAGGCCTTTTGGGAATTCAGTCTGAGATGCCTTCTGAGGAATTTCACCACAGGCAGTTTGGAGCAAGCTATGTGGTCAACTGACCAGATTTGTTTCACAAATAAATTAGTCTTAATTTGGCTCTGTTTGGTGGAGATGTGGGTAACTTTAGAGAGAAAAATATTGTGTTTCAATGAGTATTTAATTCTGGTTCTGCTGATTGAGGTCTGTATTTGAGACAGTCACTGTGTTGGCCATATTTTTGCCCTGATGTTCAGGATGGAGAGAGAATTCTTTAGTGAAGTTGTCACAGAGTGTAGCTGCTCATGACACATGTCACTGCTTGCTGTGAATCTGCTGCTGAAAACACATGTACAGTGTTCACCATTTGGTATGATTGACAGAATGTATAGCCTTTAAAATGTTTTCCTATCAACATACCTCTGAGCTTGTTTGCAGTATCTGATTGGTTCCCCCTCAATATGAGTAACTAGGCAAATATAAAAGTGGTCTGGCACAGGTGGCTCTGTGGTAGAGAATCCACCTGCCAAGCAGGAGACACAGATTTGATCCCTGGGTTGGGAAGATCCCCTGGAGGAGGAAATGGCAACCTACTCCAGTATTCTTGCTGAAAAATCCCATGGACAGAGAAGCCTGGTGGGCTACAGTTCATGGAGTCATGAAAGAGCTGGAGACGACTTAGCCACTAAACAGCAACGACAAAGCACCAAGGAGCATGATGATCTGGCCCCAGGGCAAGCAAGCAGCATTCATCCCGGCTTTGAGGGACGTGTACTTTGGTCTATCGAAAGACTTGCAATCAGAAGGGAGATTGATGGGAAAATCTTCATGTGCAGAGGTGTGGGGAACTCATTTTGGCTTATACATGGTTTAACTTAAACTTTAGTGACCAGAGTGGCCTATTTTGTGGCCCGTCAAACATGCACTGTACATCTGCTTTGTCCATTGAAGGGAATGCATTTGAAGGTCAAAATGGAGTAACTGTGGTTCAACTACGCAGACACTGGTGCTGTGATTTTAGACGAGCTCTTGTACAGTATTACTGAAAGCTTGAGTTTTCTGAGCTGTACTGCAGACCATGACAAAAGCCACATCATCTCAGAACTCGGTACTACTTGTATTTTGCTCGATGGTCGTGCTTTCCCCTGTGTTGTGCTTGTTGGATTAGATTCATTTCATTGCTTCCCTAGCCTGAGTGGAGGAAATCCAGTCAAGGACTGGGGAGCAACAGCCTCCCTGAAAAATGAGTCTAATTGCCAAGCGCTCTCTGGCCATCACTCATCCAAGTACTTGGTACCTCTCCAGGTGGCTGATCTTTTCTGCGCCTTCTGAGAACCAGAGTGTGGATTCTGAGGCCTAGTCTCAAGATTTGGGGATGGTGGATTCCAGGGTAGGCATTTTGAGAAAGAACTCACTTATCTGGGTTCACAGCCCCTGGTTCACAATTCCAAAATTCCCAAAGCTCTGAAAAGTGGACGTTTTTACATAATCTGGAGGCAAACCTGCCCTGAACTAATGTGGGATTAATGATGATCTCTGTTCATCCAGCTCAGTGTGAAGAGTGGGTAGTCTCCCTGAAGAAATGGGAGTGCATGTGGCTGGGTCATGTGGTCCAAACCCCACAGGAACACAATTAATTTTCTAAAATCTGAAATCAAATTCTAAAACACATCTGGCCCCCAGGTTTTTGGGAAACTAGAGTGGTCCTGAGGTGTAAGCAGGGTGTTTGGTGTGGCTTCTTAGGTAATTGAATTGTAGTCTCTAACCGTGCACTTATTTCCAGCTATACCAAAGGCCCACTTCGTGTGTATGTGTGTGTGTAGGCTGAAAATGTGTCACTTTATTTTGCTGAGCCACAGATGAGGAATAACGAAGCTAAATAAAACGAGAGTGAGAGGAATGTCTCTACAATCGTTGTAGACTCTTCTCATATCTCCTCTGCTCTGTTTTACTATTTCCTTCCTCTTTGTTCTTCCTTCTTTAAAATATTCAGCTGCCCCCTTCCTCGAAACTGCTGACTGCACAGTGGTGTGCGGTTTTCTTTCTAACTATTAGTCTTGCAGGTCATTAAACCTTTCTGCTGCTGCAGCTTTTTCTCTTTCCCAGTAAAGGCTTCAGAACTTCAAAGTTTTTAAAGCTTATACCTTCAAGGGCCCTGGGAACTCTGGGCTTCTGAGACTAGAGGAAGGCGTACCCAGTGTTCATTTAGCTGCAGGAAATGGCACAGATGCGAGCTCTGAGAAATACTTGGAGATGTCTAAAAGAAGTCAGGCTGAGGGCATGTCAGACTTTAAGCCATGATTCGAAGTGTGGCTTTTCCCAAGGCCCAGGAGACAACTTTAGGTGCTTGCTGGGTGGAATGTTGGAAATGAGATTTCTGCATAAAACCAGCCTCTCCAGGGGCGCTCCATCCTCAAGGAACAGATAGTCAGCAGACACCTGCCAGAGAGAGCCAAGGAAACAGACAAGGGGACTTAACTTGTTTTGACTTTGGCTTGGTGGTGGGTAGGAGAATGAAACAGTGTCTCCTGTGAAAATTTGCATGAACACAGATCTGTGGTGACAGTTCAGCCTTGAATTTGTACTACCTGTGTGTCCCAAGGAACCCCAAGCTGTGAAATTCATCTGATATATTTTGGGGTTGGTAGCGTCAGATTGTGCCTGTCAGAGTCAAATGAGAATCATCTTTGGAGGGCTGTACTCATAGTTCAAGCTCTGAAAGATTCTGTAGATAAAAGCCAGCCATTCCAACACAAGATTTCACCCTCAATTACAGATGAAGAAGCAAGTCCTCATGAATGCAAGTCAGCAGAAATAACAAGCAAAGGAATCAGACCCCCAAGGGTTTAAGATACAAGACCAGTGGGATATACAATGTCTTTAAATGTTAATAACGTAAAACAAGTCATTGAAAAAAATGAGCAGGAAACACTATACTAATTTTAAAGATCTACAGATATTTGAAGGAAAAACAAATAGGACATCCAGAAATGAAAAATATAATAACTGAAATTGAACATATCGTCTTTAGCACTAGGTATGTGCTATCACAGGTTCTTCTTTTTTTTTTTTCTTTTAAATTTTATTTTATTTTTAAACTTTACATAATTGTATTAGTTTTGCCAAATATCAAAATGAATCCGCCACAGGCATACATGTGTTCCCCATCCTGAACCCTCCTCCCTCCTCCCTCCCCATACCATCCCTCTGGGTCGTCCCAGTGCACCAGCCCCAAGCATCCAGTATCGCGCATCGAACCTGGACTGGCAAAGCATCAAGATAGCAATTCTGAATAAGGCTGCAACAAGAACAACATTTAAAAAGTTAATTTGCACAATTTTGTACCATTGAATGGGGGCTTCCCTGGTGGCTCCCCCAGTAGCAGTAAAGAATCTACCTGCAATGCTGGAGATGCAGGACTCTCGGGTTTGATCCCTGAGACAGGAAGAGTCCCTGGAAGAGCGTATGGCAACCCACTCCAGTATTCTTGCCTGGAGAATCCCATGGACAGAGGAGCATGGTGGGCTGTAGTCCATAGGTCGCAGAGTCAGACACGACTGAAGCGACTTTGCATGCACACATGTACTATTGAATGCATCACACTGCATTAGAAAGAAAATAGATATGGAACCCAGGCAATCTTTCATTTCATGACTGTGTGACATTTTGGGTTACTTCTTAACCTCTCAGATTCTTGGTTTCCTCTTGTGTAATCTGACCCTACAGTTTTGCTCAGAGGGTTCAACTAAACAGTTTTTACAAGAGTCTTGATTCCCTCTTCCTCCTTTGATTCTGGAGACTGCATCTCTTTTCCACCTCCTTCTCCCTGGAGAAGGGTCCTGCAGTTTCCTGTTTAATTAAATTGGCTCCTCAGATGAATGAAGGGACTGTGTCATAATCACTGAGAGTTCCCCCAGGGACTTGTATGTGTTCAGGAGCTACACATTCATCTGGAAGCTAGGGGCTCTATAAGGAGGGGGCTGGGATGACTGAAAGTCAGACTGCCAACCAGAGGGGGTCAGTTCCAGGTAGCGAGGCTCTGGCTAGGCCTCCCATCCCAGGGTGGTGGTGGATGGCACGGTTCTGACTTTGAGATGGGCCTGAGTGTGGTTAATATGCTGACAGATACGGATTTTGGTCAGATACAGCCTGCAAATCCTATCCCCAATTAACTTAATCCCAGCCCTTGGGAAATCTGAATTTTGCATTGAACTTGAACTCTACTTCAGGGCTCGGGCCCAATCTGTTAGTGCCCTGCAGGCATCCTGTCCTCTTGGTCAGCTCTCCCAGCAGGAGACCTGCCAGGACTGTCCCAGGGCTTGAGCGCCTTGGACTGTGGGAGGCAGGTGGGGATGGGAGGCACCTGGGCAGGAGCGTCCCCATCTTCCTGCCTGTCTCCCTCTCCCTCCTTCCCCGGTCACCGCTCCCTCCTCTTGCCACTTTCTTTGCGTGCATTCTTTTCCTTCTTCTCCTTTTTCTTCTTTTCTTTTTAATCTCCTTCCTCTTCCCTTTCTCTTTGGCAGAGAAATGCAAGACTGTTTGTTTGTTTGTTTGTTTTTCTGCTCTGGGAAATGAGTACAGTGAGGATTTGAGGGGTAGGTCTCGTCTGGGCTTGCCTAAACCCAGAACAGTCTTGGCACAGAGTAAGATTTGAGGAACTGTCGAATGGGGTTGTCCTGGACTTTGGGAAAGCTTCTGGAACTTTCCTGGTGTGAGTCCACATAGTGACAGTGGAATTCTACCCAGGAAGAGCAGCTGTGAACCTGAGCAGCACTGGCCTCAGGGAGGAAATGGCAGGTCCCCCCTCTGCAGTGACACGGGCCCAGCCCGGCCTTGGAACTCAGCACGGTCAGGCCTGCGGATGACGTCACCTGCCTTCCGTGGGACAGCTGCAGCCAGCAGCAGGACACGCAGGAAATGCCAGCAGTAACTGGAAACTTTATTTTCAAAGGCTTCCCACAGCATTCGTCCATGGCGAGAATTGTCTGTACTGCGGGATTTTTCAGGTGGCTGCTCTGGACACCAGGGGGCCATGAAGCCCCCGTCTTCCCTGGGGCAGGGCTCCTGTGGGTGGTATTCAGGGACATTCCCCAGAGGACTGCAGCTTTCTGTTCCTGGGATTCCATTGAAACAGACCTTCAGAACCCATGGGATCCGTTTGGGCAATACTCTTCAAGACCCCCTCTTGCTATTCCATTTAAAAAGTATTTTCTTCTTCTTTTCCTGTCTCTTCTGCCTCGTCGTCTCTGTGCAGTGGGTGAATGTAAGAGAAACGAAGCAAGAGAGAAACGCAGAGATTTAGAGGACAGACCGTTTTGAGGAGAGGCAGCCTCTGCCTGGCCGTATTCAAAGGTCTGGAATGAGGAAGAGGCATCAGCTGGGTCTGTGTGTCCCCTGATAAGAGAATCGGAGCTGTGGGGAGGCACATTTCATCTTGGGGTTCCAGTGGGGGTGAGGAGCTGACACCTCCACCCCTGTTGTAGAGCAGCTGCAGCGCACGGGACATGCTCATAACCCTCGGGTGTTAGAGAGAGTTTATGCTTCAGCAGACAACCTCCAGCACGGTACTCTAATGGTTATGGGTTCCTGGGCACCTATCCATCAGGCTTAGTGCTAAGTCCTGTACCTATCACCTCGTCTCATTCTTGCGACTGTTCAGTTGGGTGGGAATGATCATTAACATCACTTTAATTGCTCTGCCAAATAATGTGAATAGAATCAACTGAAGCCTCACACATGGCTTTCTCAAGTGTAGGTATGCCTTGGACGCTCTTTGAGAGCAAGTTAAACACTTAGTCTCTCGGGCCTCCTCCCCAGAGTCTGAGGCAGGGCCCCTGAATCTGTTGTTCGTGGTGTCCCCTAGTTCCTTGCTATGCTTCCCAGGCGGCAGAGTGGTAAAGAATCCACCTGCCAATGCAGGAGATGGGGGTCAGGAAGAGGACATGGCAACCCTCTCCAGTATTCTTGCCTAGAAAATCCCATGGGCAGAGGAGCCTGGTGGGCTACAGTTCATGGGGTCACAAAGAGTCGAACATGACTGAGCGACTGAGAATGAACACACACAGACACATTCACCCACACACACACACACACACACACACACACACGTAATTGACTCACAAAGAATCCAGTGGCCTGAGGTCACAGGCTGGTAAGTGGCGGGGGCTGAATGGAATCAAGGTAGTCTGACATCAGAGCTCCCCTCCCCCAAGTCTTAACCGGCAGGATTTACTGGGTTGGCCAAAAAGTTTGTTCAGGTTTCTGTAAGATGGTGCAAAACCCTGAACGAACTTTTTGGCCAACCCAATACTTCTCGGCATGGTTTTGATACATGTTGAACTCACCAGCATTTTCTTGCATGCTTTTTTCTCTTCCCCTTTTTATCGCAGTCCTAGCTGTCACATGAACCTATTACCTTCAATTGTTGAGGAGAGGCCACTTTGGGAGACGTGTGCTCCGCAGAGAAAGCTCCGTCTCTGCCTCCCTGCCTCCTCACGGTTTATCTCCTTTCAGGGAGCGCGTACTATGGGAGCTGTCATCTAAAAATGGACTGGCTCAGCGCTGCAGGGATTCAGGAGGGGGAAGGTGACCACTTGCAGGAAGCCGGTGTCAGGCGGGGGACTAGAGGACATCTGAGGTCCAGCCCAGCGAGGACAGTCACCGAGCACGGCCCTCGACGGAGCTCCCACTGTCATGGGCCGGTGCTGCCAGAAGCGTGACTGGCGGGGGAGGCAGTGGCATCCTGGCCCCTCTCACCACCTGCCTGAGTTACTGCAGTTGCCTCCTGGCTGCTCTGCTCCGTTTACTTCACTGCCTTCTCCAGGCCGCCCTGCGCACAGCTGCCAGATTAATCTCCTGAATGCTGATTTCATGATGTCACCCTGAACTCCCTTCCCTCCCGTCTGGGCGCAGAAGCCTGAGCTCTGCCTCAAAGTCAGGCCCTTTGCCCTCAGACCCTGATTTGCCTTTCCAACCTTGCCTTCCTTGTCTGCTCCACCCCGCACAACCCGCCCCTGCCAAACCCCACTCTACCTGGCCTGGGCCACAGAGTGCCCTGAACAAGCCCTCAAGACACATCTGTTCTTAACTGGGGTTCCCTCCAGGTGTTCAGGTTCCTTGTTCATTCAGGGTTCCATTCATTTTTTCATTCACTCAGCACTCATGGTGTAGGAAGAGGCTAGGGAGAGACAGAGACGTACAGAACAGGTCCCCTGACCTTGAAGAGCTCTTGGTCTAGGGTAGGGGCATGTAGGAGAGCACCTTTGATCAGTGTGGTGAAAGCTACTCCAAGCTGTGTATAAAGCCTCCTCTTCCAGGAAGCCCTCACTGATTGTTCCATCACTGAGAATTCACTCTGTCCTGGAGCTGTACAGATCCTAGTCTCTGTTCTTCTCTTTCAGCGCCTTGTTTTCTGCCCTAAAAAATTTACTTTCTTTTATTGCCAGTATCTCTTGGACTTTATCCTAAAGGAACATACCACACTACTGCACCATGTGCCTATTAATAGGAATATGTGTTTATATTGGGGTCTGATTATAAAGCATGCTCGTATTTGTGATTCTCCTGATTCTCTTAACAATGGTAGGGGACAGGCAGGACAGACTTGATTAGCCCCCGTTTGCAGAGAGGTAAGGTGCATAGTTTCTAAGTGGCAGACCCAGGATTGAGGCTCGCCACGTGTGTCTTACCACATGTGCGCTGCACAGCCCCACAGGAGGATGGATGGATGCACTCCCTTCACTCTCCCCTGGGCCTGCAGTGTGCATCAGGTGTGTGAGAGGAGGATGCGAGAGTGGAGAGGAGACTCTTGCACCCAAAACCCAGAGCATCCATTAAGGAGCAGAGAGGTACATGGGGTAACCCAGGCTGGTTAGGATAAAGGGTGCACTGTTCTCCTAATTCTTGTCATTCAGGCACTCCTTCTTGTCCTCCATGGAGACCGGCAATAGCTGATGGAGCTAGACTAGAAGGAATAGAGGGCTGGTGAGGAGCGGCGGGCTGAACTTGGATAGGATGGATGAGCAGAGAGCAGGTGAGCAAGGCCGGGGGACAGACGCAGTCAGGAGACTTGCCACCTCTCCCTAGAGTTGGACGAGCTCTTGGGTTTCCTTAACACCCAGAGAAAAGCGGGGGAAAAAAACTTCAGGCCCCACCACTCAGCTTAAAAATTTCAGAATTCCATCTGGTTCTTTAAAGTATTTAGTGGAGCTGAAGCCAAGGTATATAGAAAATGGAATCCCAGCTCCCTTTCACCCTGGCAATTGATTGTTGGTTTTGCAATTATAGTGAAGGTGCTGTTGCTGTGAACACTAGCTGGTTGGAATGCTTGGGCTTTTGAAGCTTAGCTGTTTGAGCTACCTACGTGTTAAAAAAAAAATCTTACCTTGCTTTAACAAGAACGAAGTGTGTTTCTTTAGCCCAGGCATGAATCAAAAATAGTTGAACTTTTTCTTTTTTTTTTTTTTTTGCTCAAGTTTAAAAATAAAAAAGTCACCTTTGGGCTGAGACCAAGAATGGAAAATTTCAGGGCATAAGAGTAATTTTTTTCCCATGTGTTCTGGCAACGGACGATAAGGCGTTTTGATGGAAGCTTGCATGGAAACATCAGTTGTGAATCCCACTACATTATTGCTTTGCAGTGTTTCCTTGCTTAAGCTGTCCTCCGTGAAAGCCCCTCTCCCTCCTCCAGGTCCAGCTGAATATGCAGAGTGTAGGAGAGATGTGTGTAATTGAATATCAGCAACTAATTGGAATAGGCAAAAGAGGAGGTGATTAAAATTAATAGAAGCTTCAGCTTCTTCAAAGGTGATTTTTGTCACATAACGTGCAGATTAGTACCCCAAAAGATTAATTGCTAAATCTCTAGATGGAGTAATGACAGGTGTCTAGAAATAACTGCCAGGTCTAGAAAATTGTGTTGACAAATGAGAAAATAAGGATGGGACATTTCTGAATTTTCATAAAAAAAATTCTGTGTAGTCCTTGACACTGTAGTTAATTTTGAAGGGTATTATGGTTAGAGTTTTATTTAAGAGACTCTATTTTTGCAGCCCCATATGATTAAGGTATGAAGAAACTGTTTTATGTGTTTTGATTTTACTGTTTCTGACAACATCTTCCCGAGGAAGTATACTTTTGTGCAACAGACTGCCTCGGATGCTAATTCTAAATTTAGAAGCCGCCTTCAATGGGTGCTGAAATCAGTCACACAAAATCCAGGTGCTTACTTAGAAATCTGAATACTTGGAAGGCTGGCCAGGTCTCTGGTGGAGATTTGGGCAGTTGACCTCTTTTAGGACCCCAGGACTGTTAGGATGTGGCATTATCAGCTGTGGACTAGGCTCTAGACAACCACATCAACACGTATTAATTTTGCAGGGACAATGGACACGCCCTCAAAACCCCAATCCGGGCCCCTGGATTTTCATTTCATTTCTGTCACTTACTGGCCGTGTGACCTTGACTGTGATGATTCACGTGGCAGCTTTGGTTTCCTCATCAGTAAAATGAGCGCGCTGAATTGCGTATGCTCTAGGGTCCTTTCCAGACCTCCAACCCTGTAATTAACAAATTCAAAGATTCAAGTAAGAGCATTAGCTCTTTCTTACCTGGGCTGTTTGTAGTGGTCAAAAATGATAACATTTATTATTATTGTTGTTGTCCGTACTATACAGCATGTGGGATCTTAGTTGTCTGACTAGGAACTGAACCTGGGCTCCCTCCATTGGAAGTGCAGAGTCTTAACCACTGGACCCCTGGGAAGTGCGATAGCATTTTAAAAAATGCCCCTGCTGGTTAAAATAGCCATTTCCCTAAGCTCTGTGAATGCCTTCCTCCCTCTGGCTCCTTCCCTGATAGCATCTGGACCTCCCCACAAGGCAGCTCCTAAAGGCACAAGGCTTGGCACTGCAGAGGGTCTTCAGTCTAGGCTCCTGACCACCTGGTGGAGGGAGCAAGTCACATAGCCTTGCTTACCTCAATCCATTGCCTGCAACATGGGGATTATAACTGTCGTTTAGTCGCACGGTCATGTCTTGACTCTTTGTGACCCCATGGATTGTAGCCCCTTGGGCTCCTCTGTCCATGGAATTTTCCAGGCAAGAATACTGGAATGGTTTCCCATTTCCTTTTCCAGGGGATCTTCCTGACCTGGGGATGGAACTCTCATTTCCTGCATTGGCAGGTAGATTCTTTACCACTGAACCACCAGGGAAAGCCTGGGGATTATGATAGCATTTACTTTATTGAGCTGAGGATGATATTGAATAATATGTTAATGTATGAAATGCTTAAAATAGGATAAACGTAAAAGACGCTTGCTCCTTAGAAGAAAAGCTATGACCAACCTAGATAGCATATTAAAAAGCAGAGACATTACTTTGCTGACAAAGGTCCATCGAGTCAAAACGATGGTTTTTCCAGTAGTCATGTATGGATGTGAGAGCTGAACCATAAAGAAAGCTGAGTGCCAAAGAAATGATGCTTTTGAACTGTGGTGTTGGAAAAGACTCTTGAGAGTCCCTTGGACTGCAAGGAGAGCCAACCAGTCCATCCTAAAGGAGATCAGTCCTGAATATTCATTGGAAGGACTGATACTGAAGCTGAAACTCCAATACTTTGGCCACCTGATGTGAAGAACTGATTCAATGGAAAAAACTCTGATTCTGGTAAGGATTGAAGGCAGGAAAAGAAGGGGATGACAGAGGATGAGATGGTTAGATGGCATCACCGACTTGATGGATATGAGTTTGAGCAAGCTCCAGGAGCTGGTGGTGATAAACAGGGAAGCCTGGCATTCTGCAGTCCATGAGATCGCAAAGCATTGGACACAACTGAGCAACTGAACTGAACTGATATGAAATGCTTAAAATAGGATGAACATTGTAGAAGGGATAGCGTGTGTGTGTGTGTGTGTGTGTGTGTGTGTGTGTGTGTGTGTGTGGTCTGTATGTGCTCAGTCATTCAGTCATTTCCAACTCTTTGCGGCCCCATGGAATTTTCCAGGCAAGAATACTGGAGTGGGTTGCCATTTCCTACTCCAGGGCATCTTCCCAACCCAGGGACTGAATCCACATTTCTTCTGTCTTCTGCATTGGCAGGCAGATTCTTTACCACTGCCCCACCTGGAAGCACTATATACACACCTTTATCATAGGGCTTTATTTTGTATTGAGTGAGGTGATGTTAACAGAAGGAGCTTTTCACTTGTCTCAGGCTCTTCCAAAGGTCTCACACTCTTCATTTTCCCGGTGGATGCGGGGTGCACCTGTGGGGACAGGGAGGTGGGATAAAGAGCTCTGGTTGCTTTGCTGGAGTCTCCACTTGAGGAAGGCCCTGGGCCCAGTGGTCCCCCAGCTTGCGGGTGTTATTAGGCACTTTGGAAGTTCATAGGAGGCTCAAGGTGGAGGCTGGGCCCAAACCATTGCCAGCCCCAGCCTGGCTGTGGGCCTGGCAGATCAAGAAGTGTGTTCTCAGAGCGTCCTGGTCAGAGACAGGAGGTCCGGTGTTAAGGTTTAGTCTGCTGGTGCCACTTGAGTGCTGCTCTTGACGGCTGAAGAGTCAGCTACTTAGCATCCAGGAAACCCGACAGCTGTGTCCAGAGTCAGACCTGCTTAGAAGAGAAGTGAAGGCAGCAGGCTACGTGGACCGGAAGCCACTTACATGCTCCCGGTACAGGTGATGCTGCTTTTCCAGTCTCAGCTTCTTCATCGTTGTTAGGGTGGAGTTAGCTAGATCAGGGGCTTGCAAGCTCTGTTTATTCCCTGGGGACCCATAATGAGCGATTCATTTTTTCAACCCGACACAGCCATCCAGGTGTGTAATTCAGAGTGCCACGCAGTAGCACCCTCTGTATGCAATGTTTTCTGTTTTCTATTCTGCTAGGTGGTTTTCTGCTTCAGCTGAAAAATGCCAGTTGTGAACTCTTAAATTGATTCTGTGATCTGCTCATGGGTTGCAGTCTGCAGTTTGAAAACACCAGGCTAATTGAGAGTTGAGGGCCCTCTCGGTTCTGTTGGGACAGCGGTGGAGGGAGCAGTGGCTTCTGGTTGTTGGACTAGAGAGTGTGTGAAATGTTTAGTGGGTGATACCAACCAGATATTTAATTGCAGAGGTGGAGCCAGGAGCTGCTGCTTCCGTTTTGACCTTTTCTTTGAAAACAAGGGCTTCCCTGGTAGCTCAGATGGTGAAGGATCCTCCTGCAATGCAGGAGACCTGGGTTTGATCCCTGGGTTGGGAAGATCCCCTGGAGGAGGGCATGGCAACCCACTCCAGTGTTCTTGCCTGGAGAATAATATGGACAGAGGAGTCTGGTGAACTGCTGTCCATGGGGTTGCAAAGAGTCGGACACGACTGAGCGAGTAACATGTAGACTCCAAAGTGTGTTGACAATATGTGTAGGGTTACAGGTCCTTCTCCAGTATGCTCAGTCCCAATGGGAATGAAGTTAGGATTTCTAGCTGAAGAGGAGAGCTGGGGAGAACAGTAGACGGTGTGGTCCCAGCTGGTTCTCAGCAAAGTTGTCGCCGCCAGCCTTTCCACCAGTGCGACCCAGCTGCAGCACCATGGATGGGGCACACGTGGGGGTGGGAGGTGAGGTGGGAGTGGGATTCACATCCTTTCTCAGCTGCACACCCCGGGCACTAGTTTGGTCCTGGAGAGGCATCCACCTGCCCCACCAAGTGGTGACTTAGGAGTTGCTGAATCACGGGGAGGTCTGGGGTCACAGGAGAAGGATCAGTGTCATGGTGGTGGACATGCAAGAGTTTGGGGCAGAAGCTACTGACTAACATGTAAAAAATATTTCAATATTTTAACACTGGTAGCGCTGCACCAGTGCAGACATCTGAATTTCAATCCTGGGCATGTGGCCTGTTGCCTTCAGTTGTCTTAAAGAGACCACCATGAGACTCCACCTCTTAGGATCAGCTGAGGGTGATCTGAATGCCTCCTGAGTGTTGACAGGGGCTGGGCTGACCAAGGGCATGGAGGAGTATTAGATATTTGGGGCTGGAAGTCCCAGGCAAGAATAGCCCATCAGGCCTTTTCAAGTCAGTCAGCACATTTTTGGTGTAGCACTGGAGCCGAATGCCCACTGCTGTCGTACGATAAAGCTGCATCAGCAGATCTCCATCTAAGGTCACACATACTCTAAAGGAAGAAAGACTCATTAGAAAGTGTATTGCTTGGGGAGGCCCCGAGGTTCACCCAATGGGGACTGTGCCAGGACTTCTGTCAAGATGCCTGGCTTGACCCTGACTTCCTAGCCTCTGTTTCTTAGGTATATGTTGGGCCTCTGCTGTCTTCCATCTGAATGGGCAGTGGTCTTATTTGGAGTCCTAGTGTTGCTGTTGAGATGTGGCAGTATTCTCGACCGGGAGGGGCATGCCTAAGGACAAAAAAATCCCCAGTTAACACCAGCTGTATTGTAGCAACCTGTCTTCTTAGAACTGGCCAGAAGCCTGGCTTCTCTCCCTCAGGACACCTGCCATCTGAGACACTTTCCGGGACGGCATGGAAGCTGGTGAATCATAGGTCTGAGGTCTCAGTTGCTGTGTCCCACGGCTTTGATGGGTTCCCTCCCCTGATATCATTATGATCCAGTAGATCTGATGAAATAGCTGTCTGCTCACGGCTGGGAGGGGAGTGGTCTTCAGTACACCCCTGACTCTGCAAGTCCGCAAGCTGAGGGAGGTGCCATCCAGGAATCACCTGACTCTTGGTGCTGTCCTTCCTTTGTGTTCTTGTTTTTTGCAAAGACTAGAATTACAAACATTCCAGGAGTTACCTGCTACCTAGAGAAATGAGAAGCCTTTTCCTTATCCCAGCCAGGAGGACTAAGAATGCCCGCTTCACAGCTTTTGTTGCGAAGACCCAGTGAGATTGAGCACTTGAGAAGGCTTTGCAGATTATTCAGCACAGGGGGAAAGAAATGATTATTATTTAATTACTGTTTTGATTATTTAGCATTTCTTATCATCCAGACATCCAAATGCCTCATTTGACTGGTGCCGTCTTTCTCTAATTCCAGTCTGGGATGTTTGCTTGCTTGTTCAGAAAATGATATAATGAGAAAAAAAAAAAAATCACTTCGCAGGCAGGCTGAGTGTCTTTCTTTCTATTTATTATGTATTTTTGACTGCACTGGGTCTTTGTTGCTGTGTGTGTGCTTTCTCTAGTTGAGGTGAGCAGGGGCTACTCTCGAATTGCAGTGCCCAGGCTTCTCAGTGTGGTGGCTTCTCTTGTTGTGAAGCATGGGCTCTAGGGTGCCCCAAGGCCTGTGGGATCTTCCTGGAGCAGGAATCGAACCTGTGTCTCCTGCCTTGGCAGGCAGATTCTTAATCATTGGACCACCAGGGAAGCCCCAGGATGAATTTCGGAACCTTGCCAGACAATGCATTTTTTTTTTTTTTAATATGGGGGAGGGATTATGCCAGATTTCCCAGCCCTTCTGATAGCACATTATTACTGTTTTTTTTCTCCTACATTTTCAGTTCATCTTGGAAACCCTAAAGGGGATGAGAATTACATTCTCTGTTACTGCTCGAGAGTCTTGCATTCACCATATAAACAGTATCAAACTGCATACTTGTTTCCCGTAAACTCAGTTGGGCTAATATTATGGACCCGTTTCTCTCACCTCTGGCTGTCTGGGTATTTGTATTTATCTGCACATCCTTCATGCCCTGGACACGTCATCCAGGAGGAGCTTGCACCCTCCCACTTGGTAAGCCCATAACTCATGAATTCAACATCAAAGAGCTAATTGGGGGCCTTGATTCCTAGTGCTTCTGAAAGCTTTAGGGCAAGATTAAGCTGCTTTTTGGCTGTGATTGACAGCTGCCAAGATTGAAATAATGAGCCCAGAGCTCCTGATTCCCTGCAAACAGCTCTGGAGTTAATTTTTTTGCATCGCTCTCCATGCCTCCCAGAAACCTGCCTCTTGTGCTGGTCTTCACTTAGTGTATGTCACATCCATCTCCAGCCCTTTTGCCAGACTTAATTGCCAGAATTTTCTGAGTGAGTTATTTATTTTAGTCTGCAACCAACCAGCTGTTGCAGCTAGAGGACCATCAGAGAGAACATATGCTTGATTGCCTCCGTGACTTTCGGTCTCGTTCCTGGCAGGGCGCATAGGAGATGGGTTGGAGGCACTGGGGTAGGACTGTGCCTGTGGTCCACGGGCCAGAAGCTGCTGGGGAAATGCTCCGGCGATTGTGTTTTCTTAGGGTGTTTTGGCTCACTGATGTGCATCCCAGCAGCGTGACCACTGGGTGTTGGTGGAAGATGGCTCCCTGGTGTTAGGTATGGGGTGCTTGTCTGAGTGTGTCCATGGGCATCTCGATCCTCAGTTCTGGATGGATCTGATCCATGTCTCCAGGGTCCCTGGTCCCACTTGATGCAACGTAATCGTGGCTTTATCACCACCTTCCTCCTCATCTACAACACAACCACTTCTGCAGAAGGACTTTTGAGGTGACAGAGGTCTGGCCCCTGAATTATGATTTTTAATTCTTCCTAATCACTTTGAAGGCTCTCATTCTATTTTTAAAGAAGACGAAACAGGCTCAGTGAGGTTAGATGATTGGTCCCAAGTTCCCCAGATGGTAGGTGGTAGAAAGTATCTTGGAACCCCGAATTGAAACCCACACTCTTTTCCTGGGCACAGCACAGATTCACTCTGGATTCTCGTCCGACCCTCTTTGAGAGGAGCTCAAAATGCTTTTGAAACCCTGTGTTTTGCTACTGATTCTTTGTAGAATATCAGTGTTTGCCTAAGTGAATTCTTGGATAGTAACTCAAGAATGTGATAGTTCATTGGAATTGACCTCGCTGATTCCAGCACAGAACTGGAGCCCCCAAACACAGCCCAGATTTCTGACTTCTCTGGTACCACCTGCATCTCTGGATGCCCCGCTGTGGCTTGTATGTATGTGCAAAATGCACGGGGGAGCTGAGTTTGGATCTCTGTACTGTTCCCTTTTCATCTGTTTAGTTTAACCTCCAAAGCTTTATACCAAGTTCTTGGTGCCAAATGGAAAATGATGTTTTTATATTGCTTCATACATCATTCTTAACTCCAGCCTGGGGGTTGGGATCTTGGAACAATTCAAGACACTCGGCATAGGACTCTGCTTACATGAGAGGCTCTTGGATTTTTTTTTTTCTTTTTTTTTGTCGTTAAGTTGGCTGAACCAGCAGAACTTAGTTTTACCATTGTTTTTTTGCATTCAGTTAAGAAAGAGAAGCTTGAAAAAGCAGGTGTCACTGAAGTGTCATTTTAGTAAATGATTTTTTTTTTTTCTGTTAAAAGAGAGGTTGACCCTTCCTTGATTCTGATTTTCAGGTTATTTCTCCAAGGTCTACATATCTGTTTTTTTTTTTTTTTTAATTCTCCTGACTGTCGTGTTTTCTGTCCTGGATACTCCTTATAAGAGTCAGAAACGACCCTTGATCCATCGAGTTTTATCTGTGCTCAGATCAGGTCCCAAGAAGCACCAAGGGCCTTGTGCCTCTCTCTTGCAATCACCGGCCATGTGAGGAAGGGTCCTGCTCATCCTGTGCCTGCAGCTTATCAGCCACATCTCCCCCGAGACCCCCAGCTTGCTTCCCTGGACTGAGTGCCCTCCCTTCCCCATCAGGGGAATTCCTTGTAATGCTTGTTTGTGTGATGCCTCAGGGAGGCCTCTGTCACTGGCTTTTGACCTCCTTCTCACCACTTCTGGCTTTTCAGTGGAACTGGGCTGTGAAGGCATCTGCAAGCTGAAAACCATGGTGTCCCCTTTGTGGGACTCACCAGGACTATCCCGGAAGGAGAGGATTACTTCCAAATACACATTGTCATCTCATTGAGACTGGAGTAGCTGAGCTGGCCAGGCTGGACCAGAGGGTCTTGGTCCTTCCTCAGTGCTCCACACATGCCATCCTCAGGAAAAGGGGTCTTCCTTGAAGACTCAGGGCTGTGGCATCCGCTGAGCCCTGGCTGGAATCTCCTAGCATCACTGTGCCCATCAGAATTATTCAACTGAGGCTGTGTCTTAGTAGTGTGCTGTTCCGGTCACTGGGCAGGATGAGTTAAATTGGAAGCAATTCCCGGCCCCTGTAGAGTGCGGCTCCTAAATTTGGGTGATACTTTCTTGGAAAGAGCATTGATCATGGGGTTGAGGGGCTGCTTCTACTCTTTGCCTTCTTTGGGTCTCAGTTTTCTCATCTGTAAAATAGGACCATTAAGAGACTGGGTGTACGACAAGACGGTTCAACTTATACAGTATTGTAGGTCAATATTAGTTCTCAAAGAAGTTGGAAAAAAAAGAAATTTGGTGTTTCTAAGAATTTTCTACTGAAGTCCTTTAAGGAGAGAGAAGGATAAAGGTAAATGAGCCCTCCCCCCATCTCTTCCCTCAAAATAGAGCAGAAAAATCCAGAGTCACACACATTGTGCACAATACTTCATAAACTTGTGCAAGGCGTTCTGTCCTTCCAAGATGTTTTATTCATTATAAAAATTGTGTCCTCCCTACATTTCCCCTCTTTTGTTCTACCCAGTTACGTGTGTATTTTTCTTGCAGCTTCGCTTGTATAAGAGATCCTTTGTCAGCTTCCAGCAGGTGTTCTGTGAAAATGTTTCCGTATGTAGATGTACTTTTGATGTATTTATAGGTGGTGTGAGTTCCATGTCCTTCTATTCCACCATCTTGGTCTCCTCCCTGCATCTTTGAATCAATTTTATATTCTATGAGTTTGACCCCTGAGTGACTATGTTGATCGCCAACACCAAAATCTTGGAGCCTTACCTCTGGGAAGCAGAGCTTGGGGAGCAGAGGTTGGGACATGCTTGGATTGGAGGTGGCAGCATATAAAAATAGTCCCCCTCCCCCCCCGCCATGGACTACTGTGTTCTCTGCTTGTCTCAGGGTTCTATTCTCACATTGTTTTAGGATCTTTCCTTTCCAGACTTAACAGTTACGTCAATGTCTTACCTTAAAAGTGCCCCATTTGGGAAAATGTACTCATAGGAGCCCACTCAGCCCTTGCCACTCTGCAGCCTCGTTTCTCCCTAGACATGGATCCCTAGGGAGAGGCATAAGGTGCTTGTTCGGGAATGTTTTCCAAAGCCTTCTCTAGCTCTTCTGTTCTGTGGGTCTGCACGAGGTCACAGCGCCAAGACAGGCATGCTGACCAGAGTGTTGATGGCACAGCGGTATGTTCATCCGAGAGATACAAGAGACAGCCAGGCAGGAGAGAACAGTGTGAGGTCCCAGAGGGGTCCAAGGCCCCAGGGGCTTCCCAGCGCTCACAGCAGCAGAATGAAGATAACTCCGGATGGTGTGACACCCCTGGGGAGCACGCATGCTCAGGTCTACACTGTAGGCATTGCGAGACCCAGCTCCAGCCAGAGCCAATGTGGGAGCCTCTGGGGAGAGGTGGTCCAGTCTTGCCTGGGAGCTGGGCCTGTCCTCCATCTTTTCTGACCCCTGTTCTCCCCACCAGATGCACCTGCACTTCTGCCAGAGGCAGTTCTGTCTCTGCCTTCGTTTCCTTTCTTCTTCACTGTACCGTGGCCCTGGTGGTGAGCAGACCAGCCATGAGCACCACTGCCCGGCTCGGGACAGTCTGTTGGATGGCGAGGGCCAGGGCCCCTGCATGGCCCCTGAATCTTAAGTCATTCCTCTTCAGCCTGTCTCCCCTCTTAGCATCCTCCTCTTCTGAAAGTAAAGCTGTTCTCTCCCTGGATAAACCAGCACTTTCGCCCTCCTACCTTGGAAATGGAGAAGAATACATCAAGTGGGCCAGCGGTCTCTGAATGTCAGTGACTTTCTCTCCAATTTTACCTTTTTCTTGGGGAATTTCTCACTTCTTGCTGCTACCACCAAGATGCCAGTTCTAAGGGGACACCAATGACACCCCCACTCCAGTACTCTTGCCTGGAAAATCCCATGGATGGAGGAGCCTGGTAGGCTGCAGTCCATGGGGTCGAGAAGAGTCGGACACGACTGAGCGACTCACTTTCACTTTTCACTTTCATGCATTGGAGAAGGAAATGGCAACCCACTCCAGTGTTCTTGCCTGGAGAATCCCAGGGATGGTGGAGCCTGATGGGCTGCCGTCTATGGGCTCGCACAGAGTCAGACACGACTGAAGCGACTTAGCAGCAGCAGCATTTTCCTCTAACCATGGTGACCAAAGCTTGAGTACATGGTTCTCTCATCTTGGCATAATTCCTTATGTATGGTCATTCCAGGTGTGTTGGTTTGACCTCCCAAAGGTGTGTACTGGTGGTTGTTGTTTTAATTTAAAATTTTTTAATTTTTATTTTCTATTGGCGTATAGTGGCTCAGACAATAAAGAATCTGCCTGCAATGCAGGAGACCTTAGTTTGATCCCTGGTTTGAAAAGATCCCCTGGAGAAGGGAATGGCTACCCACTCCAGTATTCTTGCCTGGAGAATTCCATGTACAGAGTAGTCTGGTGGGCTACAGTCCATGGGGTCACAAACAGTCAGACACTCCTGGGCGACTGACACACACATAGTTGGTTCACAGTGTTGTGTTAGTTTCAGGTATACAGCATTCTAATAGTTTCAGATTCAGTTTTACATACACAGGCATCCATTCCTTTTCAGATTCTTTTCCTATATAGGTTATCATAAAATATTGCATATAGTTCCCTGTGCTGTACAGTAGGTCCTTGTTGATTATCTATTGATTTCCATCTATCTATTTGATATCTATCTATTGATTATCTATTATCTTGTTGATTATATATAGTAGCAGGTATATATTAATCCCAAACTCCTAATTTACCTTTCCCGACATCTTCCCTCTTTGGTAACTATAAGTTTGTTTTAGAAGTCTGAGTGAGTCCGTTTCTGTTTTGTGAATAAGTTTATTTGTATTTTTTTAATTCCACATGTCAGTGATATGATATTTGTCTTTCTCTGGCCGACTTACTTCACTTAGTATAATAGTCTGTAAATCCATCCATGTTTCTGCAAATGGTATTATTTCATCCTTTTTTTAATAGCTGAGTCATATTCCATTGTGTATATGCACCACATCTTTAATTCATTCCTCTGTTGATGGACATTTAAGTTGTTTCTGTGTCTGGGTTATAATAGTTCTGCAGTGAACATTGGGGTGCGTGTATCCTTTCAAACCATGTTTTTCTCCAGGTATATGCCCAAGAGTGGGATTACAGGGTCATGTGAAGTGAAAGTGTTAGTTGCTTAGTCGTGTCTGATTCTTTGCAACCCCATGGACTATAGCCTGCCAGGCTCTTCTGTCCAAGGAATTTTCAGAGGGAAGAATACTGGAGTCATTTCTTTCTCCAAGGGGTCTTCCTGACCCAGAGATCGAACCCAAGTCTCCTGGATTGCAGGCAGATTCTCTACCATCTGAGCCCCCAGGGAAGCCCCAAAAGAGTATGGAAGTTCCTTTAAAAAACCCTAAAAATAGAGCTACAGGTTCATATGGTTGCTCTATTTTTAGTTTTTTAAGGAACCTCCCTACTGTTTTGTCACAACTGTTGTGACAATTTCCATTCCCACCGACAGTGTAGGAGGGTTTCCTATTCTTCACAGATTGTTGTTCTGTAAATAGGACTTCTGTCACCTGAGGGACTGAGTGTCAGGCAAGGCACCTGGTCCCTTTATTGGTGTCCTATGGTGCTGGCAGGACCCTCCAGAGACAGTTTTTCCATCCTTCTTCCTCCATGCAGGACTGTATCAGTTATATTCTAGAGATATCATTTGCTCTTGAAAGGTCTCAAGAAATAGCCCCAACCACTTATGAAAATTTCTCTAAATTGAGGGTTGCAAAAAAAATTTTTTTTTTTTTTTGGTATATAAAGGGTAAAATAGGATTTTAGACTTTGTTGGCCATGCTGTTGTAACTACTCAAACGTGCCTTTGTAGCGTGAAATCAGCCACAGACAATATACAACAGAGGACCATGACTGTGTTCTAATAAAACTTTATTTACCAAAACAAACACTGGGCCATATTTGGCCCATGAGCTGTTAGTTTGCGGACTCTTGTTCTAAATGATCGTCTTTGGAGTCAACCCATTGCCTTTGGTCTTGCAAGTTCTGGGTCCTGCCTGAGTCAGTTCCTCCAAGGGGATGGCAATTCCATGTTGACTTACCAGTCTCTGCTTCGAAACCCCTCTGTGAGAATACTTGCTCAGGAGAGGGCCTGGGTGGTTCTGGAAACATGTGCCTTTCCATGCAGAAGGCTTACTGTGTGCGGAAAGGCTGGCTGTCACCCCAAATTCTAGTTGATCTGGAAAAGCCATGCAGTGGTGGACCTGGATCAGGGAGCCCAGTCTTGGGTGAGGCTAAATTACTATGAATGCTCAGACACTTGGGTTTTTGGCTCCATACCCCTTCCCTGTCTTCTTAAAGCCAAGATAAATGAAAGTCAAGAGCTGTCAGAGCTTGGGCATAATATTTCAGGTTTAGTGGGTAGAATAAAATATAATTGACCAATTCTATTCCTTTTTCCGAGCCCTCATGATTCCTTAATAAGTCAGGGTGGGGATGGCAGGTCGGTGGGAAAGCAGGAGGGCTCTTTAGTAGATGTCCTGATTCCGGGAGGTACTGGCTTCTAAGAGGCAGATTCAGTATGATTTTTTTCAGCTTCATCTTTGTACAGGGAGTTTTTTAATGGAAATTTGAATGCTTGCTGCTAAACACCCTTGCTATTAGCATCTTTCATTTTGACAGAGGAGTTTTCTTCCTTGGCTCTGATGGATTATCCAGGCTGGGCTGGATTTCTTTGTGGAGTTACGGGCACTCATTAGGGGAAACCTTTGGTGTGGTTTCTAGGACTAGATTGATGAACTGACCACTGGACACTGCAAGTAACGGCCTTGGGCAAGATCCTTAACCTCTCCAGGCTCACCTGCACAGAGGATGGTGACACCATCTTCATGGTCGCTGGAGGACTGAATGGGGGTTGGTAGGCACATACAGTGGGTGCCCTATGAAAAACGAAAATGTTAGTCGTTCAGTCATGTCTGACTCTTTGCAACCCCATGGACTGTAGCCCTCCAGGCTCCTCTGTCTGTGGAATTCTCCAGGCAAGAATACTGGAGTGGGTTGTTGTCCCCTTCTCCAGTGGATCTTTCTGACCTGGGGATCGAACCTGGATCTCCTGCATTTCAGGTGGATTCATTACCAGGGAGATGCCCTATAAAGGAACACAATGATTTAGTTGTAAGAGTCAGGCTTGGTTCAACTATCCAGGTCTGTTTCCACATCCTTGAGGTTGTCTGTGTGCTTCCATGACTAGTAACCACTTAGCAGTAATCTTTTGAGATGTGAAGGAGGCCTGCAGGGGCCAGCAACTGCACAGTGGACAAGCATTTCTCAGAGTCAGCCTGTCCCTTTCTCTTTCTCATGGATACATTCAGGCAGTTTGGGAGCCAGGCAGCACTTGGAGAAGGAACATGTGTCTGAGAATCTTGAGATATAACCTTCTTGTGTGAACTTTCCCAGAAGAAGGCGATAGGAGTGGCCTGGGACTCCATATATTTTGGGGTTTTGAAGAGGCTACTAGCTTTGGACCTTGTACCAAAGTATTTATAGACTCTTAGAGGCTGGAATATTCCCTTGTTCTTCTCCTGTGTGAGGTATCTTCTGTCCAAACACTGTCGACTTCCCCTGCTTCCTGTATCCTGAGTGTCTGTGTAGGGCAGGGGCCACGCTCACCCTTTCCTGGCTGGTGGACCAGGGCTTTCCACAGGTCTCTGGAAGCCAGGACCCCCCGGCACACAGGAAGTCAGTGGGAGGCAGTGAGCTGAGGGTTCAGTGGAGGAGGGAGGCCTTGCAGGCCTGGAGAGGGGACAGAACGAGGAGAAACGGGGAGGAGGAGGAGGCAGTCGAGATGGTTCTCTCACTTTCACAGAGAGTGTGTGATCACAGCCAGCCTCACACAGACTTTCCCTCCAAATGAGAAGGGAGTGAGCAAATGTAATTTTAGTGTCTGTCTTTTGACTGATTCCCTGCGGAGTTTCCTTCTGGGCTATGGCACTGTGTGTCCCCCGCTCCCTTGTAAGGGACAGAGGGGCCAGGAGATATGAGTTCTGATTTCCCCTGGAGGAGAGCCACCAGGAGAAAGTGAAGGGCTCTGTATAGGCCCTGGGGTTTCAGGACACAGAGGTGATATCAAGGACACGGCCGGAGAGGACTTCAGGACAGGGTAGTGGGGTCAGCAGCCCAGCTCGGTCTGGGCTGAGCTGTACTGGGCCTCTGTTCCTTCACTGAGGCATGGGCCGATGTTTTCCAGGCCCTGTTCCATGGCCCCGCTGCCAACACAGGTGTGCATTTTGGTGGAGGCCTGCCGGCCTGTGCACAACACCAGGGCCGTGGAATCTTTCCCTGGAACAGAACCCTGCTGGGAAGTGCGCAGTCCTGGGAGAAAGTGTTCCCGGCAAGGCCTGGGGTGCTACTGTGCCCAGCTGCCTGTGGCTTGTGGCACAGAGGTGCCAGACTGTGTGTACTGCCCTGCTGGAAGGCCTGTCCCATCTGTGTGTGAAAGTCAGACTCAATGATTATAAACCAGGGAGGCCCCCCTCAAGCCCCCAGCATCCTCCTAGCCCTGCAAGCTCCTGGTGACGGGTGACGATGTTGGGAGGAGTCGGGCTTGGTGGAAAATCTACTTAGCGTTTTCATCCTGCTCTCCCTCCCCCCACTGCCAGCCAACATGTGTTAGGGGAGTAGAAACTCATTTCAATACGAATTGAATCTGTGAAAGAATATAATTAGAAAGATAAATTGAAAAATGCATATTATACACATCTGTGCCGTATATAAATTACTTGATCCACATCACTGTAGCCGTCCAATAACCCAGGAAGTTAGGAGTCATCTGTGGCATGAAAGTCTCTTGGGAGATCTTCCCAGGGAACCCAACTATTAGGAACTGTTCAAAATGGAACTGAAATGATAGCATATAGGTAAGAGCATCTTGGAAACTTCCTGATTCTGTTTAAATTCATCATTCAAGAGGTTTATCACAGACCAGGAGAAAAATGCCATTTTTTCTCCGTATTAAAAAACTTTTTTTTCTTTTTAAGCTTTATTTTGTATCGGGGTGTAGCTGATTAACACTGCTGTGATGTTTTCAGGTGAATATCAAAGGAACTCAGCCATACATATACATGTATCTATTTTCCCCCAAGCTCCCCTCTCATCCAGGCTGCCACATAACATTGAGCAGAGTTCCATGTGCTATACAGTAGGTCCTTGATGGTTATCCATTTTAAATATAGCAGTGTACACATGTCCAAACCAAGCTCCTTAACTATCCCTGCCTCCCAACCTCCCCCTCCCACCCACGCAGTTCCCCTGCCAACCACAAGTTCATTCTCTAAGTCTGTGAGTCTCTTTCTGTTTTGTAAGTAAGTTCATTTGTATCATTTCTTTTTAGATTCCACATATAAGGGATGTCATAGGATAGTTCTCCTTCTCTGACTTACTTCACTTAGTATCTTTTGCACCTGGTGTGGGATGGCTTGTGGGAGGAAGGCTGGGCAGATGAGGGTCATGTGATTTTTGTTTTCCTATATTGGAAAGCAGTGCTGTTTGGAAAGGGATTACACTTTTTTGGTGTGTCCCCACAGAGCAGACTAAGGTAGATATTGGATCAATACAAAGCATCTCTTTCTAGCAAAGCATTTTGATTAAACACATGGCTTGAAGCCCAGATCTAGCACCTACTAGCTGGGGAGTCTCAGGAAAATTTACTTCTGTGGGTCTCAGTCTCTTCAACAGGAAAATGGGAGAACTGTAATGAAGCCTCATAACCTCATACGCTAAAGATTTAAAGGAGGATGTAGAAGAATACAAGTAGTGCATGGTTAGGGCAATTCAGTAAAGAGTGGGCATTATTGCTAGAACATATGATAGCAAGGGTAGCAAAAGGAAGAAAAATTAGCTGTACTGTAAAATTAAACTGGCCTACAGTGGGATGGGACAGTTGGGAGGTAGTGAGTGCATCATTAAGCTTGGAGATTTTGGCAACAGCTGGGAGGCTGCCTTCTTTTCAGGAGTGCTGTCTGGAGATATCTGGGTAAGATTTAGAAATCACCACTGAGTAGATTCAGTGATCCGCAAACTTGGCTGTCCCATCTAAACCATCTCTAAAAATAACAGTTGTTTTTGAAAATATTCACTGCAAGTAACTCAAGCAACACCAGTGTTCATAGATGAATTTTTAAAATAATTCATAATCTCACAACCTCAAAATAACCATCTCGAACAGTAGGAGAAAAATCACTAAAGAATCTTTCTATGGGTATATACAGCTGGAAGGAGACATAGATCATAGATTGGCAGGGATAATTGTAGAATAATAGGATCATCTTTATGTTAACAGAGTATTAATTTCTTTGGCTTAATTTTCTAATAGGGCACATTGGAAGGAAATGTTGAGCTCTGGATAAATGTTTCTCCATTGAAACAGATAATTTTCTAAAAGATCTCACTAAGGTAATGAAAAATTTTAAGAGGTGGGAGTCATTACTTTCTTTTTTTATAAAATTTTACTGAACTATATAGTTGATTTACAATATTGCGTTAATTTCTGCTGCACAGAGTGACTCACTCTCTATTAACTATTTTGAATTTTAGACTTTTGAGTCCATACCGTTAAACGATGAAGAAATCAGCACTCATTCTTTTTTTTTCTTCTTTCTAGCATTCATATTCTTCATCTTACCTTCTGCTTCTGGCTTGTTTTAGTAAGAGTATTGCTTTTATGTTGTTAAGATTGATAATATTTAATAAGTTCCAAAGTTGTTTAGTCTCGAGCCTTTCCCCTATGTAGGAATCCAATTTTCACATGTATTATTTCTGTCTCCAATTTGTTCAGCAATCTGAAGTGGTGTTATTTTGGTCTTTTGTTTGTTTTCTTTGATCTAACTTCTTTGTCATCCAACTTTCTTGTGTTATTGAATATATATTCTGATTAATTTCTACTACAGTGTTAAACACTAGTTGGAAATTTCCTGTTTCTTTGGTTCTGTTTTTATCGAGACAGGGTTCTTCATCTTCTGTATGCTTTGTCCCATATTTTTCACCTGTAGTATCTGTATACATACAAGTACCATGATATTTTTTAACTTGCTTATGCTGAACTTGGGTAGCTTTTTTTTTTTTTTAGAAAATTGCGCTGATACTGTGGGCAAATGCTTTATGACTCTTTTTGGAGCTCGCTCAAAGTCTCTGCCTTGGTGTCTGAGCTGTAGTTTGAGATGATTTCTGATGTCTGCTGTAGGGAACATGGGAATCTGGGAGGGTCAGGGCTCAGAGCTGTGTGTTCTTTTTGGTAGGGCTGCATGCTGCTCTCCTGAGAGTTTGCTAAGTGTCCTGTTCCAGGGTTCCTTCCGCCCATGGGGGATGCACCGTCTTCCATGGGGAGATGCCCTTGACATTTAGATGATCTCCTCAGTCAGGCATTGAGCCCTGGAGTCTGCACTTCTATGAGAGAGACAGAGGGAGGGACCCCAACTCTCCATAGCGCTGTCTTACAGCCCTCTTCTAGCAGTTTCTGATTTATCTCCTCAACTTTTTCCATATCAAGTCAGAAAAGGGGAAAAACAGCAAAGTAGACATAGTCTGCTTTTTTCCAACATGTAGTAATTAGTGAAAAGTCTCTTGATTTTGGCCTCACCAGTGAAGTTTCTGGGGGATAGGGGTAGGGACAGAGACCTCCCAGTTCAGTTCAGTTGCTCAGTCGTGTCCAACCCTTTGCAACCCCATGGACTGCAGCACGCTAGGCTTCCCTGTTCATCACCAACTCCCAGAACTTGCTCAAACTCATGTCCATTGAGTCGGTGAAACCATCCAACCATCTCACCCTCTGTCGTCCCCTTCTCCTGCCTTCAGTCTTTCCCAACATCAGGGTCTTTTCCAATGAGTCAGTTCGTCACATGAGGTGGCCAAAGCATTGGCGCTTCAGCTTCAGCATCAGTCCTTCCAATGAATATTCCGGACTGATTTCCTTTAGGATTGACTGAAAATCAATTGACAGAAACCTCCCAAATCCTATTCTCTGACCCTCACTCAGGTCTCCCCTTTAGAAGGCATTCCTTATTTGATTACTGCTGATTTTCCTCCCTCATTTTTAAAAAGTTTTTATTGATTTGTTATGATATTGCTTCTTTTTTGTTTTCTTTTGCCTAATTATTGAGAAAGGGAATTATTATGATCTGGCTCCACTGTGCCATCTTTCTCCAAAAGACTCTTTTGAGTATCTTCTGAAAAATATTCTTTCCCATGCTTCAACTAGAAACATAGTCAGATTGCCCTAGGGATGCGGCAGAGAAATCTATATTTTAACAAAGTTTCCAAGACAGTTTTAACAATCACCAAAGTGTAGGATCCTTTTTAAGTTTCCTATAAGGTTCTTTCCACCCCTGAGATTCTGTGATTCATTCTGTTCTCTTTAAGAAGTAGGGAGGGGGCGTTAGCACAGGGATTCTGTCATCTCTCTTTCCCCAGATATTCTCAGACGTGGTTTCCCCTCATCGGAGGAGGAGGGGGTCACATATCTCTTCTTATTCTAATTATTTCTTTTGTGAACGGTAGGTAGGAGGCATGAGTTTGGAGGGCCGTCTCGTTTCTGCTTTCTGCAGTGACCTAACAGTACCCTCTATCTTTTAGGAGACCTGTACCTGAGTCTGTGTTACAGATAGTTGTCCTCAGCTCTGCCTGAGCATTAGGGTCACTTTGGAAGCTTTGAAAATACTGATGGCTTGGGTCTCACCCCTGGAGATGCTACGTTCATTGGTCTTGGATGGGACCCAAATCACTGGCCTTTTCTTAGAGCTCTCCTTGGTGTTCTTGCTAACTAACCTGCTGCCAGGATTGAGGACCACTGCTGTGCTGTGCTGAGTCGCTTCAGTCGTGTCTAATTCTGTGCGACGCTATGGACTGTAGCCCGCCACGCTCCTCTGTCCATGGGATTCTCCAGGCAAGAATACTGGAGTGGGTTCCTGTGCCCTCCTCCAGGGGATCTTCCTGACCCAGGTGTTGAACCTGAATCTCTTAAGTCTCCTGCATTGGCAGGCGGGTTCTTTACCACTTGCACCACTTGAGAAACCCAGAGAACCAATGGGTTGTTCTTGTTTCTGCAGTGACTCATGGCCCTTTCTCTATTGCCTTCACTTACACTCCAGGCCTTGGTAATGGGGCATGTATTTTCCATCCACTAAATATTTCCCCACACAATGTTATTAGGACAGTAGTGTGTTGTGGTTGAAAGCATGGGCTTTGGGGTAATAGAAACCTGAGCATGGCTCCTCTTTGTGCCCCTACTGCCTGAGTGATCTTGGGCAGGTAACCTAACCTCTCCATACCTCCATCTTCTTATGCAAAATAAGGATTTATTTGGCATTTTGAGGGTTGTTTTGAAGACCCAAATTAATTTTGAATGACATTAACTACATGTTATAACAGTTTCTTTTGGGTTAGTGCTTGCCTGGTATATTCTTTACTGTCTCTTTATTCTCAGCCTTTTAATAAGGTTTTACTTTAGACATGTCTCTTATAATCATATTAAATTTTGTTCAACTTTTTAATCCAATCTGATAATTTCTGTCTCTTGATAGGTAAAGTTAATCTGCTTATGTTTACTATCGGGGCTTCCCTTGTGGCTCAGTTGGTAAAGAATCAGCCTACAATGCGGGAGACCTGGGTTCGATCCCTGGGTCGGGAAGATCCCTGGAGAAGGAAATGGCCACCCTCTCCAGTATTCTTGCCTGGAGAATTCCATGGACAGAGGAGCCTGGCGGGCTACAGTCCATGGGGTCACAAGAGTTGGACATGATTTGGCGGCTGAACCACCACCGCGTTTACTATCATTGCTAACGTGATTTCTGAGTTTTCCCCCACTGTTTGATTTTAGGTTTCTGTTGATCAATTTTTTTCTTTGCTCTTCTTTTACCTTCCTGTCCTATGAAATGCCTAGTTTCACACTCATTCCTTTTTCCCTTTGTTGGTTCACAAGCAAGAGATCATGTTCTATTCTCTTAGTGATTCTTCTGAACACTTTTAACATACATATTTAACCAAAATTTTTCTAGGAGCATTGAGAGTGATACCATATTATTGATAAAATACTGCATAGAAAAGATTGAGCAAAGTGCCTGATAGTCATTAAAATGCACAATAATTTCCAGTGGCTAGTTCTGCTCTATTGCCAACAGTACGGTTAATATTAATATCATTGTTTTACCCAGAGAGCTGCTGAGCATCACTGTAATCCATGAGCACATTATCAAGAAGCTGAACATGATGAAAATTATTCAGAAGAATTTCTAGTCTGAATAGTGATGTGCATGCTCAGTCGTTTCAGTCATGTCTGACTCCTCATGGCCCCATGGACTGTAGCCTGCCAACCTCCTCTGTCCACAGGATTTTCCTGGCAAGAATACTGGAGTGGATTGCCATGCCCTCCCCCAGGGGATCTTCCTGACCCAGAGATCGAACGCATGTCCTCTGCATCTCCTACATTGCAGACATATACTTTACCACTGAATAGTGACAGTTTTTCCCAAAAGAGGGTCTGTTAGGAAAGAGCACTCTGTCTCGGTGCATTTTGGGTCTGGGCTCATGACAACATCCCTTTGCAGGAGTCTTCTCATTTACAAAGTGTTACATTGAGTATTCAATGAGATAAGTCTTTTCAAGTGTTTAGCACACAGTAGGTGTCCCATAATTGGCCACCGTTTTATGGATACCAAGCTGAACTTCCCTTTTCAAACATCCTAGTCTTGACTTGTCATCTTACCCTGTTCCTCTGAAAGCCATTTCTGGGAGAGTATCCCTCTGGCCCTGATCCCCTGACCCAAAGCTCCTGTGGGATGAGCATGGAGATGACTGCTCTCAGCACCACCTGGTTGGGGCACAGCCAGGCAGGAGGCAACTCAGCACTGGGAAATCAATCATGATGATTCTGGGAGGAATTATCGGTGAATTAGCGGAATGCTGCGAGGGACGGTCCAGATGGAGGTAGGTGTAAAGTAGAGCTTTGCTGGATGGAGTTGTTTTTGCACAACATATTGATCTCCTTGGGGTGGGAGAAAAAGAGAAACAGCAGCTCGTTGCCGATCTCCAGGAGTGGCGGGTGGGAGAAGACCGGTGGGAGTCTGTGGGCCCCCTCAGCTGGCTTTTTTTAGATGTACCATCAGGTACTGCAGCTGTATCCCCACTGCTCCCTGGCAATGCAAAGGGCAGATTACTAAGCAGGGCTGGGCTGGCAGCGCACTTTGCTCTGTTTTTGCTCAGTGGCCACAGTGTTCCCAGGGGTAGGTGTTGCAGATACTCTGAGAGGGGGCAGTGCCCATGTTTGGGTGCCCACAGACTGAGCTTAGAACTGAGAGGTATGGCTGGGCATTCAGCCCATGGTTCCCCAGTGCCTGGATCTGAGGAACCCTAAGGGGGAACCTGGATGTGGGGGGATGAAGGACTTTGCCAGAGCTGATCTCATCCCTAAAGATGCCTCCTAGATCAACCCCTAAGAGGATAGAGTTCTGGTCCCCAAGCCTCAATTCTGCTCTACCTCCATAGTATATTGTCTGGGAAGTCCTAGGCCACTCACTTATCCCATCTGGGTGTCTGTTCCCTAACCTGTAAAATTAGAAATGCAGATATTTTAGTAGATGAGGGGTCAAGAGATGGGACCTAGGTTTTAATCTCCATCATTGTGTGATCTTGGATAAGCCTTCTAATTTGGGTGCTTCACCATCTGTAAAGTACAAACTAATAACATCTGCCCTTGCTACCTGGGCTGGAGAAATTGGGACGGCAGATGAGAGAGTGGCTTTGCAGGCTCTGGAAGTGGGAGAGAGTTAAAGAGAAGAGGGAGTCTTGGGGTCATCTGCTTCTTCCCTAGGGTTGGGGGAGCTAGGATATGGATGATGTAGGTCAGTCCCCAGCCTCTTCCCAGGGGTCCTCTTGGACTAGCCAGCCTGTATTAGAATCCGTTCAGCTACCTTACTGGTAGATGCAGGACTACAATTGGAGGCATGAGGGAGACAGGTCGCTACTCTGCAGGAATAGGGACCTGCTGGCTGAGCAGCTCAGCCTTGGAGATAACTTGTGTGAAGCAGGGATGTGGAGTCAGACCCTGTGCTAACCCCTTCTCATGTAGGATCCGGCATACCACTGAATCAGCGTCCTGACGACCAGCCCTTTACAGGCATGGACCAATCAGATTGGATGTTGCTGGTATAACTGGAGTGGGATCCTGCTGAGTCAGGCTTTAACCCTTTAGCCATTAGGCTGTGGAAGGTCCAGAGGGGTCCTTGGAGGAGGGACCAGGGTTGGTGTACTTGGGGGCTCAAAGACTGGGGACTTGTGATCTGGCTGGGCTGTTGAGAAGTGGCTTCATATGAGCCCTGGAGTATGGTATATGAATGCATGCATGCTCCCAGATAAACATGAGGAAACTGAGATTGAGAGAGGTTAAGTGACTTTGCCAAGGCTATACAGCTAGTAACCTGGGATTTGAACCCAGGTCTGCTTAACTATAGAGTAAGGCAGGGATGCAGAGTTAATGATACCAATGAAGACTCTAGGGTTGGAAGGGGCCAGAGTCTTAGGGGTCATGGGGCTGCTTCAGTGGCCAAAGAGCTTGGCAAGGAGTCTTGGCGCATAAGACCACTGTGGGAGTTCCTGGAAGCTGGTGGCCAAGGGTGAGTCCAAGTATGTGTGGGTGTGTGTGCAGGGGGTAGGGGAGAGCACATGTATACAGTGTGTGTTTCAGTGTATGTGTGTAGGTTGTAGAGTGTAGCTTATGTCTCGAGTGTGTGTAAATGTGTGTATAAGCATAGGGGTTGTGTATGTGTATGGTGTAGAGTGGGTCTAGAGTTATGAGAATGTCTGAGTGGTGTGTATGTGTGAGAGTGTGTGTGTAGAGTGGAGATTGGATATATATATGGTGTAGAGTGGGTCTAGAGTTATGTGAATGTGTGTAAATGATGTGTGTGTGTGTGAGTGCAGGGTGGGGATTGTGTATGTGTATGGTGTAGAGTTGGTCTAGAGTTATGTGAATGTGTGTGTGTGTGTGTAGAGTGCTTTCCCAAAGGCCCTGCTCTGCCAGCAGCCCACTCATCCATCATTATAATGGAAGCCCATTCCATTCCCTCTGAGCTTCGCCAAAAAATTAGAGTGAAGGAGAGCCATAAAGAACGTTCATGCCCCGGGAGGATCAGGCAGCGTTTTACAGTCTGAATGGCCCATTGTGATGATTTGGGTGACAGTGGGACCTGCGTTGCCACCAAAACTCTTAATGGATCCTTCGGAGCCGTTATATTCTGAATAACAGATTGTTTACAGTTTCTTAGGGCTAGGTAGGGTTTTTTTTTTAAGTATATATTTCTTGTTTTTAAAGCAGAATGGAAGGAAGAAGGAGGAAGAGGGGGAGCTGGGGAATAAGCAGTTGAGAGAGTTCAGGCATAACTGAGTCAATTCTGAAGCTCTCAGTCAGGAGAAAGAGGATGCTGAGTAATTTTTAGTTTTTTGCGGTTATGAGAGAAGTGCCGAGTAGGTAAACAGGAGTCACATGGCGGCCGTTTAGACCTTTGAGCCCAGATAGGAATTTTCTGGTCTGTTAGCGTTTCCTTCTGGAATCAAGATTCACTTAGTGCACTGACATGTTGCTGATATTGAAGTGTGTATGTGTGTGTAGATCTCAAGTAATTATAACGATTTCATGCCTCACCTTCATGTAACGTCTTCATATAAAGCTTGGTACTTGGGTAATCCCCAAACTCCTAATAGCAGCCCTGTAAATTGAGGGTTGTAGATTTATGCTGTAAGTGTGGGTGTAGGTTGTGGTTGTAGGTTATAGGTATGGGTATAGTTTGTAAGTATGATTTGTAGTTAGAGGTTATGATGTAGGTTGTAGATTATAGCTTGTAGGCATAGGTTGCTCAAGTGAATTGTAGGTATAGGTTACAGGTTGTAGTTGTAGGTTGTAGATTGTAGGTACAGGCTGTAAGTATAGGTTGTTGGTTGTAGATGTAGGTTGTAAGTTACAGGTGTAGCTCACAGGCAGATGTTATAGATTGGAGGTGTATGATAAGTATATATCATAGGTGAGAAATAGAACAAAGGGCTTTTCATTTCTTAAAGTCACATGCGTTTGGGAGCAGACACACCTGAAGCTAGAATACAGATCCTTTGATGCCGAGATTCCTGATCTTTCTGGGTATATGTTGTTTTTTGAGAAATGAGATGTTTTTCAAAGGCAGTATATGTATTTTGCTATTATAAATACACATAAACATAGAGGAAGGACCTTGTCTCTGGTTGGTTCCCTTTTGGTGTATTTCCTTCAAGCCTCTTTACTTTGTATGGATTTTCAAATTATTTCCATTTCCTTAGCTGTGACTGTGCTCCTTAGCCAGTTTTGTATGCGCCCTCCCACTTTCCCAACTATAATAGATCTGTCCTCCCATAAGGCTGGAACCATTTTTGATGGCTGCATGTATTCCAGTGTGGCCGTACCACGATTTCTTAGCCTTTCTCTGGAGTTGGGTATTTAGGGTGTTTGTACTGTTTGGATGTCTAAGTAAAAAAACAGCTCAAGCAATCATCTTTGAGCTGAGTTCTCTTGAAGATGGTTTCCTGGGGCACAATGGGGCTGGGGATCTGTCACACCCAGGAGAAACTGGGGAAGGGCTGGTAAGTCCCTGGTGGGAAGCTTGGCCTGGGGTTACATGGCTGCCTGGCTCAAGTGTGCCCTTGGCAGGAGCTGCCTTCCCCAAGGCCAGTGCTGGGCAGTGTAGTGGGCCAGCCCTGGGGTGGATAGAGTGAGAGAGAGAAGGGTTCTTTCTTCTTTAAGGCAGAAATAGGATCTCCAGGCACAGAGCTAGGGAAAATGAATGCCTCTTGGAGATGTGGTTTTACAGAGATGGTCGAGGTGGGTGCCCAGTGGCAAGAGCAGCCACACACTTGTGACCCTTCCATCCACATTCACCCCTCTGGTATTTCTACCCTCAGTTGTCAACAAGTAACAGGCAGTTCTCCCCACAACCAAAGCCCAAGCAGGGAATAGTCCTTCTTCCTATGTCAAGGTTGGGGAAAACCCTACTTGGTGCTCATCAGAGGGATTTCAAGGGAGGTGTTTTCAGGGTTCAGTAAAGTGAAAGATCTGGGAAGAAATACACTGACCTCAGTTACTCCCCAGAGAAGGTGATGGCACCCCACTCCAGTACTCTTGTCTGGAAAATCCCAGGTAGGCTGCAGTCCATGGGGTTGCAAAGAGTCGGGCACGACTAAGCGACTTCCCTTTCACTTTTCACTTTTATGCATTGGAGAAGGAAATGGCAACCCACTCCAGTGTTCTTGCCTGGAGAATCCTAAGGATGGGGGAGCCTGGTGGGCTGCCGTCTATGGGGTCACACAGAGTTGGACATGACTGAAGTGACTTAGCAGCAGCAGCAGCATTTATTCCTACCCAGTGGAAGCTTACTTTGTGTAGGGGACATTTGTCTTTCCCGTTGCTGGTCAGCCCCTCATCGGCTGCTGGCCTCTTGCCCTCCTCACTTGATCAGATGGTCCAGAGAGCCCACTGGCCTGCAGGGGACAATTTGCCCCTTTTGACATCATGGGGAGGCTCAGAGGTATCTCGATGGAGACAAATGATGAGTTAGCACATGCCTGCTTGGGGGATCCTTCTGCAGTTGACATATTGTATGACGCCCGGCAGGGTTTGCATCATGCTGTAAGGCGCGGCAAGCCTCTCCTGTCTCCCAGCACCAGTTCAGTGCATGAGTGAGTGAAAGTCACTCAGTCGTGTCCAACTCTTTGTGACCCCATGGACTGTAGCCCATCAGGCTCCTCTGTCCGTGGAATTCTTCAGGCAAGAATACAGGAATAGGTTGCTGTTTTCTTCTTGAAATTCAGTACATTCCCCCACCAACTGCTGCTTTTTGTAGGTGATTATTTCTGGTGCATATTGACTTGTTACTGGAAACTGTTTGAGAGGGATAATGAGCTGGGTAGTTTTCCTCTTCATTTTTCTTTGTTATTGTTGTCAGATTCATATGGGTAACTGGGCTCTCCACTTACACTTCATTGATCCCTGAATTTAGGGGATGGCTCTGTAATTGACAATTACCTCCACCCATTGTGGCAGAGAGAAGAGCTAAACCTAGGGATGCTGACTGCTGGAAGCTGTACCATTCCAAGACCGAGGTTCTTGCCTGAGACAGGGGCACTTCTGCCCGGACGTGGCTTGACACAGCCAAACTGTCTGGCTCTGGTTTTCTTTTGCTGTCCTACCAGCGATCAGACCAGATGATACTGAGCGCTGGCCCACCCAGTGCTTACATTTTCCAGGCTGGGATGGAAGCCCTTTTCTTTGGTGGCTTAGTGTGTGAAGACTCGGGCACTTCTTCATTCACAGATGACACTGTCAACCCTGAGTAGTCTTGCCATTGTTTTTCCCAGGAGGCCTGGTAGATGTGTGCTGAGTCACACACAGGCTCAGCCAGAGTCCCTTGTGACCAAGCTGTGCATTTTCAGGAAGGCTGGCAGGGCTGGTGGCACAGCTTTGAGACTGGGACAGCCTGAATCTAGTGATGCCCGGATGGGGAATCAACCGTGACCTTGCAGGGTGGGTGAGGGGCCGCCCATGCTGCCCTCCACCCCAGTGCTCTTGGCTGTCAGTTAGGCTTATGCAGAGCTGAATTACTCTTGTTTCAGATTATCATGGAAAATCTTGCTGTCAAGTACTTAGGGCAGGATTAGGTAGAATAGGTGATAAAGGTCATCAGCATTATTTACAACCTCTTGACTTTTTATTTACCCCTGTAGGCTGTGGATGAGCTGGATGCTTACAAGAGTGGCATTAATGAATCAGGCACACCCGAGTTTGGAGCCCAGCAATGGTGCTTTGGGCTGTATCCCGCTAAATATGAGCCTCCCTGCGCATCTGTTTACCTTCTGTCAGTGGTAGAAAACAGCGTTGATCTAAGAAGTTTGCTGGTGAAGACAGAGTGAGTGAAAGCTGAGTTTTGCAGCGTCCCCACACCCGTGGGATGCTTTTAGGTGGGACCCAGACAAATTTCTTATTATAGTTGTGTATTTGAATACGTTGGTGAAAAAATAGAACTGGCAGATCAGAACTTGTGATTTCACAGATACTATTGCTCAGGACAATGCTAATTTTACAAAAAGTGAGACAATTTAAAGTTGAGTTCAGGAAAAACGAGCAGTGAATTTTTGTGCATGGCAGGGAGACAGGAATTGGTAAGGTGGATGAGTTGAACAGAATTTTGGGTACTACCCAGCTCTGTTATATTCAAAATCTCATGGAGAGTACATGGTGGGAACAGAATCTGTGTATCTTTGCTTTCTTGTGTTTTCCTGGGGCAGGGAGATGTAGGGTGCTGGTGTGAGACACTCATAAAAATTGCCGGTAGCTCAGCTTTGTGTGTCGTCATCCTAAATAAGGACCAGGTGGCCACTTTTCCAAATCTTTCCAGGGCAGGTGTTAGTCATTATGAAATTAGAGCCTTAGATCTAGAAGAGGTCTTGGAGACAGTCTACTCCATTTTATAGTAGACTTTAGTGATTAAAAAATTATTTAACCAAACAAAGGACTCAGAGAAATATACTTACTCAAAGACAGACAAATAATTAGTGGAATGGCTGAGACAAACCCATTAAGTGTTTCCCTTGAAGACCTTTCTTTCCTCTGTGCTGCTTCATTGTTTGAAGTGTGTTCTTAGAACAAGACCCACCTAGACTTAGCTGTGTGTGGATGAAAAATGTTGCCTGCCTACCAGCAACGAAGAAACAAAGGATGCTGCGATCATCAGCTGCTACCATTGCCCCAAGGGTGAACCTCAGGGAACTCAGGATTGGAAAGAACAGGATACTGGTCCGAGATTGCTAAGTGAGAGTTGAAAGTGTTAGTTGCTCAGTCCTGTGTGACTCTTCATGACCCTATGGACTGT
Source organism: Bison bison bison (assembly GCF_000754665.1). NCBI lineage: Eukaryota > Metazoa > Chordata > Mammalia > Artiodactyla > Bovidae > Bison > Bison bison. The sequence goes on from NW_011494601.1 coordinate 4,335,745, forward strand.
AGCCCACAAGGCTCCTCTATCCATGGGATTTCCCAGGCAAGAATACTGGAGTGGGTTGCCATTTCCTTCTCCAGGGGATCTTCCCAAACCAGGAATCGAACTTGGTTCTCCTGCATTGCAGGCAGATTCTTTACCCACTGAACCACCAGGGAAGCCCATAGATAGCTAAGGTGCATATCAAAGGAATGATTTCAATGAATCCAGACTCTTGCATTTTCCCATACGTAGAAATAGTGCGAAATTCAGTAACTTGAGATGTCTGGTTTCCTTTAATAGCAATTTTTTGATGTTCTGACTACTTGGTCATTGTTGCAAAAACCTCTATGTAGCCTGACTCCTTCCTTACCTCTTTGGAGCAGTCCCCCTGAACTACCTGAGAGGCGCCTCCTGGGTTTGAGTGCCCAGAGTCCTCTGAATAAAACACAGTGCTTAACTTTTAGGTGGCGCATGTTTTTTTCAGTGAACATGTGTAAGTCCAGGACCGTGAGATCTTATTCTTCAGCACAGCCTATGTTTCTCCTTGTGGTGAGAGGATTGGAGATCCAACTGTGTAGACCCTACGGGAAGAAGAGGAAATGCATTTTAAAATTATAAGTGCTGGCTTTTTGTGCCTGCAGTGTTTCAGGCTAGCTGTGTGACCTGGGGGTGCCACTGGCCTCCCAGGGCTGCGTTTCCTCCTCTAGAAGAGGGTCTGGCCTGTGCAGCTTGAATGACGCAGGGTGTGGGACGGCCTCCTGCCCAGCTCCCTCAGTCAATGTTTGTGTGGATATGCCGTGTTTTATTGGCCTTTTCCTCTGTTGTGGACTTTCGGATTGTTGCCACCTTTGACTATTGTGAAGCGTGCAGCTATAAATGTTTGTGTACACGTTTTTATTTGAACACCTGTTTTTAGTACTTCTGGATATATGCCTAGGAATGAAATTGCTGGGTCACAGTGGTAATTCTGTCTTTAATGTATCGAGGAAACAGCAGGATTCTTGAGGGGACGTTTTGGCCCCATCCTCTGCTCAGGGCCGTGCCCTGCCCATACAAACTCTGAGAGATGGTTTGAACAATGACTGCGTGCCAGGCAGGGTTTTGCATCCTCACTAGTCACCCCCAGGAGGTGGGCGCTGCTCCTGTCCCCAGTTTTCAGATGTGAAAACTGAGACTCAGAGTGGTTTAGCATCATACTCCAGGTCATACAGCTTGTGAGTAGTGGATCTGGGTTTTGAGCCCAGACGGCCCGTCTGCAGAGCTCAGTCTTGCCCTGAAACACCACTTGATACCTGAGGATGAGAGTGTGCACAGACAGGGCCACAGGCTGAGCCCGGGTGGGGGGCTCCTGATGTGTGGTGGGAGGCTATCTGTGCAGCATGATGCCCACAGGAGCCCCTGGGTTTGAAGGCTCTCTCTCTGGGTCCACTCAGCTGTACCCTTGATTTTTCCACTTTGTCTTCTCGCCACCCACCTTGCTGCCAGCCTCACCACCACCTTTCCTTTTAGTATTGGGTTAGCCAAAAAGTTCCTTTGGGTTTTTCCCCTAAGATCCTACATAAAAACCCGAATGAACTTTAGGGCCAACCTAAATAAATGAAAATGGTTTGGGACCTCTTCTAGAAATAATACCATAGAAAGCCCCTGCCCTATGGTTCGATAGAGGTGGGGTTGGGAAGGGGAGAGAGAAAGTGCTCCTTCAGCAGATCTGAGGGGAACCCAGGGGACCACTCAGCCTGGGGGTTTTCATGGTTCCTCCAGGGCTGCCACAGAGGTGACCCTGAGTTGGGCTTGGGCTCTGGTGTCTGAGCTCCCCTGCTCCCCAGGCTGCATGGCAGTCCACAGAGCAGTGTGCTTCATCCGCTGTTGCATTAGCAGCACTTACAGAGGATACCCCACGCTGGGCTTGTTTTGGAACCCATGATATTCCCCTCACTGAAGCTGAAGGTGGGGGACCCTGAGGAAGGGATGGCCTGGCTGGGGAGAGGGGGGAAAGCCCTCCTGGGAAATGAAGAGTGAGCCCCAAACCAGTTTGCTGTGTGGGAGATGGCCCAGATTATGGTTTACAATGCAAATTGGGAGCGTGCCAGGGCCATATTAATACTGCATGAGGCAGTAAGGGGACCGCAGGCTTGAAACTGGAGCTCTGGCCTAGAATGGAACTGAACAGTGGGCCTTGTCTTAAAGGGACATGACGTGCTCCCAGAAGTATGTGCCGCATTATTTCCCTCTAATGCTGTTTACTATATTTGCACACAATGCCCCCGAAGGGTTTAAAAAGGAAATGGCAGTGTAAGCCGGGAGGTGTTTTTTTATTGCGCTTGGTAGCACCAGTTAATGCTCATCAACTTAATTATTGTTTCTTTTGTTACCGTGGTGAGAAGTTGGGGAGCGGGGAGGGGGGAGAGAGTGTGAGAGAGAGAGGAGGAAACCTATATGCCTACGTCTGTCCTCTCCCTAATATTTTGCTGAAATCTATCTTAGCCAGTAAGCTGATTGAGAAATCTGGGACTCTTTTAGAGGTAAAACAAAAATGAATAGTACTTTGAAAGCTCAAAACCACCGATACAGCGTAGAATCATCTGTTCAAAGTGCCAGTTTTGACTCTTCTGCTCTTATGACTGAGGTCATGGCTGTTCTCCGTTGTGCCCACGGACGAGGGCACGTCAGAGTGCTGTTTCTTGTTGGAATATTTGGACCACTCACATTTTTCTAGAAACCAAGCAATTACACAGTACAAATGTCTGGATGCTGTTGGCTTATGAGGAAGAAAAGGAAGTGTCAGGGATTTACTTGAGAGTGTAATCTCCATCCAAATGGTGTTCTAGAGTGTTTTCCTAGACACTAAAGGGAGATTCAGCTCTATATAGTGTAGCTTTGGTGTTAACGTTTGCTTCAGAATGCATCTATTCTTTTCAAATTAGTTAGGTCACTTTTGGCTGCAGGTAATGGGAAACACTAACTTTATTTATTTATTTATTTTTATTTTATTTAACTTTACAATATTGTATTGGTTTTGCCATATATCAAAATGAATCTGCCACAGGTATACATGTGTTCCCCATCCTGAACCCTCCTCCCTCCTCCCTCCCTGTACCATCCCTCTGGGTCATCCCAGTGCACCAGCCCCAAGCATCCAGTATCATGCATCGAACCTGGACTGGCGACTCGTTTCATATATGATATTATACATATTTCAATGCCATTCTCCCACCAACTTTCATGTGCTTAAGGAAATGTATCGCCCATAAGTAGAACAGAGGTGGCTGGGGTGGAGGTGGGGGCCCTCCAGCGTGGCTGGCTCTGTGGCCAAGTGATGTTTGAGGTCCTGACTCCTTCTGTGTCTTTGCTCTGCTGTCTTTAGTGACAGTTTCATCCTAGATCTGGTTCCTCTCATGGCTGCAAAATGGCTGCAGGAGTTCCGGGTTCATATCTGGATTTAGCAATGTTCAGGGGTGGGGACCGTCCCTTCTGGTGAGGCTTTCTAAAGAGAGGAAACCTTTCCTGGAAGCCCCTCCCTCATGTTCTCTGTCTCATGGACCAGAAGTAGGCCGGTTGCTTGCCCCTGAGTCAGTCAGCGGGAGTGGAATGGGGGTGCCCTTTGGTATTGATTATGTGGGACCTAGCAGCTGGGGAGGGAATGGGCTCAGCTTGCTTGAGGCCTCAGGGACAATGTGAGGAAGCAGTGGGAACCTGACGAGACAGGGCCATGCTAAAAAAGCAGGCGGGGGTGATGTGTGGCTGTCTCTTGCATCCATAAGTAGTGAAAGACAGGTCCCAGTTACCTGAATGCATGGGGCATCGTGGAATGCTGGAACTCAGGAGGGGAGTAGAGACAACCTGCCCCAATCCTTTCATTTTATAGATAAGGAAACTGAGCCCCAAGGATTGGGGCAACTTGCCCAAAGCCACCGAATCCAGTGTGAGAATCAGGCTCCAACTGTGTGGGCATCGTGCGCTGGTGGGGTATTCTGGCTGATGTTACACAGTTTGTGGAAGAGCACCAAAACCCAGGGTGGGAGAGTAGTTGGCAGGCCTTCTGGAAACTATTTGTGGGGCCTGCCATTTTCATTCAGTGAATGTATCGATCCACCATTGAGCCTCTAACTCTGCATTCTCTGGGTGTTATAAGGAAAAGTATAGTGTCCACAAGAGAAGTTTAACTCATCAAGGCATAGTCAAAGCTGATGTGTGATCTCTTCTGGAGACAGTTCTTATTTTCCATATTCTTTTTTTTAATATTTATGTTTGTTTGGGTGTGCAGGGTCTTAGTTGAGGCATACAGGATCTTTAATTGTGGCATGTGAACGCTCAGTTGCAGCATGTGGAACCTAGTTCCCCAACCAGGGATCAAACCTGGGGCCCCTGCATTGGGAATGCGGAGTCTTAGCCACTGGGCCACCAGGAAAGTCCCCCTATTCTTACTTCTTGATTCCAAGGACTTACAGCTGATTCTGGAACACAATAAAGTGAAAGATGCTCAGTCGTGTCTGACTCTTTGCAACCCCATGGACTGTACAGTCCATGGCATTCTCCAGGCCTGAATGCTGGAGTGGGTAGCCCTTACCTACTCCAGGGGATCGTCCCAACCCAGGGATCAAACCCAGGTCTCCCACATTGCAGGTGGATTCTTTTAGCAACTGAGCCTCAAGGGATGCCCAAGAATACTGGAGTGGGTAGCCTATCCCTTCTCCAGCGGATCTTCCTGACCCAGGAATCGAACTGGGGTCTCCTGCATTGCAAGTGGATTCTTTAACAACTGAGCTATCAGGAAACACAATAAGCACTCCATAAACGCGTGTCTAGTTGCATCAATTAAAGCTACACAAGGTCTAGGAAATGTTGATTTTCTTATTTTAACCTGCACAAGATGATGATAAAATTAAGTCGTGATAGTGATTCTCTGGACAAGATTGTCCAAAGGAAAATATTAAACCACCTGCCTGCCTGAGAATGAACCCGTGTGGCGTCGTTGGGGACTGTGGCCTTGATTAGGTACAAACCTGGCATCAGGCCTCGACGCGGGTGCAGCTCGCAGGTGCTGAGAAAGCCTGGAGCTCGTATCCTGGAAAGTCATCACGATTGCCCCGACCCCAGTGTCTAGAGGAAGTGTGTCCTCCTCTTGCCTCCTATATAACCCCCAGGGCACTCCTCAAACCCTTCCTTCTCTCATTGTCAAGGAGGTTCTAGCTGTCTATTGTAGTCCGATGCCAGTTGCAGAAAATGTGGGTGGGGAGTAGCTGGCAGACAGCTAGCTCAGTCCCTGGGTGCCACCCTAAACAAAGCAAAAAAGCAACCCACAGCTGCCTCAGTGTGCCTGGCTTTTTCGTTTTCTCCCCTAGAACCGAGTTACCAGGGCTCTAAATTGTTCAGTACTCAGAGCATCACCACCCTCCTGCCCCGCTCACCGTGTCAAGGTTTCTAAAATCAGGCTCTGGTTTCTGTGCCATCTTGAGAGTGTCAGAAACTCCAAAATACTTGAAGGTTCCCAGAGGAGAAAGAAGTAGCCCTCTTATTATTCTGATAGAGTGTCTTTTGCACCTTCTTGACTTTCTCAACATTTGGATTCTTGAGCCCAGTTGGTCTGCGAGGGGAGAGTGAGTTCCATCAGCGCTTGTCCTCTCGTTGTCCGATGGAAAGTTCTCTGCATCTGTTTTATTACTCAGGCATTCCACATTCCCTTCTGGCATCTCACGTGGTGCTGCTGCTCGCCTTTGTGGGCACCCGTCTTACTTTATAGCTGGTAACAGCTGAGCTCTCTATAGAGTGAATTTTTATAAAACAAATCCAATTCTCACGTTGACTTCAGTTGGATAGTGAAGGTTAATTTCACCAGGGGAAATGTGGTTTAATCATTCCTTTTTTTTTTTTTTTTTACTGTGTTAGTTGAACTGTAATATGATGCTTGAAAAGCAACCATAAATAACATAAAGTCCAGACATCTAAGCAAATGGACCACACCCATGTAATCAGGAAAACAGAACATCTTCAGAATTTCTTGAAATAAATACTTGAGATACAAGGCATGTGTGTGTTCTCTCTGGAGCATTTTTGCATTCTAGAATCCACCCCTCTGATAACCGTCATGTCAAGCCTGCCCATCATCAGACTGTGGGAATTTTTCTCCCATGCAGGGGTTACCTGGCTTGCATTTCCCATGTCCCAGCTACTGTCTTTGTCTTTTTTGTATGCATATTCATATACCCCCCTTTTAAGGAAAACCCAGCATATGAAAAGCCATATTTACAAATGAGATCAACTGCAGGCAATCTTACATAATACCAATGTTACTTTATTTTTTTACTGTTCAAATGGGTGAACTCTTCTCTTGGATTTATAAAATGACTTACCTTGGGAACCTATAACTATTTATTCAGTACTGACTGTGCTCCAGGCATTTTGACAGATACTGTGTGTTTATCTGAGATGTGAGTGCAGTGGAGACATGATCCAAGGTCAAGTAAGACATGGCTGTACTTCTCAAGGATGTGCCAGTCCAGAGGGAGACAAAATGTGCCTGCCCTTGAACTTGCTACCTAAGTGAGATATCAGAGAAGAGTTGTGAGACGGGAGAGGGAAAAACTGCTCCCGTCTGAGGGTGCTTCAGGAGAGCTTGTAAAGGAGGGGACATGTTACTCTGCCACTTGTGAGACCGTTAGGTGGAGTTTCGGGGTGGGGGTCTCCATCCTTTATGTGTCAGCACGCAGAGAGTTCCGTGAGAGGCAAAGTGATAGATAAGTGATTTATTCGAACAGAACACTTGTGAGGCTTACATACAGGCAGGTGAGAGGGTGCTGTGCCTTGAGAACTTAGTGGGCTGCCGTTTTATAATCACAGGAAAAGTAGGGAGGGGGAAAAGACCACTTTCTCATTCTTGAGTAGATGTCATGTTTCCATCATCAGCTTCTCCTCTAGGTTGGGCAGACAAGTTTTTGTTCCTGCACGATCAAGCCAGGACTGTAAAAAAATATTTTGTCTCTGTACAATAAGCACTTCCATAAATTATTATTTTTTATATGCGCAGAGAACATGTCCTGCTGCTGCTGCTGCTAAGTCGCTTCAGTCATGTCCGACTCTGTGCGACCCCAGAGACAGCAGCCCACCAGGCTCCCCCATCCCTGGGATTCTCCAGGCAAGAACACTGGAGTGGGTTGCCATTTCCTTCTCCAATGCATGAAAGTGAAAAATGAAAGTGAAGTCGCTCAGTCGTGTCCAACTCTTAGCCACCCCATGGACTGTAGCCTACCAGGCTCCTCCGTCCATGGGATTTTCCAGGCAAGAGTACTGGAGTGGGGTACCATTGCCTTCTCCGGAGAGTATGTCCTAGGGATCATTAACTTACTGAGTGCGCTGGGCAGGATATGGGTCTCTTGCCACCATTGTTTTATTGTCTGGGGGCATGTCACGTGTTTCTGTGGCATGGTTTTGTGGTTAAGCAAACATGCTTTCCTGAGTAATCATTAATTTACAGGGATCTCCCATATTTTTTCTACTGACAATCCTTTGGTGGAATTAACTATTTAATCCCTTACGTTGTCCTTTTTACTCTGTCCCCATCATTTGGAGACGTGACTCTGATGGAACTCAATGCTTGCATTTTGATGTGAACAACACGGAAAGGAGTCTTACTATGTTTTGAGGGTAGGTTCTGCTATTTAATGTGTGAAGCTGAGTCAAAAGGAAGATGGAGGTTTGTTACAGGAAATTAGGGCTCTCTACCTTAGCAGTTCTGTAAGTTCAAAATGTGATACAGTGGGTTTACCTAAATAATTGGTTGTCCTAAGAACCATTCTGGTGCAGTTGGCAGCATGGCAAAGTTTGAACCTTTGGAGATTGCCCTCCGAGGGTAGAGGCCAGAAGCAGACCCTAAACTGGGCTCCTCAAACTCTGCTTCCTACAAATCCTGCTTTCCTGGGGGCTTCCTCAAGCCCTGCTCCTGGGCAGCTGTAAGGCGTGGGTGAGAGGCTGTTGCTAAGAAAACTATCTCAGCGTCCTCTGACGTGTGTGTCTAAATTAGCATCTTTAAATACAATTCCCAACAGTTACTTAGTTTTGAAACTACTGGGGATTTGGGGGGAGGTGAGGGGTGTTGAGGGGGAGGAGAGGCATGAAAAAAAAACAAAATTGAAAAAAAAAAAAAGAAAAGGCAAACATGTTGGGGGTATTTTTTTTAAAAGTTAAAGGAAAGAATGTCAGCCGGGGGAAGTGCGAGTGTCAGTCGTGATTGTAGAACCCTTCTGTAGGATCAAAAAGTCCCCCTACTTTGTCCCAAGACACCAGAGGCAGCCCCGAGGAGCCAGTTGGAAGTGGCTTATGGGAACATATGGGAAGCCCTGAGTCCTCTTAGGGTCCCCAAAAGTCAGTGTATTGAGTTAGGATTTGGGATGGGCATATCTGACTGATAACCACCTCTAAGGCAAGAGTGTTCAGGTGTTTGGGAATCTGGATGTGGTACTGGGGTGGATGAGTATCATCACTCCCAGTGGGCTGAGCAGAGAATGGGAATCTAATAATAAGAATGATGATGCTTAAAATAGATACCGACAATGCTCACATTTACTGGGTGCCTCCTGTGTATCAGTGACTAAAGCTAAGAACTTATCTTTTAACTTGTCTTACCTTTATAGCTGCTCTCAGAATTGATTCTCTCATACTTTTGGTTTAAAAATGGGAACTGAGGCAGGGAGAGGTTGAGTAACTTGCCCCAAGTCAGCCTAGCAGTGAGTGGCTGAACTGGGGTTGGAACCTGGCTTCCCAGCACTAGGGTGCCTGCCGCTAACCTTGAACTTTGCTGTCACCAGGAATGAGGCTCCAGGATGGAAACTGAGGAAACGAGCTGAGAGCAAGGATGTGGAAGGGGAAGACAGGGGATAGGGCTCAGAGATTTACTGAGTAGAGGATGGTGTCTCCTGTGACTTTTTAAAGGTTGCTTTTGGATGACAGTGACAAAAAGGTGTCAGTCTATCCTGGGCATTATCAGCCTCTAGAATTCTGTCCACAAAGAACATGCCAATAAAGAAAACTTGGAAGGTAAATTAAAAAATCTAATAAAGTGTTTTAATAGGGAGGAGAGAAGAGGGTGGGAACCATACTCTTGGTATGTAACTTTTATATTGTTTTGCTTCTTTATGTAAATATAATACCTATTAAAAACATCAAATTAAATAAAAATACAGTGAAACAGAAAAAAAAACCATGCCAAACTATGATACACCTCACGGCCTTTGCATGTGCTGTTCTCTGTGGCTAGAATTATTGGTTCTGCCTGCTTTTTGTATGCTGGCTCCTTCTCATCGTCATGTCTTAGCTTAAAACCACCGGGATAGAGAAGCCTTCTAACCATCCAGCAATGCTCATTCAATGAATATATGTTGTGTGTCATGCTCATTATTCTAGGGACATGGCATGTAGTAATGAACAGACACAAATCAGTGTCCTCGAGGAGCTTCATCTATTGAGAAACAGAAAGTACATAATAAATACACCATATAACAAATGTTGCAGTGAGCTTTTGTTGGAGAAGGCAATGGCACCCACTCCAGTACTCTTGCCCGGAAAATCCCATGGATGGAGGAGCCTGGTAGGCTGTAGTCCATGGGGTTGCTAAGAGTCGGACACGACTGAGCGACTTCCCTTTCACTTTTCATTTTCATGCATTAGAGAAGGAAATGGCAACCCACTCCAGTGTTCTTGCCTGGAGAATCCCAGGGACAGGGGAGCCTGGTGGGCTGCCATCTCTGGGGTCACACAGAGTCGGACACAACTGAAGTGACTCAGCAGCAGCAGTGCTTTTGTTACTCACGTCAGTACCCCTTTGGCTCTTTCAAAGCCCTTATCATGATCTGTAATTACTTTTTTGTTTACTTCGTCCTTGTGGGCTAACCTCCCTTGGTGAGCTCAGTAGCTGCAGCTCCTAGGCGGCAAAGCACAGGCTTGATGGCTGTGGCGCATGGCCTTTGTTGCTCCATGGCATGTGAGATCTTCCCGGATCGGGGATCGAACCCGTTTCTTACATTAGCAGGTGGATTCTTCACCACTGAGCCACCAAGGAAGCCCAGCCTATCTCTTTAAAATGGAGATGGTGGTGCCTGTTGCTCTTAGTCAAGGATAGGGGGGAGGGTGTGGGAACAGACTTGTGGTGAGCTGGCTCCCAGGAGCAGAGGAGTGTATGGTGTGGGATGCCCAGGGGCCTCCTCTGGAGCGAGTGCTGCACGAAAGCCAGGCTGAGGGACAGTGGAGGACATGCCCTCTTCATCTCCATCCCTGGGTGGCATGGGGACCAAAGAGATCACATCATTGTGCTTGAGATGGTATTACACTCATATTAAGTCATGATAATATCTTATGATAGGAGCTAACGTTTAGGGAGTTCTGCTCTGTTGTTAGATGCCATGCCAAGCCCTCTGTGTGCATCCTTTCGCTGAGTCCTCACTGACTCTGTGTGATGTGGGAATCTGCCAGATGAAGGGACTTGCCCAAGGTCACATAGCTGGTAGAGCTGGGAACCTGCCAGCTCCTGACCTCACACTATCCAGCCCCTCGAACAAGTCCCTTTTCTTATTTCTAGTGTCACTAAGCAGAAGACACTTACATTGTCAGAAGACCCCCTAGCTTGAACTATAGGAAAAAATAATTCTCATTCTGTGTTTCACCAAGGCAGGTTGTAGCTGTTGAGATATTCGCAGAATTACTTGGCTTTGTAAGCACTCATGGTATTTATTGTTCCTGGTTTTACTAATAAAAGCCACAATAACTCAGTAACTCAGTCTTTGGGTCAGAGAGGCAGCAGGCAGGGTGACCTTGGTTGGGATGTTAATACGCTTTTTTAATTGGAGTATAATTGCTTTACAATGTTATGTTAGTTTCTGTTGTATGATGAAGTGAATCAGCCATACATATATATCTTGGACCTTCCCTGCTTCACAGCCCGTTCTTCTAGGTCATCACAGAACGCTGAGCCTTAATACTTTTTTGCATTCTCCTCCCTGTTATCCAGGCTAAAGAAATGAGAACCAGCACCCATAAATAATCATAAAACAGAAACAATTTATTATCTGCTCCCTGGGGTGTTGACTGACAAACAGGAACTAAGCCCTTTACGAGGCTGACCTTCCAGTATGACTGGCGTCTCTGGGGAGCTTTAGCAAGTACAGGGTGGGAGTTAATCCTTGCTTTGCAAGTTGGGGGTGGAGAAGCAGTTTTTGCTCTGGCCTCTCTTCTCGGGTACAGATGGTGTGTGAATCTCCTCTGCAGCCAAGGTGGAGCTGGTGCTGTTTTTCCCTTCCCTAAAGCGTCTTGGGTGATGGAGCAAGTTGTCTTAATCCCCCCTGAGCATTTTGCTGGCTGTGCGGCTGCATGGAAAATCTCAGTGGGCTGATCCAGGCCAGGCCCCGGCCAGCGAGTCTTCGAGCTCTGCGGGGCTGACGTGGCGTGCAGCTTGAAGGGAATGGAAAGGTCACATAGGCCCGGGACGAGGGAGCGAACGGAGCCAGTGGCATTGTCCGGTAACGTTATATGGAAGATGAAATTGTAGCGTGGAGTCGTGAGATGCCGGGCGGGGCAAAGAGACCTCAGCATTTTCCATGATTAACTTTCTAATAGTAACTGTGTGTACGGCCGGTGCTTAGCAACCAGGAGATGATCTCCGTGGAGAGCGCATTAATACAAGTGCACGTGGCTTCCCACCATGGTTGGGTTTTCCCCATTTTGCTTCTATTACTGTCTTGGGGAGCGACTCCGTAGTTCAAACCCCCAACCTGCTGTCCCTGATGGCAACATGGGGAGGCAGCCGAACCTGTCTCCTCTCCTAATGGGTCCGCTCCCTCCATCTGGAAGCCCTAAGCCTTAGGTGACCACGGAGCTCCCTCTCATCAATAAGGCAGAAAGAAATGGGTGCTGAGTGAGGTTATGCGGAAGTGAACGCAGAGCCGGGTCTGCGCCCCCAGTCTCCCTTCCGGTCCTGGGTTCTGGAAAGCAGCCTCTTGCATTTTTCCTCCTGTCTGCAGCCCCCTCCACGTAGGCATCATGTCTTGGCCTGCTGGAAGGGACCCGTGAGCCCCAGTCCAGCCAAAAGACCAGCAGGTCGCCGCCCTTCTGAGCCTGGCAGTTTCCAGAGTCTGCAAAGTTTATTAGCTATGCATTGGTAGTAACGTGCCCATACCCTGCTCGAGTGCCTCTGTTGCTTCCTGAAAGCTCCAGAGATCCAGATCTCTGTGTGGTGCAAAATCACTAGGAGCCTGGGCTCCTTCTGATGGGTGCTGGTGACCCCACACCCACAGAGCCAGAAGACACCCATGCTTAGCATTAGCCGGTGTTTCAGAGGGGCTGACTTGATTGCCCGGTTGCTGCTGTGTAATTGCCTTCTGGATGTTTAATAAAGGAGGCCTGGGTTCTGGTTACATTAGCTCCTTCCCATACAGCATGATATAGATCTGGAGCAGGAAAGGGAGGGAGGGATTCTTCCTGAGGACCCAGGGGAGAACCCTTTTCATCCCACTGTGTCTCTCCAGCTGCAGTTTGCACCAGGGGGAGGAAGCACCGACACCTCCACCCACCAACACACCTTGCCTGCGTTCACACTCATGTGCACACCCACACACGCTTGCCTTCTCCTCTTCCCCCTCATCTTACAGACACCCTCTGCTACTCCACTCCCTTGTGCCCAAACGTTTCCACTTCCCAAACTTGCACACTTGCTCACACACTGCAGTTCCCCAAACATGCCTCCTTGCTGGACCCTGTCCCCCTCAGTCCACCTGTACACACTCAGATCCTCACCCTGCACCCCATCCCCTCACATGGGCGCCCCACTGTATCCTCTTGCACTCACACGGAAGGGGTTCCTGACCTGCTTTGTGGCATCTGAGTCACAGAAATGTGATGAGACCTGAGAGATGGAAAGTTCTGCAGGTGTCCTGCTCACTGATAGCAGAGGAGGAGGAAGAAGAGGCAAGAGTTCTGGCTGCTTCTCAGGGTCTCTGAGGCCTCGGCTTCGTGCAGTGCTTTTTGAGAGGATCTTGCATTCATTTAGACATTTACTGTGCCCCTCTGTGTGGCAGGCACTGTCCTAGGCGCTGGGGAAACTGCACAGAACAAAGCAGACACAGGCCCTCTGCTCGGGGATTTGCTTCCTAGGGGGCAGCCAGACCATTAATAGGATCTTTAAGTAAACAGGATAAGTCAGGTGGTGACAGGTGCAAATGGACAAGTAAAAGAGGGAAAGGGGAAAAGTAGTGATGAGGAAGTGCTGATTTACACAGGGCAGTGAGAAAAGCGCTTTGGCAGGTTGAATTTTGAGCAGATAGATGCTAAGGATGAGTGCTGGGGGAAGGAGGGATTGTGAAGGGGACTGGGGAGGGCTGGAACTCAGAAAACCTTTGCTCCTTGAAGCTTTGCATGCTTCAGTTCTATACGGGGCTGCTTCTGTGTTCTGAGCTCTCCATGATGACCGGATGGAAAGACCCAGCCCTTCCTTGGATCAGCTCCTGGCTAGCCATGTGGCCAGTGGGATGCAGGAATAGTGTGCATGCCCAAGAGAGATGTTCCCCAGGCTGGTGGACACAGGGCTGGCGGCAGGGCACTGAAGAGGGGGCAGCTCTTTGGAGGAGCTGATACTTTACAGAATCTCCAGGAAGGAGAGGGGCTAGCCTTGAATGAGAGGAAAGAAGAGGGAAGACAATGCAGGCAGAGGGGTGACCCACAAAGATTTGGGAAATGCCACCCGTGCAGTGTCTGGTGGAGGCTTCCTAGCAGTTGGGGGCTCCAGGAGTGCTGTTTACTCTTGCCTTCCTGCTCTGTTTGTGCTGGGCAAACAAGGGGACGAGACAGGTGTAAAATCCTTCACGGGGCAAGCAAGCTGACACTGTTGTGGGACAAGCCCTGGGGCTCCCTGCCCCCCTCCCAGCACCCGACTGGGAGTGCCTGACCCACGCTGCTCCCCATCCCTGCTGGTCATTGTCCTGGTGCCCTCCTCAACGTGGTGGGAGCCAGATTTCCTGTCTCATCGGTCTGATCTCACCTTCTGGCCAGTGCTGCTGTTAGAGAGGCAGGCCGGGAAGGCTTTCCTGGGGAGAAGCAGAGGAAGATGCAGACCTGTGGATGTACCCCCGTCTCGCTCTCAGCGAGGACAGGATGGTGGTCTGCTAGGGTTACCATTTTATGGGTTATTTCTCTTTTTGCATTAACTACCTAGGTTTGCAAACAGATTCTCAGATTAAAAACCCAGGTCATTCACCTTTCCTTGAGTAAAGATGGAAGATGGACACTCAGGGGCCTGTGTTCTTGTGGCGATGATTGGGGGAGAGCAGCCAGGGCTCCTCCCACCCAGAGCCCCCTTCTTGCCTCAGCAGCCTGGTTCCCAGGGGCACATGGGCAAGCTTGCACCCCTTTTTTTGCATTAAGGAAACAAAGACAGGATTGTACTTTTGCAAGGTCTCAGGGATTGAGCCCTCAGACTCTTCTGGGTCATTTTCATTTCTCAACTAGAAGTCAGTAGGAGGGAGCCCCTCCGACTTGTTTTGACCTGGATGTGATTAGATATCAGTAATAATGGGAAGAAGCAGGAGTGGGCAGGGCTCTAGACTGCACTGTTGAAAGACATAAGCCAAATCTCCCAATGTCTGTAAAAACGGTGTCTAGATGTGGGTCAAGAGGTGAAGGTCAGAGGTCCTTCTCAAAGCTCCAGCAGAGAGAGTTCACAGGTACAGAGGTTGGGGACAGCTAGGGCCACCCTGTCTCTTCTCTTACTCCCTCTAGCTGTCCTCTCCTTGCAGTCCATTCGCCAAGCCAGTTTCCCAGTGCATCTCTCTAGGAAGGAATAAGACCGTATTATTATGGTCAGGGTCTAACCAGATGGTCACCCCCTGCCCCGAGCATGGGGTTCCCTTTGGTTTCTTGGATTCTCATGTCATTTCCAGTAAGTGGGACGCCTAGGAGTGGGTTGGGAGGAGCCACTGCATTGGGAACTGGGCTCTTGAGTCTATACTGCCATGAGGAGTCATATTCTGTTCTCTGTGCTCTGGTCCTTGCTCTGAGGAGGAGACTGAACTCGCAGTGCCTGGGCAAGCTGCTGTGGCATGACCACTTGTGGATGGGGTGTCAGATGACCACCTGGGGAGTGTGCCAGCGGGGCAGCCAGGACCTGGAGTGATCGGCTTCCTCCTTGCCAGTGCTTTCCAAGGTCTAGTGTTGGCCTGTGGTTTTGGGTGAGGCCTGGCCTAACTCTGAGGGCAGGCCAGTGTGTCTTTGGGTACAGAAGTCTCATCAGGTGGCACTGCCAGGCCCTCCACACTTTGAACGAGGCCTGGTGCAAGGGCAGTGGGGGGAACCACACACTGCCCGCTGCTGATACTGGCGGGGAGGCTCCAGGCACGGGTGCCAGGCAGGCAAATTGATTTTTCAGCCTGCGGAACTTCTAAAGATAGGCTCGGGTGGTGCTCTGCTGGCACCGGGAGTGATGGGCCATCTGTGAATCACAGACCCACCCGCTGTGGGAGTGCAGGCCCCAGGCAGGCAGCAGTGAGACAGGCCCAGATGCAGGAAGGAGGGCTAATGTGATGAGGGTGAGTCAGCCTGGCTCAGGCCAGGGTCCCCTCCCGGGCGGCCCCAAGGAGGGGCTCTGCTGCCTGGCTCCGGGAGGACTGTGGCTATCTGTAATTTATGTGGTTCCTTTGACTGGGTGGAGCAGATAAAGCCTGACTAGAATAAATGAATAATTGTCAGTGTGATCTGTGCTTTTCTGGCTCACAAGCCTCATATATTTAAGAAAATGGGTTGCTTGGTTTATTTCTTAAATCACCATTTAATGTCCCTCTGCATTCCCACTCTGAATCCTCCATCCTCCCCTTCCTTTTCCATGCCATTTTTCTTTGAGTTACTTGGTTGGCTCTTTGGGGTGCTTGTGACACTCACATTTACGTAGCACTTTACAGTTTGCAAAGCACTTTCAGGCACCACCTATTTTCTGCGTTCCTTCCAGGCTCTGAACAAGTGCTGGGGAGGCAGCCCTGAACAGACAAAGGTGCTTACTCTTAGGAGGTGGGGCTAAGCCACTGCTCAGAACATCTAGGGAGACAACAGCATGAAGTGATACCATTTTCTTTAGGATGAGTAAGAAAGGCTCCGAGGAGGAGACAGGACCCAACCAGGTGGAAATTTGAGGGAAAATTCTTTTGGGTAGGGGGATCAGAGAGTGCAAAGGCCCTAAGGTAGGAATAAGCTGGCTTGTTTCAGAAACCACTAAGAAGCCACCCCAAATGGAATTTAAGGCATGAGAGAGGGGAGAGAGGAGGAGGCTGGCAGTGGCTGTTTTCTTGTAGGGCTTTGCAGGCAATGGTGCAGAGTCTGGCTTTCCTGCTCAATGTGATGGGGCGTTATTGGAAGGGTTTAAGTAGCTATTCATGTGATCTGATGAACATTTTTAAAAGCTTCCTGTTGCGGTAGTGAGGCCGGGACACAAGGGCAGGAGGAGAAGCAGAGAGCCTATTAGGAGGTTCCTGCACTTATCTTGCTAAGCTAATGGCATGACCATGGATTGGACTCTAAGGCTCATTTTTGATAACTCATCTCCATCCTTCCAGCAGCCCTAATAGGGAGAGAGAGGAAAACAGAGGTTCAGAGAGTACCCATGACTTGTCCCATGGCCACTAAGCAGCAGGGCTAAAAGTTGCCGCCAGAACCCCCAGGTAAAGGCTTCCACTCTCTCCTCTTCTCAGTTGTAGTGTCTCAGGGGACCTCCCACCTCTCTCTTGCACAGGGTGATACTGGGTCCTGAGCAGGAGTGGGGAGGGTCCCTGTGGCCACTGTAGTATTATCGCTGTCATAACAAACACCACTGACTGGGGTGGCTGTTAGTTTGGAAACCAGCCACTGTACATGGAGGGTAAGGAGAGATGGAAGAAAGAGAGAGCACCCCATGATGATAGGTGGCAGATTATATAAGCAAGGGAACTTACCAACCAGACTTGCCTTGGGTACATCTCTGCACCCACCCACTGGAATCTTAAAGTTTCTATGGAGGCCTTAACGGGGTTTAGGCACATACTCCGTCCAGATGGTCTCAGCAACACTTTGCTCTCTCAAGGCTGTGTCCTTGGAGCAGCTCTCACCATGGGAATGGTGCAGAATGTTCATTCTAAGGACAGAGGAGGAAATGAGGAGCCTCTGGTTGCCCGGGTCCAGCTCACGGGTCAACCAGCAGTCGTGTCCTCTCTGTGACCTCTTCCAACAGTGGCTCACACAACCCAAGTTGATGTTTCCACTGTTCTGGAGGCTTGAAGTCTGCTATCAGGGTGTCGGCAGGGTGGGTTCTGCCTCAGCCTCTCTCCTTGGGTTGCAGATGGCTGCCTTCTCCCGTGTCCCCACGTGGCATTCCCTCTGTGCAGGTCTGTGTCCTCATCTCCTCTTCCAAGGCCACCAGTCATAGTGGGTCAGGGCCCACTGTAATGATCTCATTTTAACTTGATTACCTCTTTAAAGGCCCTGTCTCGGTATCTAGTCGTGTTCTGAGGTCCTGGGGCTGAGGACTTCAATGTGTTGATTTTGGAAAGACACAATTCAATCCTTAACAGCCCCTGTCCTTAGAGAGCCAGCTTTGCGGGCAGCGTGAGGTTTACACGAGATGCTGCTCTCCCTTGACACTCTCGGTTTGTCTCTAGATAATGATCAGCCGGTACTAAGATATTTGCAAGTGTTCACATACAGGTGTCCGGTCCAGTGCCACAAGGCTGGGAGGGGAGATGGGGTCCCCAGAGACAGCAAGTGCCTTGAGATTGTGCAACGTGGAGGCTGGGAGTGAGTGTAAACAATGGCATCTCGCACAGCCACCAGACGGCACACGGACGATGAGCTGTTCGCCAGGTCAGGTGGTCAAAGAACAAAGTTACCAGAAAGAATATCCAGTATTTATTGAGCACCTACTTACTAAGTGCCAGGTATGCTCCCAGTCACCCTGCAGTCTGTGTCAGTATTGTTATCATCCCCATTTTAGAGATGAAGAAGCTGCACCTTGGAAAGTTTTACTAACTTGTCCGTGCTCCTTTGGCCAGGCAGTGGTGGGAATGGGGATTTGTGCACATGCTGTTTTCTGATCCCGAAGACTGTTTATTAAACATCTATGAAATGCTTCCTTTAAGAACTTGTCCCTGAAGAGAATGGATGTTTCAAGTTTTGAAGTAGATTTGATTTCTTTGCAGAGAGTAGACAGATTTCATCTATGTCTGCTGTTTAACTTGTATATGAGGCTTTTTTTTTTTTTTTAACCTGTCAGTGTTTCTCAAAATGGGGTCCCTGGAGGAGCAGATCAGCATCAGTTGAGAATGTATTAGAAATGCAAATTCTCAGACCTGACCCTGGGTCTGCTGAGTCAGAATCTGAGGCTGGAATCTATCCAGCCCTCTGTGTTTCAACAAATCCTCCAAGTGAGTCTCATGCTTTCTCAGTTTGGAGACCACCAGTCCACATTGATCCCAACATACTAGCCAGAGTTTGCTTTTGGAAATCCAAGGCTGGATGTTTCAGGTGGAAGGAGGACCAGAGCATCATCTCCCAAAGTTAGTTCTATGTGATGTTAGCGGATGTTAGGCCAGATGTCTGTAGTCACTATGTTTGAGAACCGTGGGTTTCCTTATTGCAGACCTTTAACTGTTGACTGGGCTTCCCAGGCAGCTCAGTGGTAAAGAATCCGTCTGCCAGTGCAGGAGATGCAGGTTTGATTCCTGGATTGGGAAGATCCTCTGGAGAAGGAAATGGCAACCCACTCTAGTATTCTTGCCTGGGAAATCCCATGGACAGAGGGGCCTGGTGGGCTATGGTCCATGGGGTCACGAAAGAGTCAGACATGACTTAGTGACTAAACAACAACAAAACTGTTGATTGCTCTTTTGCTCTTTTTGGGGATACTAATGTTTATGTTCCCCACACTTATTTCACTGTGGAATCCTTTTTGTGCAAGCAAATCCCAGGACTGATGTTTGTTAAACATTGCACTCCCTGGAGGCTTCTGGGGGAGCTATAAGTGTTTGAATTGAAATCTTCACACTGATGAGTTTCCATCAGTCAATTAAGTGGTGTTTACTCGTAGGTATGCTGTGTTCCTTCCTGCGGTAGAAGCTACGAATGATTCCAGAAATGAAGGGGGATCATTTTTTTTTTTTATCAAACACCTCCTCTGTGGCAGGCAGAGTGCAAGGCCCTACAGCCTTAAGGCATTGACCCCATCCGTCTCAGTTACCTAATGAGGAAAATGAAGCACAGAGAGGTGTAATTGCTTGTCTGATAGCTGGTAGGTAGTGAAGTTGGGATTTCACTCCAAGACTGTGTGGACCCCAAATCGTATCCCTTTCTTTATCTGTATGACCTCATGAAGCTCGCAGAGGGTGAAGGCAGGAGCCACTTTCAGAGCAGAAAACCAGAACCTCAAGTGATGGCTGTGAGTTGATGCTGTGAAGGAGGAGGCTGGAGGAGGCTTTGAGCCCTGCAGCATTGATAATAGATGGGGTGGGCAGCATTTGATGAGCCATTCTTCAGCACAGTTTAAAAAAAAACAGCATTAATTATTTTTCTGTCTTAAATATAACACATGCTCCTGGTAGAAAACTCTGAAAATACAAAAAAACTATAAAAATGCATTCCCAATTAAGATGACTTTTCTTTAAAAAAAAAATTAAAAACAGTGAGTTGAGGATGTAGAGAAATTGGAAACTCTGTGCATTGCTGGTGGGAATGGAAAGTGGTGCAGCTGCGGTGGCGGTTGCTTAAAAAATGAAGCATAAAATGACCATATGATCCCGCAATTCCACTATTCGGTGTATACCCCAAAGAAATGCAGACCAAGACTGAAACAGATAAATTGTATGCCTATGTTCACAGCAGCTTTATTCACCATAGCTGAAAAGTAGAAGTGTCTGTTGATAGAAGAATGGATTAACAAAATATTAGCTTTAAAAGAAAAAGGTTTTGACACATGCTGTAACATGGATGAACCTTGAAGATATGATGCCAGGTATAATAAGCCAGTTGCAAAAGCACTGACATTTGTGTGATTCTACTTATATGAAATATCTAGAGTTTTCACATTCATAGAGAGAAGAGGTAGAAAGGTAGTTGACTGGAGTGAGGATGGGGTGGGGAAGAATTAATAGAGTTGTTTAATGGGTCCAGCTTGTCAGTCGGGGAAGATGAAAAAGTTCTTGAGATGGTTAGTGCTGGTGTTGGCACAACAGTGTGGATATACTTAATGCCAGAAGACTGTCCGCTTAAAGATCTTTAAAATGGTACATTTTATGGTATTTGTATTTGATCACAATTTTTAAAGCATAAAGATGAAAGGAACTATTATATCCCAGAGGCGATTGCTGCTAATATTTGGATGTGTTTCATATCAGTCTTTTCTCTATGAATTTAGACGCATAGAGAGATCCTTTCCCATCTCATTGATAGTTCTTTGAAAATATGCTTTTAAGTGATGCATATTCATTTTTCAAGTAGATGCATGGCAATCTACTTGAACAGATGGCTAACCTGTGTAACCGTCTCCCTATGGTTGGTCCTGAGTTAGCTTCAGTTTTTCCCTGTTTTAGGCTATGCCAAGGTCTGTATGTGTCCATTTTTATTCACATCACGCACTGTCTCCTTAGGACTGACTCCTAGAAGTGGAATGGTGCATGTTTTTAAGATTCCCTGTTCACGTTGCCAGGTTGCTTTCCAGAAGGATCGTGCTGCTTTCACGCGGGCTCACCCACAGGGTGTGAGGAGGAGTGTTTTTTCCCATTCGCTTCCCTCCTTTCCTGAAAGGGAGCCTGGAGGATGCAGAGAGAGAGAGAGAGAGAGAGAGAGAGAGAGAGGCAGCCTGGTCCACTGCAGACCTCACTGCATCTTGGCCTGTGCCTTCTTCTCTTGGGCAGCGAGTGGTCACCTGGTTAGTGAGCTGAGACAGGGCTGATGAGCGTTCTGAACAGCCAGGGGTTCGGAGCGGGAAAGAACAGCCAGTTCAGGGATAATCCTTTGATATTGGTGCTGTGGTTCCAGTCTAGAGATTTTTATCAGGGCTGATTGCCAGGCCAGCTCTGGGCTGGGGCGGTGCCGGCAGTCCGCTGAGCCAGTCAGATGGGGTTCACTGAACCTCCTGATTTAGCCCTTTGATCTTAGTTCGCGGTTGTGGGGGGAACATTTGAAAGCCATCTCTGTGTTGCTTTTCTCCAGTTTACTCTGGTACTGCATTTTAAGGAGTGAGAAAACAGTGCCTACTTTCTCATGGGCATTTTTCTGTCTAATAGGAAACTAAACCAGGTTGCAAGAATGTATATTATCCTATGATGTTCCATACAGTCATTTATGTTTTGAGTAAAAGAAAAAGAGAGGCTGCAAAGCATTTTCTGTTTTTTAAATTTTAGAAGTTTTTGGTGGATTGTAGAAACCTACCCTAGCCCATTTGGGAACTAGTGTACTGCTCTTTGTACTGAGCTGACAGCATAAACACCGGCCTAGAATAAATGGCTGGCTTCTTCAGAATTAAGCTCTGCAGTGGGTGGTGGGAAGGGCTTAGAATTCTGAGCCCGGGAGCTGCTGGGAGCTGCAGGGTTTGGGGTCGCAGAGTCGGACACGACCAAAACGACTTAGCAGCAGCAGCAGCAGGGTTTGGAGGAGGAACTCTGTCTTCATCTCTCTCTCCTTCTCTCTCTCCCCACATTAAAAAGCCCCCCCCCCCCGCCAGTGCTTGGAAACATCAACTCTGTGTCCTTGGCTTCTCTCCAGGTGTAGGAAGCCCTAATAAAGCCCCCCAAAACTTTTTTTTTGATTTGGGGTTGTTCTTTAAAGGATGTGTTTCCTGGCTTTAACCATACCCAGGGAGGGGTGGGGCTCCCTTGAGCTGTACCCCTTGGATGTGGAGATGATGGAAGGAAACAGGATGTGTCGTGGGCCTGGTGGGCAGGTCTGTCCAAGAAGGCTCACTGTCTCAGAACTTTTAGGAGAAAGTCTTAATTAGCTTCTAACCCCATATGAGCCAGTGTGGTTGAATTCACCCAAGAGGGAAGGGGAGTCACTCCGCTGTTTTCTAAGAGGAAATGAGAAAAAGAGAGTGTCTCTCCCAGGCAGCATGGTTTTTAGGGACTGGCTTCCTCTGTGCCTTTCCTAGTCTGTTGCCAAATCCTAGCAGTTCTCCCCCAGTCCTTCTCTGTGTACATTCCTTCTCTCTGTTGCCTAGTTCAGGCTGCCGTTGCTGCTTGCTTGGACTATTGCAATAGTCTTCCAGATGGCCCCATCACCTCTCATTTCTGATTAGTCAGACATCTGGCTACCCAATTAAACTTTCTAAATGTTAGCTGATGATTTCACTTTCCTCATCAAATGCCCTTTCCTGACTCCTCATTAGCCAGAGGAAAACAGAAAGCCCAAACATCTTTTCTTGGTGTTCAAAGATCTCTATAATTCACCCCTGTCTGCCCTCCCTCCACATCCCTGGCCTTGCATCTTTATTTCCTGCCTTGTGTGGTAGGATGTTCTGTCCTTTTTGCTTCCTTGTTTTTTAACCCTTCAGGTCCACTAATTTTCATAGCCTGGGGCCAAAGCCAGCTTTTCCAGGATGCTTCTATTTTTGGCATTCAGTCCAGAAGTCATCTCCCCTTCCTCTAACTAGCACTCTCCTCCCCCATTCCCTCTCTTAAAGCACTAAACTTTTGGGCCTTCTATTAGTTTTCTGAATACTAGTCTTACCTCCTTGAGCTTTGTGAAAATCTGAATCACCACTGCAGCGTGCCTTGCGCATGGCAAATATGCCATAGTGTTTCATGCGTAAATGTACAGATGGCTGAGGGTGTCTGGTGGGGCTCAGCCTTTGTTTTCACCCTGCTCTGCTGTTTGCCCTGACCTCGCTTGGACTGGTTCTTGCTGGTAACAACTTGCTGCCCAGGTGCCACTTCACTTAGGCCTGCTTGTGTATTTCCAGGCACGTAGCAAGGGGCGGCAGGTTAGTGATTCATGAGTGGGAGAAGAGGTGATTGCCTTGAGAGCTGCTGACTCAGCTGCCCGTCGCTAACCTGGGGCTCCTCCGGGCTGTGAATCAATGAGCGGATGGCATGAATGAACAGATGGTCATGGAATTTCAGGGGACCCAGATCTCTTGGATCTGCATTTCCCAGCTTTAGAAGCACACAACTCAGGGCCTCATGGGGAGTGCTAGGAGCCTCAGTATAAACATGGCATATTTTCCTGAAGAAACAGTTCTTCTCGAGGCTTTGGGAATACATATTCTTTAATACTCAATCATAGTTATCACAGGGAGTAATGCAAATATGTAGGCATTTTAAAAGAGAAAATGGAACACTTTAAAGAAACTCCTTACCTGCAGAAGCCTTGCTTCAGGGCAGCCCCAGCTCTGAGATGGGAAGTTGGTGTTTATGTTTCGTAGCTGTGGAGGTTGTAATGGAGAAGTGTGCAGTGATCTGGCCTGTTCAGCACCCCTCACACCTGGTTGCTTGTCACCCCGTCACTGCCTGCCTTCCCACCCCGTGGCTGATCTCCAGCAGAGTGTAGACTGTGATGAAGGATTAGACTTGATGGGTGCACAGAGCTGGGTTTGAGTCCCTCCAGCAGTATAGACCCTGGGTCCAGAGGATGATGGGAGAAGGGACATTTGTGTTCCATCTTCCCAGAGGAGAGACATAAAAGCTAGAAACATGGTAAGACTGAAAAGTACATGTGGAATAAATGACATAGCCAGTGCAGTGTAAGCCTGTGGGGATCAGTATGAGAAAAATATTTCTTTCAGGCAGGAGCATCACCCAAAAGGGGACCACTGGGAACACTTCACCTGATGATGCCACTCAGTGGTACCCCTCATGGAGAGACCCTCCAGGGCCACCCCTCTGCATCCTGCAATCTGCGATCATCCCCTCCTTGTACCCCACCCCCCTTTCAGGTGTGCTGAATGTTGCATGGCTGTGTGACCTTGGGCAAGTCACCTGCTCTGGCCCTCAGTCCAACTTGTTAAGTAAGTAAAGTTTTTTCATGCTTGATACATTGTAACTGACCCTCTCTGCACTGAAGAATCCCATAGCACCTTCCACTGCAATTCCAACATGAGGATGGACCAGTCCTTGGCTCCTTTTGGGTTTTCTGAGAAATGGTTTACAGAATGCCAGGTTCCATGCAGGCAGGGATTTGCCTGATTCACCCTCACAGCCTCACCTGCTGGAGCAGTGCCCGGCTCAGGGTAGTTACTGGGCTGTTATCTGATGGCCAGATGCTGGAAGCAGATCCATTAACACGGGAGGGCAGCCAGAGCCTAGAGGATGTGCTCAGAACTTCTGAGAAATTTACTTACGAAAATGGTGTGAATTTAATGACCTCTTCAATGTGAAAGAAAGCTACCAGGCTTTTCTGAATTTGTCTTTAAGAGCCTAAACTAAACTCTGGGTTTCATGGAACACTCTACCCGGAGGAGGAGGCTCTTTAGGGCAGGTAGCAGGGAGAGGCAGGCATCTTGAGTGGAGGAAATAAGCTGAGAAAGGGTTCAGGGGCAGCTTACTCAAGCATTCTGGCTTCAGTCTTCCCATCTTCCTGGCACATTCAACTAGAGATAAAGCACTATGGGAGGCATTTTCTCCATGTGAGAAGAAGTGCTGTGAAGAACAGGCGCTTCTGGTGTCAGAGCATGATTACCAGTGGAAGTGTCAGGTAGAAACTTCTTTCATGACTTTTCCCCCTCTTTCCAGGCGCCACAGCTGTTGTTTCATGGCAGCCTGAGATAGCACTGAGAAGCTGCTGGCACCTCAGATGCCTGTTTTAGTCCCAGCTGTTAGGTTTTTCTGCTGTGTGACTTTGGGGCTGCCCCAGAGCCTCTCTGTCTCCTGGGTCTCACTTGCCAGAGGAGGGGGTTACACTGGTTATTTGTAGGACACTTGTAGCTCTAAGATGCTTGGGTGTATGATTTCATTGTGATGACACACAGCAATAGTGAAATCCCTGCTGTATCTCAAATTTGAATTACATCTTTATGAGTGGAAAAAGTGTCTCCTGCCTCCTGGGACATTTTCATTTAACTCGGATGTACCTGACCCTGGTCTGTTTACAGGTACAGAATTTGCTGTGTGGCCTGAGGCCTTAGCCTGCCCGCCTTAGCTCCCCACCCGCCCAGGGAAGCACCTGTTTGGCACTTGAAGGCTGTGTTCTGGCACGTGCCTGGGGCTCCCCTGAGTGTGGGCTTTCTTGCCTCTGCAGAGACCAGCACCTGGAGTCTTGGTCTGCGTCTGCATAGCTCTGCAGAGGTGCCCGGGGAGGAAGAATGGGGCTGGGAGGCAGGGATGGAGGGCAGTGTGGGCTGGGGACGGAGGCTCTGAAATGACAAGCTCAGTGAGTCACTCAGCATCGGCTGCAGCTGGAGAGAGTCGAGGAGGGGGTTATGGCGCAGCCTCATGCAGAAGGCAAGGGACCAACCATGAGATGGCGTTGGTTTATTCTCACGGGGGCGGCACATCCTTCTAGGGCACAAGCATGGAGGAGTCGGTACAGAAGAAGGTTCACTGAGCTGGGAGGTGGGAGAGCAGCAGGGTTCAAGCGGGAGCTCTCCATGTGGCCCTGAATCTGATCGAGGGCCGTCCTTGTGCCATCTCACTGCAGGCACTGTGAGTGCGTACAGAGGTGACCTCATCCCATCCTCACAGCCATCCCAAGACGGGAGGTGCTGTTATTCTCCTCAGTTTGTGGACAATGAATCTGAGGCACAGAGAGGTTAAGCATCTTGTCAGAAGTCACCCAGCAATAATTAAATGGGATTCAGTGCTCCTGGCCCTGAAAGTCTGTGGGCTCAATCACCACATCAGTGACTTCCAGTCTTAAACTTGTTTTCAGAACCACCTGGAGGACTGGATCATCCCACCTCCTAGTTGCTGATTCTGATTGGGTCTGGGATGAGCCCAAGAATGCGCAGTTCTTTGAAGTTCCCAGGTGATGCTGATGCTATGGACTTGGGACCACATTTTGAGAACCGATCTTCCACATCCCAGTCTCCTCGCTTGTGAAACACAGGGTTGGAGTCTCCTACCATGAATGCCATCCTCTAATCATTCAGAATTATGTTTAGTTTGGGCCAATTTAATTTATGACAGCAATAGCGGTTTGATCAACTCGCCTACTGCTACTGCATTTCCGTCACTTGTCTCCTTTTATTTTTAGCAATTTGCTGTTATATATTTTGATGCTTTGCTACTTAGTTCATCAAGTCCCTGACTCCTGGATGGTCACTTTGGCTTATACACTTTCTCAATATAAACCTCTTGCATTGTCTAATCTCTCTCTCTCTCTTTTTTTTTTTTTCCTTGAAAATCCCTTTATTTGGATACTGACACCTCCAATATGGCATTATTTTCTTTTACTTGATTTTTGCTAATATATTTTTGGCCCTTCTTTTAACTTTATCAATTTGTTTAGGGTACATTTCTTATAAAAAGTATCGTTGTTCAGTCGCTAAATCATGTCTGGCTCTGTGACCCCATGGACTGCAGCATGCCAGGCTTCCCTGTCCTTCACTGTTGGCTGGAGTTTGCTCAAACTCATGTCCATTGAGTCAGTGATGCCATCCAACCATCTCATCCTCTGTTGCCCTCTTCTCCTCTTGCCCTCAATCTTTCCCAACATCTGGGTCTTTTCCAGTGAGTCAGCTCTTCACATCAGGTGGCCAAAGTATTGGAGCTTCAGCTTCAGCATCAGTCCTTTCAATGATTTAATTTTATATTTATTTACCATATATTATACCATGTTTTATAGTATATATATGTTTGTGTGTGTGTGTTTTATTCTAACAGTGACTATATTTTGGCTTTCTTTTCTTTTCTTTTAAATGTTTCTTTGTAGACTCCTTTGTCTTGCTCAAATGAACCACTTAAAATTTTGTTTTATAGTTTTTCACTAAGAATGTTAGCTCTACCTTCGTTGTTTCTCAGATGCTTAAAGTTATTGAACCATATTTTGCTAATGGTTAATGTTCAGAATGAAACAGCTTCTCTTGACTCCCTACCAAGTAAGGTAAATAACTTAAAGCTTTTCTATCTTTTCACCCCCTTACATGTAAAATGTTACATTTGTGCTTTTATTATGTAATCTGGTATTCTAAATCTCTCCTGTGTTATAACAGTTCTTACATTGTCATCTTCCCTTTAAGGAAGTGTTATTTTTAATTTTCATTTTGGTTAGTGATATGTCACAGTTATAACAGTTAACTTAGACCTAATGGGGAGTATTCATTGCCAGATCTTTATTCCCACAGGCATCCCCTACTATTGAATTCCTTATTTTGATTAATGTCTTGGTCATAAATGGAAAAGCTTAACACCCGTGGGGCTTTCCTGAAAAATGTGTACTTGTTTGGTGTACTTTGTATCTTCCGATGTGACAACTTGGCCCTGCCCTTGAGTTTTGCAGAAGTCAGATACCTGCCTTGGTTTTCTTTCTTTCATAGGTAATGTGCCGTCTTCTGTTTGGAGGCGTTTATATTTTCATCATGAAAGAAATAAATAAACATGTACCCAGTTATCAGTGAGCATTTTGACCTTTAGACCTAGTTCTGTCTTTACTGTTAGGAGGTTTTCTGGAATTTTCAGAGGTTTTCAATTCAGTTCATTCTGGATTGTCTGCCTGTCCTCTACATGTGCAATCTTTTTGTATAACCTGCTGTCTTAGATCTCACAGTATTTCTGCTCACATCTTTCTTCTTCATTTTGGGAGTGCTTTTTAAATTTGTCCTGCACAACACATATGATTTCAGAAGTTCCCTTAACTTTTACTGCGGACGGAGAAGAGATGGTTTCTTAACGCTTCAGTTATCATAGGAGCTCTCGGGTACTGGGAACTATGCTCTAGGCTAAGTGCTAACCATTTGCTTGCTTTACCGCGTATAATCCTTAGAATAAGTCTGAGAGGCCTGTACTTCGCATATCCTCACTCACTGTATAGACTGGGGAAACAGATGCTCAGAGATGTTGAACCTTGCTCAGCTTCACCCTCTAGTGAGTGCTGGGGCTGGAATTCAGGGTCATGCAGTTTTCACTGTGCTCTTAGCCATGTTGATACGATGCCTTCCCAGCCAGGCCGTCATTTACAAATCTTTTTCTTCACTTTGAGTGCCGGGTTCTCAGCTGTTTGGGGTGAAGAATGTTTTCACAACTCCGGTGGGAGGTTTCTGTGTTTTTCATGCATAAATGTGGACAGTGTTTGTCCATATGTCAGGAGGGTCAGTTCTCCTGGGTCCCCTTTTCTGTCCACCTCACAGCTGATAGAATGATCTTCTTGGCTTTTCCACCAGAGCACGGGCTGATGAAATGAGGTCTTATAAGATCCAGTGGGCTATAAGGCCAGGCTTCATGAGCTCGAGCTCTGAGTTGTTCCAGAAGGGAAACTTAATCCCTGTGATATTTCTTCCTCAGTTTGGTGAGCCCACTGCACCGAGAGCCAACTGTTTGCATCTGGCTCACTGTTTGGCCTGGCCACCGTGCCGGGTACAAACTGTGCTTGAACTCGCACTCCTTCCTGGAGCTGCCACCTGCCGCGTCAGGGACAAGCCCCTGCCCCCAGCCAGTTCTCTTCTTGGTGTGTCTGCCACGTGATTCCCAGGGCTTCCCAGGGCTATGCTGAGGCTCCTTTGTGACGAGAGGAACCTGATGTGTGTGGCCTGTCTGCCCCCTGCCTGGCTCACGTCCCGATCAGTCCTTCAGTCTGGGCAGCTCTGCTCTGCAGGTCTTGATGTCCTCTACTCCCGGTTGAACAGCCATTCTGCCACTTCTCAAGAAGCACATCTGCCCTGGGGCCCACTGCCCTCTCTCTATCCTCATCACTTTCCCCCCAGAGATTCTTCTAGATTTATGGCACAGGGATGGCACCTGTGCCTGGTTTCCTGAGCTGTGCAAGTTCCCCAGGCTTGCAGTCCTCATTTGGTTATGTTAACAGGAATCTGGACGTGAAGGCATCACAGCCTGTGCCAAGTTGCCATGGTGACTCATTAATGGATGGTTCCCTCTGAGACTGGTTGAAGGGCCTTTCTCCCTCTACCTCCTACGTGCGTGAGTGTGGGGAGGGGATGGGTCACTGCTTCTGTCTAACTTCTCCTCTACTTATTTCTTCCACTTTCTCCCTTTCTTCCCACTTCAGATCTTCAGTCTTAGCAGGAGAAGAAGACTATGGCCTCTGGATCTGACGCGTTGAGTTGGATAAGTCCACTGTAACCACAGCTTCTATGATTCTGGCAGCATTGGTCTTGGTGATCAAAGTCAGGCAAAACTGAGGTCTGTTTTGGTAGATTAAGAGACTTTATAATAAAGAGTTGGTCCTCTGCCAGCTCTCCTTACACATCACTCTCAGGCCAGGAACTCAGGATGTAGAAGCCTGTCTGGGGGTTTCTGGAACCCAGAGGTGGACATGCTCACGGGGCATAGATTCATTATCTGGAGGTGAGGGCAGTGGTGTCAGGAGCAGACTGAGTGTGTGCGCTCACTCATGCTCACAGGGCACGGATTCGGTGTACCATGTCCAAATCCGTCCGGGTCTGGTGCTTGGCACGCTCACTTCCTTGAGGTTTAGTTGATTGACAGTCACTTCTACCGAGAAACCTGACACTCCAGAGGCATTACATGTGATAAGCAAACAGCCTTGGCTCCCAGGCTGAGAAAGGATGATCTTTCCTCACTGGACGTTGATATTCATAAATGACCGTGGGTAATTAAGCACTGTTTGCCTTCAGAAAATTCATTAGTGTGATGGTGGGGTTTTTCCAATGAGAGGACAGAGAACCAAGAGGGGACATGGTCAGGTTGGTGGTTAACTCCCAAGGCACGTTTGAGGTCTGCTCCCTGAGATGCTTCTTACTGCCATGTACTGGCCTCTGTAAAGACTTGGTCAGGGGGGCCTGGTCCCTTTGTCTGCTTTGTCAACACAGTAAATGCTGATGACCTTGTGAGGAGGAAAAATCCAGGGGAGCAAGGTCAGAGGGTAGGGGGCTGATGAGGAAGGGGAGCAGGAAACTCAAGGAGGGGAAGACAGTGAGTTTGGAGAGGCTGAGTTTGAGGTACCTACAGGACACCAGGTTAAGACAGCCAGTAGGCAGCGGGAGGGAAATAAGTCCATGGAGATGCAGTGGGTAGCATCAGGCCCCTACTTCACTCTCTTCTTGGAAACCCATTCAATGTTTTGGAATGCTAGTTACTTTACCTATAAAATGAGAATGTTCAGAGCTTCCTCATGTTCTGTTGTGAAATCAAGAGAGCCAGTTAACATGGTGTTGCTTTGGGTCCCTTCTGGTCTGGCAAGTTGCTCAATATCTCTTCCTTGAAGGGTGCTTTTTCTGGAATAGTCTTTTTTTTTTTTTTTAATTGTTTTTATTTATTTTATTTGTTTGGCTGTGCTGGATCTTGGTTGCAGCACACAGGATCTTTAGTTGCTGCATGGGCAATCTAGTTCCCTGACTGGGGATTGAACCCAGGGCCCCTGCATTGGGAGCATGAAGTCTTAGCCCCTGGACTACCAGGGAAGTCCCTGAAATATTCTTTGTAACAGCCATGAGGTGTTCAGGTCGCTGGAAGTCCCCTGGTGAGGATTTTGATGAGAAGGGTAACACATAGATGGGATTTTGTTGTCAGTGAGATGGTCAGGGAGGGTCTGGGATCCAAGATGGGCTGGCTAGGCCATGTGGTCAGGTGGGTGCAGGTGGTTCAGGGATAATTTAGGGGCCCTGGAGGTGGGTGAGAGCCATCAAAGCCAAGACGTCGAGCACTGTGTGCCTTTCAAAGCTGTCCATCCCCAGTGAGGCTTCTTCCAAGGCCTCCAAGGAGGGCTCTGCGTCTTTATCAGACCGATGCTTGCTGAGCCTCTCTGGCGGATGGTCTCAGGCAGCCTCGGGACCAGCGAGCTTCCCAGGGAGGAAGACTTCAGAGACTGGCAGCCTTCCGTGAGAAACCTCAGGGAGTAAGGCAGGAGTGGCTCAGCAGCCCTCTGCCTCCCCCTTGGGGAAACGCAGCGCCTGTCTCTGGCCTGAGGTCTCTTGCCATCCTCTGCCCAGCCCCTTGGGTTTGGGCCAGGGCACAGCTATTGTGTCCACCTGCACCAGCCTCTAGGGCAGCAAGCCTTGGCTTGGGCTTCCTGCTGGTGTCTCAGGGGAGCATTCCGGGAAGTTTGTGTTTTCTCTCTTTCACAAATGAGACAACAGGGCCCAAGAAGTCAAGGGCACTTGTTGGCCCATATTCTTGTTGGTGTGCTCACCGGGGTGCAGAAGGTGGTAGGGAAGGTCGTGTTCTGTCCTCTGGGTGGTGGGCAGCCGTCGGAGGCTTGAAGAGCAGGACAGTGGTATGCTGGGGCTGGGACTCAACGCTATGACTCAGAGTCAGGCAGCCTGAGGCTGGAGGGCACAGGAAGGGGACGACCAAAGTCAGGGCAACCAGTTAGGAGTCCGTCTAGTGTTACAGGCACGAGGCCACAAAGGCCCGGGCTGGGACAGAGCCAGGAAGTTTTTTCAGACGTGTAGCCTATTTCTTGGGGCTCTGCCCCAGTATATTAGTAATGTTAGGAATTCCAGCTTGGCTTTAAAAAAACCTGTTTTTTTCTTTAGGGAACCCAAGTATTGCAGGTTGAATTATGTCCGCTCCAAAAGATGTTGAAATCCCAGCCCCTAGTACCTATAAATGTGACTGACCTTATTTGGAAATACAGTCTTTGTTTTCTTTTCATATATTTTTTTTTTACATTGAAGTACAGTTAATTTATAATTTTAAATTAATTTCTGCTGTATGGCAAAGTGGCTCAGTTATACGTATATTTATTATATATATGTATATATATACATGCGTTCTTTTTACTATTCTTTTTCATTGTGGTTTATCATAGGAAATTTAATAAAGTTCTCTGCTATACAGTACGACCTTATTGTTTATCTACTCTGTATATAAAAGCTTATAGGTGCTAACCCCAACCTCTCACTCCATCCCTCTCCCAACCCTCTCCCCCTTGGCAACTACGAGTCTGTTCTCTATATCTGTGGCTCTGCTTCTGTTTCCGGGATAGGCTCATTTGTGTCATATTTTAGATTACATGTATAAGTGGTATCATATTTGTCTTTCTCTTTTTGACGTCACTAGTATGATAACCTCTAGTTGCATCTGTGTTGCTGCGGATGGCGTTGTTTCATTCTTTTTTATGGCTGAGTGGGACGGGGGAGCCTGGCGGGCTGCCGTCTATGGGGTCGCATAGAGTCGGACGTGACTGAAGCGACTTAGCAGCAGCAGCAGCAGCGGCGGCAGCATTTCTTTGGGGCTTTCCTGGTGGCTTAGTGGGTAAGGAATCTGCCTGCCAGTGAGGGAGATATGGGTTTGATCCCTCGGTTGGGAAGATCCCCTGGAGAAGGAAATGGCAACTCTCTCCAGTATTCTTGCCTGGGACATCCTGTGGACAGAGGAGCCTGGTGGGCTACAGTCCATGGGGTTACAAAAGAGTCGGTCACAACTTGGCAACTAAACAAGTATCTCACCGTGTAGATGTACCACATCTTCTTTATCATTCATCCATGGACATTTAGGCTGTTTCCACGTCTTGGCTATTGTGAGTGGTGCTGCGTTTTTGAATTATAATTTTGTCTGCACAGGAGTGGAATTGCGGGATCATATGGTAGGCCTGTTTATAGTTTTCTGAGGAATCTCCACACTGAGCTCCATAGTGGCTGCACCAACTTACGGTCCCCGCCCCCAGCAGTGTAGGAGGGTTCCCTTTACTCCGTCCCTCTCCAGCATCTGTTATTTGTAGACTTTTTAATGACGGCCGTTCTGACCCATACAGATACCTTGTTGTTTTTACGTGCATATCTCTGATAACTAGTCATGCTGAGCATCTTTCCTGTGCCTATTTGCCGTCTATAGGACATGCAGTCTTTGCAGATGATTGAGCTGAGGTCATCAGGGTGGGCCTTAGCCCAGTAGTGTGCGCTTGCGTGCCTGTTCAGTCGTGTCCGACTCTCTGTGACCCCATGGACTGCAGTCTACCAGACTCCTCTGTCTGTGGAATTTTCCAGGCAAGAATACTGGAGTGGGTAGCCATTTCCTTCTCCAGGGATCTTCCCGACCCATTAGCACTGCTGTCTTTACAGGAAAGGGAACTTTGAACACAGATAGGCACACAGGGAGAAGACCAGGTGAAAATGGAGGCAGAGATCAGGGTAATGCACTTACAAGGCAAGGAAGGTCAAAGATGGCCAGCAGAGCACCAGAGCTGGAGCAGAAGCGAGGAACAGTGTCTCCCCCATAACCCTCGGGGGGATCCAACCCTGTTGGCATCTTGATCTCAGACTTCTGGCCTCTAGAATGCGAGGCAATAAATTTCTGCTGTTTAAGCCACCCACTTCTTGAAGCTTTGTGATAGCAACCCTTGGCAGATGAATACACCCAGCTTTCCAGACCTCATTTTTCCACACCCTGGAAACTGCTTCCACTGATGTCAAAGGATCATGTATGTGAGCTCCTGCCCTTGAGGAGTTCACTTCTGATAAGCCCTCCCAGTCTGGCTATCAGAAGCTGCTCTCTGAGTCACGGGGAATCCAGGTAGCTCCTATGGGCAGAGGCTGCCAGTTCATAGCTTGCCCTTGGCCCTAGGCTCAAGAGGGGCTGGGAGATGAAAGCTAGGACCTAGTTGTTGGGGAGCTTGTGGTCTGGTTGGTGAGACACTCAGACTAAATAGAGGCTACCTTTTAAAGTCAAGCACAACATGGTGAGTTTCTCTGGCTTTCAAAGTCTTCTGCCTTGGTCATCCCATTCTACTGAGAGACATGGTCAAGCATGTGTACCTCCTCCAGCCCTGTATTGATTTTTCAGTGCTCAATTCCATCCCTTTTATGTTACTTACAGCCTCCGCGAGGGCAGAAGCCTCTCCCTGTCTTGTTCACTGTGCAGAGGGGAGGCCAGCATGGCCTGGGGCTTACCTCCTTCAGCTGGCCTGAGTGGGGTGTTTGATCAAGATCATCCTCTTCTTGGAGGGGAAGAAACCAAGACTCTAGGCTGGAGTGATTTCTTCAATGTTTCACAAGCAGAACTAGGCACAGCGGCTCCCTGGCACAAAGTAGGCTCACAGAAAATGTGGGATTTGATGGGCACCATGTCAGAGTTGTGTGTTAAAGGCTACGCTTAATGTTCCAAGTGAAAGAAGTGACAAATTTTATTTTCTTGGGCTCCAAAATCATTGCGGACAGTGACTGCAGCCATGAAATTAAAAGATGTTTGCTCCTTGGAAGGAAATCTATGACAAATCTAGATAGCGTATTAAAAAGCAGAGACATCACTTTGCCGACAAAGGTGTGTAGTCAAAGCTACAGTTTTCCCAGTAGTCATATTTGGATGTTAGGATTGGACCATAAAGAAGGCTGAGTGCTGAAGAATTGATGCTTTTGAATTGTGGTGTTGGGAAGGCTCTAGAGAGTCCTTTGGACTGCAAGGGGATCAAACCAGGCAATCCTAAAGCAAATGAACCCTGAATATTCATTGGAAGGACTGATGCTGAAGCTGAAACTCCAATACTTGGGCCACCTGATGTGAACAGCCAACTCATTGGAAAAGACCTTGAGCTGGGAAAAATGGAAGGCAAAAGGAGAAGGGGACGACAGAGGATGAGATGGTTAGATAACATCACCAACTCAATGGACATGAGTTTGAGCAAACTCCAGGAGATAGTGGAGGACAGAGGAGCCTGGCATGCTGCAGTCCCTGCGGCCGCAGAGATTCGGACACAACTTAGTGACTGAATAGCAACAAAAGTGTTCCATAGGAGCAAAGCTTATGTCCTTGGCTAAGACCATGGACTTTCAGGGACAGTGGTAACCTCTTTGCTGGAGCCCCTGTGCTCCCAGCCCTGCTGGGGCACACACTCCCCTCCTGTGCTGATTGACAGGCGTGGTATCCACGTGTGGCCTTTTGCAGGCAACTGCAGGAGGGTGATGAGCTTTACAAATCTGCCTGGTGCCTAAAATTGAACCGTACACATAATTCACTTGCTCAGCTGGGCCTGCGTTCTCTCTGCCATCCAGCCTCCAGCTCACGCTTGTTGCCTTACAATTCTGGACTTCTTCAGCATGGCCGGCTTGTCCCAAATTCCTGACCTTTGGGCCTTGGGTCCCCATGGGCAGCTCATTGCCATCTGAATGAGCCCTGGCTTCTTCAATGTTCTTCAGCCTCTCATCTGCTTTCAAAGCACCACACCTGCCTGAGGGCAGGTGGAGAAGGGGATGAGAAGCCCCCTCCTCAACCCCAGGAAGGGGCGGGGGTCATGATTTTCACCTAGGGCCCCCCATTTAGAAAGCATTGCTAGAAACTGAGAGTTATCATTGAGTCCTTTTAAAGGACCTAACCCCATGCCAGGAACTCTGAAAAACACAGTTACTGTTTCCAGAGAGACAAGACCAGTGGAAAACTCTAGTTAACACTCAGACTGGTGTTCAGGTACCCAGTCAAATTCCTGTGTACTAGCTTTGTTCTGAGGCAAAAGATTTCATTTCTTTTAACTTAATTTCTTTGTAAACTTCTACAAGGTCTTGGCGAGCAGTTGCAGAGCACGTGGCATGTTGTCAGGACCCAGTAAATAGGAGTTGAGAGTACCCACCCCCCCACTGCCTCCACTGCAGGGGTCAGAGCTGACCCCGTGACAGTGCCTGCCAGGTGCCAGGTTCCTTTAAAGGGGCTTTTATAAGTACTAGTCACTTCACTCACATGGGAGCTCAGGGAAAGACAGAGGCACAGACTGGTTAGGAGGCGTTGTCCAAGGTTCCAGGATGCGAAGTTGGGGTTTGATGCAGACCATCTGGCCCCAGATCTGTGCCTTAAACCTCTGCGCTCCATGGCCTTATTGAGACCAGCATATGAGACCCTGGACAACCTGCCTTATGTCATCTTTCCCCTATACCTCCTAGTTGCCTCATCTTTAAAATTGGGATGGTGAGGTACCAACTGAGACCTTTAGGAGAATTTTCTCTCTTTTCTTTAAACTTTTTATTTTATATTGGAGTATGCATGCATGCTAAGTCACTTCAGTCGTGTCTGACCTATGTGACCCTATGGACTGTAGCCTGCCAGGCTCCTCTGTCCGTGGGATTCTCCAGGCAAGAATACTGGAGAGGGTTGCCATGTCCTCCTCCAGGGGATATTCTCAACCCAGGGATCAAACCCGCGTCTCATATGTCTCCAGCATCGGCAGGCAGGCTCTTTACTATCAATGCCACCTGGGAAGTTATATTGGAGTGTAGCCAGGTAACAATATTATGATAGTTTGAGGTGGGTAGCTGAGTGGCTCAGCCAAACATATACATGTATCCATTCTCTCTCAAACTCCCCTCCCATCCAGGCTGCCACATCACACTGGGCACAGTTCCCTGTATTCTACGGGAGGTCACTGCTGGTTATCCATTTGAAATATGGCAGTGTGTACCTGTCCATCCCAAACTACCTGCCTTAGGAGACTTTTCTGAGCTTTGTAGAGGGTTTAAGGAGGATGGCTGGTGCATCCTAGGCACTCAGTACGTGGTAGCAGTTCTTTCAGTAAGAAACACATGTGTGTGCCCGTGTGTGCATGTGTGCTAAGTCACTTCAGTTGTGTCTAACTCTGCCACGCTATGGACCATAGTACACCAGGCTTCTCAGTTCGTGGAGTTCTCTAGGCAAGAATACTACGCCTTCTCCAGGGAGTCTCCCCGACCCAGGGATTGAAGCCAGATCTCCTGCATGGTAGGCTGATTCTTTATAGTCTGAGCCATGGGGAAGCCCTTGTGTGTGCACAGGTGGCCAAAAATGCAAGCTGTCACATACAGAACACCCACAGGCCGATACAGCTCTTTTACTGTAGGTGTTTAGAGCATGGAACTCTGTGTGGCTGGATTAGGAGAGGTGGGGTGAAGTGTTCCAAGTTGAGGGTGTCCGTTTGGGCAAACGTCAGGGGAGGTAGGAAAGCAGAGAGCCAGAAGGGTGCCAGGAGCAGAGTTTGTGTGGGAATGCTGGGTGTGGGAAGCTAGGTTGGGGACTTTGGCTGGGAATTATGACCTGTGAGCTGTGGGGAGGCTCTGAGGGGTGCCATGCTCGTGGGGGATCATTTCAGACTCTGCTGGCCCATTAGCAGTTGAGCTGTCGTGGATGGGGCGACTTCTCATTCATTCAAATCTGCGCCCATTTCTGATGAACAGAGCGGTATTCACAAAGGGAGGGACCAGCAGGGCATGTGGGATGCTTGCCCAGTCCCTCCATCTGCTATCCCAAGAGGCTGGCCCCCAGGTCCTGGACGTGTCCAAGGCTATAAGCTTATTGCCTTTCAGCTGCTGTTTGTGTCACACATGCCTGTCCCACAAGGGGCATTAAAAATATCCCAGTGGCTAATAGCATTTCTCAAAATAACTGCTTGCAAAGTGCTTTGCTGGGGCGAACGGCTACTAAAATTAGACACCCTGGAGAGTGAGTATGTATGTGTGTATGTGTGTGTGTGCGTGTGTGTGTGTGTGTGTGAGAATTTTGAATTCATTTCCTCCTAGATGAGGCCCACAGTTTTCACCCTTTTGTTCTGTGGTTCCTCCTCCTGTCACTGGGTGTTCCAGAGCCCTGTTTACCGGCTCACCCCCGTGATGCCCTCTTCAACCCCCAGTCCTTGGCTAATTGGAGCGGCTGCTGCCCTACATTGCCTGGTTGTCCTGCCCCGAGGAGCAGAATTTTGAAGAATCTTGAGGGGTGGGGTGGCCTCATTGTACAGCAGCCTCATTCCTCGGTGTGCCAAGTAATAATAGCACACCATGGGGGAATCTCGCTCGGCCTGCACTCCGAAGGGGAAACTGGGCCACGGAGCAGCCAGGCAGCCCCACTCAAGGTGCCCTAGTAACTGAGGGCACAGACGCACAGTTTTCCAGACTCTGGTTCCAGGCCGAGGCTCTAGAATTCTTTAGTGGTCTCTAGTCCTTGGGACCACTAGGTCTCCCAAGGGCCACCAGTTCTCCTGTCACTCATGATACAAAAGGGAATGAAGGTATCCTTGGAAGAGTTATAAAAACAAAGTGAATGGGCACTTGAAGGGAATCTGGATGCAGGGCAAAGGGAATTTGAAAGCCAGAGCTGGTTTTTCCCTTAGGTTGTAACTGCATCGAATGAGGTGGGCCTCGGTGTCCCCATGTTGGAAATGGACATTCAGTGACTCACTTAACAAGCATCTTTTGAGTGCCTTACGCGGGCCTGGCAGTGGAGTTACAAAGAGTGTTCCAGGTGAAAGCCAGGTCTGGAGATGTTCACAAGCCAGTGTGCTGTGTGTGTGTGGCAGCTCCAGAGGGGCCAGGGCTCTGTGTGGTCCAAGGTGAGGGATGCTGGCTGTGTCACTGTGTCTGCTGGCCTTGTATTGTCCCTAGAGATTTGGGTCCTGGAGGCGAGAGCCTTAGGAGCAGGAATGGAGGCCCAGGAGGAGGGAATTTCCCTTTCCTGATGGGAACTGTATATGATAGAATGTTTATATAGTAGAAGGAGCACAGGCTCTGGAGTCAGGTGGGCCTTCGTGACCTTAGGCTAATTGCATAAGCTCTGTGAACCCTTTTTTCCCCCCCCCAGCTATTAAATGTGAATCCAAAAGGTACTGACCTCCAAGGGCTATTGTGAGGATTACAATGAGGCCACCCTACCTCTCAAGATTCTTTGCAACTCTGCTCTTCAGGGCAGGACGACCAGCCAACGACAGACTGGATCCTAAGTGCCTCGGTGGTCCTGGTGTGCAGAAGGCGCCCCACACACGGTAGATATTGGAGGCGTTAGTTATATTAGTATTAATAAAAACTGTGTCTGCTGAGAAGTTCTGATAATCACTGCTTTCAGTCAGGGGGCCGGTCATTTCATTTTTGAGTATTATCAAGCCACTGCTGTCTGTAAAGCCATCAGAAAGCCAGAGTCGCTTACTGCAAACCAGCTAGGCCAAGTTTTGAATGCGAGTGTGAATAGAGGTAGGAGTACATTTTTTAAGGTTTCCATGTAATGAAACCTTGGTAAATCACATCCTATGTTAGATTCTTTACGGAAGCAGGATATTTAAGAGAAACCTTTTCCAGAAACCCATGTGTAAAGCCCTAAAATCGTTAACTCTTAAAGTCGGCAGGGGCTGCAGACATCAGGATATATAGTCTTCTAACTCAGGGATCCTTGAGTAGGAGTGAATTTGACTGAGCCCCCAGTCTCACCCCATGGGACATTGGACACAGTTGGAGTGTGATGTTTCTGTTACCTAGAGGGTAGAGACCAAGGATGCTGCTAAGCATCCCACAATGCACGGGACGGCAACCCCCCCTCCCCAAACACACACAATAAAGAACTATCTGGACCAAAATGTCAGTAGTTCTGGCAGGGGAAAGTGTTTCCCAAGGTAATGTCTGAGATGGACCTGGGACCCAGAACTGAGTTGGTTGACCAGAGGCCAGAGCTGTTCCTGTTATATTTAGTGCCTTCATCTCATTATATGAAACAATCAACTTTAATCATGCTCCTGAGATCTTATTTTATACTTTATTACTTTCAAGTCACTTTCTTTTGTGATCTCCTGAGTTTTCTGATTTGAGAAAGCCAGATTTCACTATTCTAGACCTGGCTAATAGAGAAGGGTCACTAGATTTAGTAAATAAAAACACAGGATGCCCAGTTACACCTGAATTCCAGATAAGCAGGACAGAGCTTTTGGTTATGTATGTCCTCTGCTGTATTTGGGACATACTATTTTAGTAAATTAATAATAAAGTATTTCTTGTTTATCTGAAGTTAAAAACATAGATTCATTTAGATATTTGGCAAAACTAATACAATATTGTAAAGTTTAAAAAAAAAAAAACAAACATAGATGGGCATCTTGCTTGGACCTGGAAACCCTGTAATCTAGAGATCACACGCAGGCTGTGGGACCTTTCTATCCCTGCTGAGGCTTCTGGCATTGCTCCGAGACCCCTCTGCCTGGAGGGGAAAGATGGTCAGGAGAGGGGAGGGTGGCCCTGAGCATGGAGCCAACATCTTCCGCTCTTGCCCACAGGTGTCTGGGAGGGACTGGCCATCCATACTGGGCTAAAGGGAAATGGCCTGTAAGCTGAGAGGGTGGCCAAGCTGTCCCATTTCATAACTGAAGAGATTAAGTGAAGTGTCAGCAAGTGAGTTATGTTCCTGGAACACCAGGTCTAGGGAAATCCTGGCAACTTTGCTCCTGAACCAGGAGCAGAGTCCTGCCCATCCCACTGGCTTCTAGAGAACACTGCCACCTTGGCCTGGGGCATGCTAGGGCTTTGGGCGCTGGCTCCTCGGCTAGGTCACAGAGCCTTCCAGCACTGAGGTGCTCTCCGTGCGTGGGGCCTGGACTCTGGGTCTGCCTGCAGGGTTGGAGCTGTGCAGCTGCAGCAGCTCTGGGGAGAGGACAGCTCAGCGGGAGAGGACGGGGCAGGATGCCCCCACAGAGCCGCCTCTGAGCTGTGGGCCCGGCTGCTGCCAGTCTATGACCTCAGCCCCTTTGTTCAGAAGAGGCTTAGAGGTCGAGGCTGTTAACAGGTGAGGTGACAGGAGGATGCTGACTGCTGCTCCGGCCTCTTGACCTCATACGTCCTGCCTTCTCTACTGATTCTGCATCTTCGCCTGCTAGTCCTGACACTGGGCTGCAAAGCAGG